>NW_022196891.1:86641974-86661946 GCF_008632895.1 Mastomys coucha
TGTGTGTGTGTGTGTGGTTAACAAAGGAAAAGAACACCCTCCCACCCAAAAATTCATCAAAAAATTTTCAGAAAAAGACAAGGTGACTGAAGACAGTAGAAGATAGAAAGAACTCTCGCGCTCACGGATCAGCAGAATTAATATCATGAAAATAGCTTTTATATTCCCAAAAGCCATTTATAAATTCAATACCCTCTCCATTAAAATTCTGATAGTATCCTTTGTAGAACTATTAAAATCAACCCTGAGCAGTTCGGTTCACAGGTCAGCAGCAGCAGCTCGATCCACTCTCAAACACTTCACGGATACACCAGCAGTCCAGTTCAGCCATGTTGGGATAGTAGCTGTGGTGGCTCAGCCTGGCAGGAACAGCCAGGCCTCAGCTGAGTCAGCACAGGTCAGCCATCGGAAGGGACCAAGGCCAACAGGAACGGCAGGAGAAGTTCTCAGCTGTGTCTCTCTCGGGGAAAGGAAGATCAGACTGGAGACCCCCAAGCGTTCTGCTAGCTCCACGGAGGAAACCCCTCTCACATTCCGTTGAGTCCTATTTATATTCCTCCAAACATCACTTGTCCTCCATGGGTCCTGCCTTAGCACAGGAGCCTGTCTCGTCCGATATCACTCTGCCCATCAGCCCAAGGCCCCCGGAAGCAGCAAAAAGCTGCTAGATAGAACACTGCTAGAAGTTTTTTGACTTTTCTCTCTATGGAGTCCTGACAAATGGAGCTCAACTACACAATGTAAGGCAGACCCATACATGTGTGTCATTAGCGAAGAATCCTTCGTCACACATCCTTTCACATGCTTGCTTTAGCAGAACATCCTTTTACCTGTGTCCGCCTCAGGAAAACACTCCTTCACGTGTCTGCCCCAGCAAAACACCATCAGACACAACTGACTTTCTAAAGGACCCTTAAGTTTCCACTTTGCTCCTCCTCATACGAAGTGGGACTAGAGGGCTGCTGAGGGGCCGAGTGTGGACAACCTGGTGGCTTCTGGGAAGCCTCCTGGAGGCAGTGGTGGGAAAAGGAAGGCTTGATCTACAGCCATCCCCCACTGGGATAATTGCCTGAAGAGCACGATTCTACATATGATGGTGCTTGAAATTCTTATGAATGTATTCCATAAGTAAAAATCTCCTTGACTCGGGCTGGAGAGGTGGCTCAGTGGTTGAGAGCATTGGTTGCTCTTCTAGAGGTCCTGAGTTCAGTTCCCAGCAACCACATGGTGGCTCACAACCATCTGTAATGGGATCCGATGCCCACTTCTGGTGTGTCTGAAGACAGCTACAGTGTACTCATACAAATGAAATAAATAAATCTTATAAAAACCAAACCAAAAAAAAAATTCTCCTTCATTGCAATAGTGAATACTAATTTACCAAAGGTGGAATACCATGTAGAATGTCAGTTTTGTAGTATCTTGGTTTTGAGAAAATATAAGTCTTCAAAACTCCATTGTCTCCTGAGCTTTTTTTTCTGTTTGTTTTCCTTCAGAGATTTTTTTTCCACATCCCTAATTTTTTTCATCCTGGATTCTAATAGAATTTCACTTGAAATGTTAAAAAAAAAAAAAAACTAAAATGAAGGCAGTAGAAAAATATTAAATGGTATGGATTTTTATTGCAAAGACTTAGACACAGAGCGTCACGCTCCCTGAATCTCAGATTATATTTTCAAGCATCGTGTAATGAGCCCACACAGTGAGCCAGGAAATAGGGTCTGATATTAAGGCAGAATTGCCAGTAAATAAGTTTTAAAAATAGAATATGTTCTATCCTACACATCTATATATCTAATATACTTTGCACTGTTTCACATAGGAAACTTTTGTCTTCTTTATTAAATTTCTATTTTCAACATGAAAACGTATCCCAGAACCTTTTCTTTTGCTGTGCTACGGATGAAATCCGGTATGAGCTGCATTGTACACCCATCTGGGATGGAGGCCTGGCTCTCTGGTGGTCCACTGTACTGTCTCTGCATAGAGACTGCCATCACCACACACACGGACCCTACTCCAAAGCTGTCTTATATGGAACAAGTTAAGAAAGGCTTTGGCCGTCCTTGGAGAGGCAGCTGACTCAGACAGATGCAGACACCCACAGCCAAACCCTGGATGGAGCTTGAGGACTCCTATGGAAGAACAGAGGAAGGATCGCAAGTCCTGAAGGGGACAGGGATTCCACAAGAAGACTAACAGAGTCAACCAACCTGGACCCTTGGGACTCTCAGAGACTGAACCGCCAACCAAAGAGCACACACAGGCTGGACCTAGGCCTCCTCACACATATGTAGCAGTTGTGTTGCTTGGTCTCCATGTGGGTCCCAAACAAGGAGTTCAGGGGCTATCCCAAAGCTGTTGCCTGTACATGGGATGTGTTCTACTAGCTGGGCTGCCTTGTGTGGACTCAGTGGGAGAGGATGTGTCTAGCCCCCAGAGACTTGATATACCAGGATGGGGGAGTACCCAAGGGGCCCTACTCACTCAGAGGAGAAGGGAAGGAGGAAGGGGGAAGGAGGGGTGACTTAGAGGGGGCGGTGAGAGGGATGTAAAGTGAATAAGTAAAAGGAAGAAAGTGAGAGAGAGAGAGAGAGAGAGAGAGAGAGAGAGAGAGAGAGAGAGAGAGGAGCCTTGAGTTCCACCAATGAGGGCAGCAGGGCTATTTAAAAATCCACATGGACACCAAGTAGCACAACTGCTACATAGTGCTGCTGCAGTGTCTGTGGAAGCAGAGGGGCCACGTCTAGAACCGGTTACACACCACCCTGTGTTATCCCTGAGCATCCGTTAAAATCTTGGTTAATTTATAGCTGGTCTCATCTCTCACCAAGGAAAACGGGAGAAAATGTGAGGCTGTAATGGAGAGGCATGTAACAAAGAGGGCAGGGCTTTGTGAACACTTTCATGCATCTGGGCTAAGCACTTTCTCATCTCTGAGTTATAGGTAGACTGAGGAGCAGCCCAAAAGATGAACACTGCTGGGAGGACACACAGTTCACCTCCCTAGAGCTACCTTGGAGTGGCTAGCCCTGAGCATCCTGTCCTCTCCCTGGGGAGGACCACCTGGGAGTGGCTAGCAGTGAGCATCCTGTCCTCTCCCTGGGGAGGACCACCTGGGAGTGGCTAGCAATGAGCATCCTCCTCTCCCAGGGGAGGACCACCTGGGAGCGCTAGCACTGAGCATCCTGTCCTCTCCCTGGGGAGGACCACTTGGGAGTGATTAGCAATGAGCATCCTCCTCTCCCAGGGGAGGACTTACACCAGAGAAGCAGCCCATGACCCGTTGCCTCCAGTCAACTCCAGGTGTCTCTACTTTCCTTCCCTGTGCTGCATACTCCTGCACTGTGCATCCACACCTACGCTGGATACGTAAAATTTAATTTGAGAAATGAATATAAAACACCTCTGTGAGCAAAAGTTTGTCTGTCCATCTTGAGAGCCTGCGCTCCTGGATGCAGAGCGACTCCAGCAGACAGCATGCTTGCCATCCCTTTTGATTGATGCTCTGTTCACAGTAGCTCGGATCCTGGAGCACCACAGATGGCCAGCATAGGGATGGATAAAGAAAATGCACCACATGTTACAGAAGAAACCTGTGCATCTGTGAAGAAGGCTGAGGCCATGCCACTTGCGGGACAATGGGTAGAACCGGAGATCATTACATTAGGTGAGGTAAACCAGAAAGACAAGCATCACGGGTTTTCCCTCACATATGTGGAGTCTACATTTAAATTTATACATATAAGTTTGTGGTGTGGGTACAGTATGGTGTATGTATATAGAGTGTGTATGAGGGTGTATGTGGTATGATGTGTGTGTTCATGTGTATATGTATATGTGGTATGTGTTTGTACATGTGTGTGTATGTTTAGGGGATGTGATGTGTGTGTATTTAGGGGTTGTGGTATGTGTGTGTTCATGTGTATATGTATATATGGCATATGTTTATATGTGGGGTGTGTGTGTGTGTGTGTGTGTGTAGGGGCTGTGGAGTGTGTGTGTGTTTATGTGTATGTGTATATGTGGTATGTGTTTATATGTGGTGTGTGTGTGTATGTAGGGGATATGGTGTGTGTGTGTGTATGTGTGTGTAGGGGCTGTAGTGTGTGTGTGTGTATGTGTGTGTGTGTGTGTGTGTGTGTGTGTGTGCAGGGGATATGGTATGTGTTCATGTGTATATGTATATGTGGTATGTGCTATATGTGGTGTGTGTGTATATGTGTGTGTAGGGGCTGTAGTGTGTGTGTGTGTATGTGTGTGTGTGTGTGTGTGCAGGGGATATGGTATGTGTTCATGTGTATATGTATATGTGGTATGTGCTATATGTGGTGTGTGTGTGTATGTGTGTGTGTGTGTAGGGGATGTGGTGTGAGTGTGTGTAGGGGAATATGGTGTGTGTGTGTGTGTGTCTGTGTGTGTAGGGAATGTGTGTGTGTGTGTAGTATATGGTTGTATAGGTATGCATGTGTGTAATTTGTAACTTTCATAGCCATGCCCAACACAAACTACAAGCAAGCAAAGGCAAGGATGGTGGACTAACTTCAGCTAAGGCAGAGCAATTCCAGTCCTGCCTCTCAACAGAAGTTAGAAGGCATCTCTGCTGCCTTACATGGGCTGTTTCTGGCTTCAGGTTTTTTATCTTGGTCTCTTGTGCTCATGCAAAATGACATGCAACCAGCTCCCCACCATATTCTCTCTGGCCACAGCATTCCTTGTGTTTGTTGGGCATAACCCTGTCCCTGAAAGGCTCCTCACAGTTCTCCCTTCCCAGAAGCCATCTAAGCCTTTTTTTCTCCTTCTCCATGCTCCCTCTCTCCATCCCTCCCTCTCTCTCTCTCTCCCTCTCTCCCTCTCCCTCCCCCTCCCCCTCCCCCTCTCCCTCTCTCTCTCTTTCCTTTACAGAAAATAAAATGAGATTACCAGAGGGAACTATTTTCTTCCCCTGAACATTCCTTTCCTCCTTATTCTTCTTAACATCCACCCCCAGGTTCCCTGTTCCTTCCTGTCATCCACCTCTTGAAAGCTCCCATCTGTTTGACAGCAGACACCACTGACAATGGCCCTATCTGAGCCAAGGTAGGAATAGCTGAGGCTTCAGATGTCCAGACACCCACGTACCCAAGGCCCAAGCCTCTGCTGACCATGACTCTGCAGGATCTTTCTCCAACAAGCTCTGGATAATTTGAACCCACACCCTCCATATGCATGACTCCTACTCCTCTTGCTTCCTGAGTCCCTGACTCTGTGGGTCTCTGTACCCATCCATATGTTTGTCCGTTCCTCCATCCATCCATCCACCCATCCATCTGTCTATTCATCTTCTAATCCTCCACTGATTTCCCTCTTCTCACTCCTGTTATCCATATACCCTGTTTCTCAGAGAGAAATTCAAATTACACCCATAGAAACCCTTCAACTGATCATTCACACACACACATACACACACACACAAAGATTATCTCCAATTTACAAGTGAGAAAACTAATCCACGCCACCGTGAAGTGATTCAGCTCATAGTCCACAATCACATCGAAATCAGTCATTTGATCTCAGTGCACAGACCATAGGGCAGGCTGGTCATGTCTTCATGACAAGCTGGTGTCTGCTACCATCCTGTAGGCAGTTAGACACCATGTTTCTTCAGACTAAAAGCTTTTGTTCATATCCAAAGATTTAATCGAAGCCTTACTTACACAAGAATAATAGGGAAAAATCAAAACCCTGGAGTCCCTACAGCATTATTGAATTGTTTCTTTTTTGAAAAGTTCTCAAGCTTTTCCATACATGTGACATTTAAGACTCGTAATGAAAAGTTTAGATTCTCACACGATGCCTTTGACAATTATTTCAAATTGTCCAGATAGTAGTGGGAAAATATTGAGATGGCTTTATAAATATGATCAAGACAATCCACTTTCATCTCCTTATTAAGAAGTGAACAAATATTAAATCTGAAGCTATTGCTTATTCCTCAAAATATAAACATCTGAGTGTCACATCTAGAAAAGGAGGAGTACATCAGAGATGGCCTGCCGCTTCCCACAAAGATACACAACAACTGAACTTGGGAGAAACAAGAATTTTCCTTGAATTTACATTAAGAGCTTGGTCTCCCTCGTGGGCTCACTAGATAAAAACAGACTTCCTCCTCTCTACGCCCACCATAGAACTCTCTCAGAGAGTTTCAAAAAGTGAATGCTTTGTTTTATACTCACACTGAACTAGGAAACAAAGTGAATGGTGGGCCTTCTGGGATATGATTTCAATATTCAATGAGTATTCAATATTGAAATTCTACATGTTCAAATGACATGCACTGTCTCCCTGTATTTTGAAAATAAGAATTGTCAAATGTTCTCAAAGTGGCTGTAGTCATTTCAGTCTGTATTTGAACATTAGAATGTTGGTTCTCACTCATCTACCTGTAGTTCATAGAAATCATGGATTCTTATAAATTTGGGGTAGTTGAAGTTCACCCTGGTCTTTGGTCTGAGTGGCTTCCATGTATATACATATACATAAATGGAGCATACATATGAAACATGTGTGGGATGGATATATATATGGGGATATATATATATATATATATATATATATATATATATATATATATATCCCCATTTGGAACACATACCATTGAAATGATATCACTTTGGAGCATCTGCTAGACAGCACTTCTCTAAGGAGGATGGAGAGCTGTTCCACATAGACCCCCTCCTCGGCCCAGCTGCCTGGCCACTGGGACTGGTCCTCCCTCACCAACAGCCACTTTATTGGACAGTTCAGCTTATGGTCTTTACAGAAGCAGTGCAGTCTGTCACACCCATGGGAGCCTGTCTCCATCAGCTCAGCTCACATGAAAAAAATCCCTCCTCTAGCTACCTTTGTCCTCCGACTCGGCCTCTGATCTTCCCTCCCTCCTCCCTCCTCTGCAGTATCCTCTCCTCCACCCCTATATAAGCTTGACTCTCCTCTGGTAGTGAACCTAAAGACAAGACGGTATGAGAGAAAAGAGAAGGGGCCCAGATCAGTTGATGTGGTGGTTATCTTGATTGACGTGGAGTACCTAGGAGACATGCATCTATCTGATGGTGTCTTTGAGGGCACTTCAGGGGCTTAACTGAGGAAGGCAGAACCACTCTGAGTGTGGGTGGTGCAAGCTCAGGCTCTGGCCTCTTGGGCTGAACAATAAAGCAATGGAAGCAAGAGATCTGAGTGTGCCAAGTCCCAGCATTCCCCTGCCTCTGCTTCCTCGCTATACACAGCGTGAGCAGCTGCCTCAGCTGCCTCAGCGCCTGCGCCTCGGTTGGAGCCTTCTTTCTGACAATGCACCTTTCCTGCCGCACGTGCTCATGATTAACCCTTCCTACACTAAGTTTTGTGGGTTACTGGGTCCCAGCAATGAGAAAAGCACCTAATTCGATTGGTCTCCAGACACAGTATCCCCACAAATCTTTAAAAATGTCTTTCTAGAATATGCCATTTTTCATTTTGTTGAAAATGGATTTTTTTTCTCACATGATATATTCTGATTATGGTTTTCCCTCCTCTCCTCTGCCCAGGCCCTCCTCATCTCTCCCCTCATCCATGTGACTCTCTGTCTCTCGTTAGAAAACAAACAGACTTCTAAGGTATAGTAACAAAATATAAAAAGATGAAATATAATAAAATAAATCAAAATCTATCACACCAAAGTTGGACTATACAACCTGGAGGAATGGAGCCCAGTAGAAGGCACGAGAATCAGAGACCCACTCATTCACACTCAGGTCTCCCATGAAAGCTCTAAACTGGAAGCCATAATATATCCTCAGAGAATGTGATGTAGAAACACGCAGGCCCTGAACATTTAGACAATGTTTTGGACTGAATCCAGATTTTCAGGAACTGTGTGGGATAAATCCAAAGCAGATGGCTATAGGACCACACCTGGAGAAACACCGGCCTTTGCCCTCCAATATAGATGCTTGGTGGGGACCACACCTGGAGAAGCTCTGGCCTGTTTCCTACCTTATAGAAGCTTGGTTGGTCCTCTATAAGAAGAGGAATTGCCCTCAGCTCTTTATGATGTATTAAGACAAACTTTGAGCTGGAAGATAGAAGACTGGATTTCCCAATTGGCTTACTCTTGTCCATATCTTGTGAAAAACTTTTCCAAGAAATAAAGATAGTGGCTGTCAAGATGACACTTCACCTCGGTGGACTGATAGTAGCTAGTAGCTCAAGTCACTTATGACTCAAGAAACAGAAAATATATTACACAAATATGCAAATTATGCATAATTATCTGTTAATTATTCATAGTTGCTGTGACAGACTACCTGGCAGAAACAACCTAAGGGTTGGAAAAGACATTTTAAGCTCTTGGCTTCTGAGGTGTCCATCTGTCATGGAAAGAGGGCTGAGTAGCTTACATTAAAGGCAGCCAAGAAGCAAGGATGAAGACCCAGGCAGGAGATGAACAAAAACCCGCCCCCAGTAACCTCACCCCTCAGCTAGGCTCCACCCAACCACTTCCCAATCATGTCGCCATACCTTGGATCCACCAAGTAACAAATGTGATTGCTAGGTCAGAGCCCTCAAGAGCTATCTATCTCTGGAAATTCTTCCACAGACATACCCAGAGGTGAGCTTTGCTAACCACTCTGTGTTGCGGGAATATAAAAAAAATGAGTCCACCCCGCAAACTTTCCCATGGGGCCAAGTTCTTGACTGACATCACCACATCCCGGCAGGCTCTTATTATTCTCTCCCAGCTATTAAAAACATCTCGCTCACATGGAACTCTTTACACACCCCCACAATCATTCATCTAAATAGCGCCTAAGACCCGGTAAGTAAAGCATGACTCTATTAAGTAAGGCCTTAATATCCAATCAGATTTATATAATAATAAATTCACAATTTACAAGATGCCAATACAATAATTTCAGAACCAAATAATAAAAACGATATTCTAGCCCAATTAATCTACTTTGGAAAAACCTTTGATTGGTTGTATAACTTCATGGGGTCTGGGTCGTCCTCATCTTCTGCCTCCACGATGATGACCTCTCTCCTCCTGCTCCTGACCTCTTTTCTCCACCAACTCTAGCTCTACCTCTTATTCCTGTCCAATCACAGGCCTGTCACTGCCCTAATGTGATTGGACAGAGAAAGCACTGCAGCAACTCTGCCCCCCAATCCAGTCTTTTCCTAACCCTTAAACCGGTTGGCAAAAGCAACCAACCGCCACATACAGATGTTCAGATTTCAGTTTTGTAGGTGGTTTCAACGTCCATTTATTATGAAGCCTTGGCTTGTACGTACTTGTGTGTTTAGTAGGAAACCACAAAGTGATTTCTTCCTTATAGAAAAAAAATGCTTATTTAAATTTCACCTCCTGGTTGGGGTGTATTTCAACCTAAGAAGGGGCATGGAAAGAGCCCAAAGCTCCGACATTCAGGTGAATATCCCTTCTCTCTTCCTCAGCCCCTCCCAGAGAGCACTCCGAAAACATCCACTAGTATCTAAGAAGAAAGCCCCCTTTATGAAAGATGGAAATACGGAAGACTGGACCATAAAAAGTGTAAAATCATAATGGTAAAAAACGTAAATGCTCGCCTCTGGCAGGAGAATGAAACAGAAACTCCAGGAAGTTTCACTCCACGCAGGACAAGAGCCTCGGAAGGAGAACGTTTGAGATGTCACTTCTGTCTTTGAAATAAGTCCCAAGGGTGTTTGGCATGACTATGCTTTTCACAGAAATAGGGAAATTCACTGAGCTAGAAACCAATGTCTGCACACAAATACCTTCCTCTGTTGTATTCCTCTGTGGGGCACAATGTTACTATCCGACAGCCAAAAATCCAGCCTCTATTCACCCTGAGAACCACCAGACTCAACGTGGGTCCCACAGCAGTGCAGATCTTTTGCTTCGGAGAGATGATTTTCTAGACAAGAGGCAGGGGGCTTTATTCTCCCTTTACTCCCTGACTAGACAACTGGAACCTTCAAGAGGTCATGCCTTCATATCAACGGCAGGTCCTCAGTCACCAGGGTGTGCTCTAGAAGGGATGGTGAGCCATGCCCCTTCCTCATCTCCCTCTTTTCTCTTCCTGAACATGAGGCTTGTATGTTCCTGATGCGATGACTTACCTCATCCTCAGACCCCAAAACAATGAAGGTGACCTAGAATTGCTAAACTGTGAGGCAAAATGAACCTTCCTCTCTATAAGGTGACGGTCACCTGTGGTTATTAACAGCAGAAACGGTGTACTAATAACCTCCAAAATGCCACCAGAGTCTTGGTGCATCTGTAAAGCTATAATAAAATACCTAAGGCTAGATAACTTACGAGAGAGAGACAGAGAGAGAGAGAGAGAGAGAGAGAGAGAGTGAAAGAGAGAGAGAGAGAGAATGTTTCTCATCATTCTGGAAGCTGGAAAATTAATGTGAAGGTGTTGTCAGAGTCGCTACCTGGAAAGGACTGGCCCTCTTCAGTGAAAGGAGAGAGGGCACAGGGCCAGGAGAATTCCACGCAGCCTTTTTCACTGGGTCATTGTCCCATGCAGGAGGCTGTCACTTCCTTGAGTTAATGGTCTCCTACACACTTGAACCCCTTAGTGTTATCAAACTGGTAGCTATGTTTAGCACATGACATTGGGGGTTGCGTTAAGACCATTAAGAATCTCGGGCCTTGTGTCTTCATAAGTCACAGTAGGAAACAGCTGTACACTATTGTGTAGATACACCAACTTGAGACATTTTAAATCATGAATGGGGATGGCTGGGTGTAGTTTTCCTCTCACTCTGGCAAGCTATGTAGACTCTGCCAGGCACACTCCTCACATTACATAAATGAACGAGTGTGAGCCCATCAGATGAACTGACCCAGAACTCTGGGGGAATCTCTATCTCAAAGTTTGTTTGGAAAACTGTGATCTTTTATTACTGTGTCATGGCTTCCTCTCCATCAGCTGAGAGATGTCAACCTGTATTTTCTATCCTGAAGGTACTGTCGGCCATATACCCTCTCTCTTTCCTTGCCGGTAGTCTCATCTTTGAATGCTGCCTGGGCTTGGCACTTTCCTCTCTTCTATAAAAGTTTTAAGAGCGTTCTTTACAAAAATACTTTGAGAAACTGACTCTGGCATTGGGACATTCATTTCAAAAACTCTTAAGAGTGACTTCAAGAATTCAGGAGTTTCTAATAAAACTGAGTGTTCTCTTAGAGCGAGCATGGAATGCTGGGAGACCAGTTAAAGAGAAAGGATTTCAAAGGATTAAAATGTATTCTACTCAAAAAATTTTAACTAATTATCACCTCAGTTTCTTATTTTTTTTTCCTCACAATCACCAGCATTTCCACAATAGCAAGGAGTCATCTTCTGCCATTAGAACTTTCCATGTTTTTTCAATTCACGGTATTTATTGTAACCGGTTACAGTAATCATATGGTAATCACAGTCCAGCCCCCCCTTCCCCATGAGTATTTGTCTTTCTAGCACACAAATGGTCCATGGTGAGATCAGATGGCTAAATTCTACTGCGCTCTTTCCTTCTTGGCTTCCAGACGGTACCACGGGGGAGGACAAGGGACATGGACTTGACCTAAATGGAACAAGTCACGAGCTTTATTCAGGGACTTTAGGGAAAGGACAAGCCTGTCCTTGACATTCAACTGTTGGAACTCTGCCCTGACTGGAGCATTAAGTCATGGGTGAGGAAGCCATGACTGTGTTGAGAAAGGCCACACTTGGCTTTCCTGTTTCGCTGAGATAGAAAAACAGATATTTCTGTGTTTAGGCCCAAGTACAAAATAAATATATGTTATATGTTTACTACTCTTTATATATGCCTTATATAGCTAATCTGCTATCTTATGTAAATAATAATTCCTACCTAAGGGCTATAGAGATTATGAAAAAACAACATGAGTTAAAATTTTACTTATGATATGAAAAAGACTGCTGGATTCTGCTTCTGTATTCCTGCTTGCTTTAGCAGGAACCTCCCAGACCCCAATTCAGGGAGAGCTAATGTTTATGAGAGCTATTTCTTAAGACAGACACTACAGAAACTGCTCTGGCCTTGCCAGCCCCACTTCTGCAACATTCCTTACCCCAGTGGAATCCTCTCTTGCCATGAGTACCATCCTCAGTGGCCACACAGGGAGTAGATTCAACACTGTTGTCCAGCCACCAAACACTAACAAAGCATAGCTTGGACTGTACTTTGCAGAGCTCTACTTTGATCCAGGCCCTGGAGTAAAATACATCTAACTTCTCCAGCTCTGTAAGTGGTGCCGCTTGGTTCTTCATGGTCTTTCCTAGACCCCACAGAAGAGAAAGAAAACAGCCATACTGGCTGGTTTTGTGTGTCAACTTGATGGAAGCTAGAGTTATCACAGAGAAAGGAGCCTTCCTTGAGGAAATGCCACCATAAGATCCAGCTGTAAGGCATTTTCTCAATGATCAAGGGGGAGGACCAACCCATTGTGGGTGGTGCCATCCCTGGGCTGGAGGTCGTGGGTTCTATAAGAGAGCAGGCTGAGCAAGCCAGGGGAAGCAAGCCAGTAAGCAGCATCCCTCCATGGCCTCTGCATCAGCTCCTGCTTCCTGACCTGCTTGAGTTCCAGTCCTGACTTCCTTTTGTGATGAACAGCAATGTGGAAATGTAAGCTGAATAAATCCTTTCCTTTCCAACTTGCTTTTGCTCATGATGTTTGTACAAGAATAGAAACCCCGACTGAGACAAGAGCTGTTAAAACTCCCCTGCTTTGTCCCAGCTTTGAGATTAATGCTGTTGAAACAGAAACCAAATGTTCCTCTTTCATTAAACATAGAAGTCTCTTCTCCTATGGGTAACAATGAAAAGGCAGAGACAAATCTTAGCTTTTCCCTCCCATCCTCCTTTCTCTTCCACATCCCTAATCGTGTGGTGATGAGATGGATTTTCACTAATAATAGTATGTAGATAGATAATTCCCATGTGTACCCCCTTTTCCCCACAGTCTTATGGGTTTCAACAGGAGGTTGACAAGTCTTTACCAGGTGGAATTTTACTGAAGAAAGTGCGTCTCTTGGAGCAAGCTGTGAGGTTTTACAGATCAGATCATCTCCTATCTATGCTCTGCTTCCCAACTGTGGGCTCAATGAGACTCCCTGCCTCACACACATCTGCTGTCATCCCTTCTCCAACAACCACAGCGGCAGCCTGTTGAACTTCGGATGTCATCCATTGAACTCTAGAGGTCATGTAGCTATTTACTTCTTCTGAAGCATTCTATGAAGGGTAAAGAAGTAAACAAAACTTCCAAGTCCCAGGAAGTGCCTGAAACCTACAAGATTCACTAGAAGGGGAGGTTGTCTATTGAGTCTATCTGCTTGCATAGTGTACTGGGAACACCATACACATAGCTTTTGTGCATTAGAGCCCATGCTGAGGCGGCCTTTCCAGTGATATACCTGTGTTAGAGTCATCTGTTCTCCTGTAGGTAACCCCAATAAGGTTACCAGTTGCCTAAGCTAGGCATGAGTGGAATCATTCTGGTGGTGGTTAGTTGTGTGTGGAAGGGGTGGGGGTGGTAGTTGTTGTTGTTTGGGGTTTTTTGTTGTTGTTTTGTTTTGGTCTGTCATCGTTGCCTTATCTGAAGTAAATAAACTTTTGTTCCTGTTTCCCTGGGGAAAGTTGCTTTTCCTTCTTTAAGCTGCTCCCTGTCAGCTGTCTGGTCACAGCATGTAGAGAGTAACCAATCAGAGGGTCACAGCATGTAGAAAGTAACCAATCAGAGACATCTTCAGGTGAAAACACGTGCCTGTTGGTTGGATTTCCCTTACCAGAGAATGTGTTTCTTTCAGAGCCCAGCACCTACTTCCTGGCTCCCCCGCTTTCCTTTCTTCCTGGGTTCTCTGACAAGAAACTCATGCCATCAGTATCCTTGCTTAAACTGAATGGGAATCTCTACATACTTTTGGTAGAATAATGCAGTGAGTCTTCATACGAGTTTTAAAATAAAAACATGGGAATCCCTAAGTGATAGGATTCAGGCTGGCGTAGAAGATGAGAATGACTGAAAATGACTGTTCCGAAACGTGTCTTGGTGCTCATTTTCCTTCATTGTACAGTACCTGCTCCTGGGTCAGTAGTCAGTAGCTGTCATTTTCCGTGATGGCCATGTCTTTCCTCCATGGGGCAATCACTTCTTATCTTCAGCTGGGGAGTTCTTGCTCACATTTACTTTCATTCTCTCTCTCTCTCTCTCTCTCTCTCTCTCTCTCTCTCTCTCTCTCTCTCTCTCTCTCTCTCCCTTCCTCCCTCTCTCCCTCTCTTTCTCTCTGTCTGTCTCTCTCTGTCTGTCTCTCTCTGTCTGTCTCTCTCTCTCTTTCTCTCTCTCTCTCTCTCTCTGTCTCTCTCTCTCTCTCTCTGTCTCTCTCTCTCTCTCTGTGTGTGTGTGTATACTAGGCCAAATGTTTTCTATCTCTGTCCTCATTTAGACATCATCTGGCCCATTTACAAAATTCACAAATTTTCTTCTAAGATGATTGACAAGTTATGCAGAAATCATAAGATAACTAAAAGGCATAAAAATAACCTCCTAGGCTCCATCTTGCCTGCCTTAGTTTTTATTCTTATGTAATTTTAGCACTAGACTTCTAAAAGCTCCTGTTTGTGGTTATAAAAAAAAAAAAGGTGCAAACTCCATCTGTCTCTACAACGATCCAATTTTCCCCTAAAATAAATATAGTACAGAACTCAAATTCTCTAGTTTAAAATTTCCTTCTTATTCAGATAGTTGACATTTTACACTTCCGGAGGAGGCCCACTGCTTGGCAAGGGTACTCTGGGGGATGGAGGAGGAGCAAGAGATTGTGAGCTGGACATGAGCTTCAGACTAATCCAACATGAATATGGAGAGAATATAATGAGCCAAGACCAAAGGAACCTGGATTTACTTCTGTCTAAAGGAAGCAAAACCAATGACCCTGGGACACTGCCATAATCCCGGGTGCTCACTTCTGAGAGATGTTCATACCAAAACGGTATGCCCAGGGACCAGCCAAAGTATCAATATATTGATAACCCAATGCCTTTAGTCAAAATTGGTTGGGTCTCGGGCTTTTCCCAAACTAGGATATTTTCTTTCCCATTCCCACCTGTTTGAAACCTGCATTTATAGTGGAGCACTTGGCTGCATTCAGAGAAGTGGTTAAGGTTCATAAAAGGAGGTTTAAACCCTGAAAAATATGTAATAAAGATGATTAGAAGAGGAGGAATTGGAGAATTTGTATTCTTTGGAAAAGAGATAGGAAGATAGGTTCAAACAGGAAGGATAATTGGTGAACAATTATTTCTCTGGCTTTTCTTAGGTGAAATGAGACTAGACCTCCCCAAAGGAAACCAGGCACTGTGCTGTGTTGATGACACAAAAATCAACATCGTATCCTTCAAAGAACCCCCACTGACGCAGAAAATGGAACATGAGTCACATAGCAGGCTCCAGACTCCAGTGAATATGCCCAAATCTAATCACAACCTATAGAAATAGCTTTCAGATTTGGATACATGCAATCCTGGGTCTCCACAATATAATGCAAAAGACTTGCTGAAATAAAATGTTTTGACTTGTTCAGTTCTAATATCGTTCAAAGCCCATCCCATCCCCAGCAAAGGGAAGTGTAGACTTATGATCAATGAGAAAATACACAGTCATCATAGCTTCAAAGAAATGAGGAAATCACTCAGATATTAATCCTTACATTCAGTAAATACTAAAAGGACACCTGATATATACAGACACTGGGGATACACAGAGAAAAAGAGCCAAGAACCTTTAAGGAACAAACTATATAATATGGGGATATATATGCATATATGTAATACACTATAAAATTGAAATTTGAAAACAAATTTGAATCTCTAGACTTGAATAAGTATATACAATAAATTAAAAAGCCCTGGAAAAGACTGCTTTAAAACTCAGATAAGGCTG
Source organism: Mastomys coucha (assembly GCF_008632895.1). Taxonomy (NCBI): domain Eukaryota; kingdom Metazoa; phylum Chordata; class Mammalia; order Rodentia; family Muridae; genus Mastomys; species Mastomys coucha. Next base: position 86,657,951 of record NW_022196891.1, read on the forward strand.
GGCGGTGGCACGCCTATAATCCTAGCACTTGGAAGGCAGAGGCAGGCGAATTTCTGAGTTCGAGGCCAGCCTGGTCTACAGAGTGAGTTCCAGGACAGCCAGGGCTACAAAGAGAAACCCTGTCTCGAAAACCAACCAACCAAAGAACAAGCAAAAACCTTAGATAAGAATTGCAGTCACTTAAACACATGATTATTCCCTTCCTCACACAAATGTGTGGCCTCCCCTGATGGACTGCCAACATCACTGATCATCCCAGTCTTTCCAGCTAAGCTCAGATGGACACTAGAGGTCCTCACAGTACTCCCTGCAGCCCCCTGGTGTACTCCTCACAGTCCTCCCTGCAGCCCCCTAGTGTGCTCCTCACAGTCCTGTCTGTAGCCCCCAGGGTGTGCTCCTCACAGTCCTCCCTGCAGCCCCCTAATGTGCTCCTCACAGTCCTGTCTGCAGCCCCCGGGGTGTGCTCCTCACAGTCCTCCCTGCAGCCCCCCTGGGGTTGCTCCTCATAGTCCTCCCTGCAGCCCCCACCCTGCTGTGTTCCTCACAGTCCTGTCTGCAGCCCCCGGGGTGTGCTCCTCACAGTCCTCCCTGAAGCCCCCCGGGGTTGCTCCTCATAGTCCTCCCTGCAGCCCCCACCCTGGTGTGCTCCTCACAGTCCTCCCTGCAGTCCCCTGGTGTGCTCCTCACAGTCCTGCCTGCAGCCCCCTAGTGTGCTCCTCACAGTCCTGTCTGCAGCCCCCGGGGTGTGCTCCTCACAGTCCTCCCTGCAGCCCCCTAATGTGCTCCTCACAGTCCTCCCTGCAGCCCCCTGGTGTGCACCTCACAGTCCTCCCTGCAGCCCCCTGGTGTGCACCTCACAGTCCTCTCTGCAGCCCCAACCCTGGTGTGCTCCTCACAGTCCTCCCTGCAGCCCCCTGGGGTTGCTCCTCACAGTCCTCCCTGCAGCCTCCTAGTGTGCTCCTCACAGTCCTCCCTGCAGCCCCCTAGTGTGCTCCTCACAATCCTCCCTGCAGCCCCCTGGGGTTGCTCCTCACAGTCCTCCCTCCAGCCCCCTGGTGTACACCTCACAGTCCTCCCTGCAGCCCCAACCCTGGTGTGCACCTCACAGTCCTCCCTGCAGCCCCAACCCTGGTGGGCTCCTCACAGCCCTCCCTGCAGCCCCCTGGCATACAGACCAGATCACAATGTGTTCCCTGAGAATTGTCCACCTACCTCAGGCTACTGCTAACACTAGAAGAAGAAAACAGAGCCAAAGACTCTAGTCCTGCATGCATAAGTAATTAACTGGATTTAAATTCCTGAGAAGACAGTGCCAGGGTTGAGGTGGTGACTTTCTTATTCTAGTCTGAGTGCTTGCTCATAGTATGTTCTTAAATTATTCTAGCTCTCAGGGTTGTAATGATATGCATAGGTGTATATATATATGTGTGTATATATATATATGCCTACACATATATACATATTTATGGGTGTGGAGAGGACTCAGCTTTTAAAAGTACTTTTTACTCTTGTAGAGGTCCAAGGTTCAATTCCCAAACCCACCTGGCAATTCACAACCATCTGTAACTCCCATTCTAGGAGATCCGATGCCCTCTTCTGGCCCCTACAGGCATAAGGTATCCATATTATGCACAGATATATAAGGGCTAACACCCATACACATAAAATAATAAACAAATAACATTTAAAGATATCCTAAAATATATAAAACGCCACCTAGTGTTACGTGGCTGAACTAATGGGCTAAGTCATTAAATGCAGGGGTAAAACAAAACTCAAATGCCATCAAATTGCGCATCTGAGGAGCAGATCAGGGTACCCCAAATTTTAAAACTTTAGTGTCACAGCAAGCAGTGTGTGAGGCATGAGAAACAGACTGCGACGGTCCATCCTCAGTGTACGGTATGCTCAGAGCTCAGCTTACAGGGCAGATGCGTGCCTAACCTAAGGTTACACAGGCAGTCTGCTACTTGACTGAGCCCACAATAGAAAAAGGGCGCAGTTTTCAAGCCCCAAGTTAATCATTAGATAAAGCTGTGTCTCCCACCAATGAGGTAGGTAGCTGAGGATAGGAGAGTCCTAGCCTATGGGAGAATAGGACACGAATTTCTCATCATCGTGGAACTTTAAAAACCATTGTCTGCCAGCAAATCAGCAAGCTGGCCATTTTGTCTTTCCTCTGTGCTGGCATCCCTGTCTACAGAATGGCATATTGAAAATGACTTTGCTTTCACTCATCTCTTGAATTCATTATCTTATTTCTAACAGAAATAAGAGAAAAATACAAACTAAGGGGCAGTTACAACTCATTGATTGTCAAAGACTGACATCTTTACTGTGTAAGACACAACCACTCAAATGGATGCCGAGGACCTCAGAAGAAATGTAAGCAAAGGCTCTTAAATGACATGACAGAGGATTAAAAGTGACTCGCTGTAACAAAGTTACAAATGTAAACAACTGAATAAACGGGAAGTTTTTATAAAGTAGAATACTGGCAAAAAAAAAAAAAAAAACAGAGGCAAAGGGGGTACTTTAAAAACAGCAGGAATATAAATCGGTGCAGTGTTTCTGTGGAACCATTGCCAGAAGTTCAAAAGTTACATGATCGCCGGGCGGTGGTGGCGCACGCCTTTAATCCTAGCACTTGGGAGGCGGAGGCAGGCGGATTTCCGAGTTCGAGGCCAGCCTGGTCTACATAGTGAGTACCAGGACAGCCGGGGTTACAGAGAGAAACCCTGTCTCGAAAAACCAAAAAAAAAAAAAAAAAAAAAAAAAAAAAAAAAAGTTACATGATCATCCAATAACATCAACTGGAAAAGGAAAAGGAAAAATAGTTCAAATATCCATAAAGGGAGTTTGATAAATGATTTTCCTATCAGTATGATATTTTGTAGCTAAGATAGATAGATAGATAGATAGATAGATAGATAGATAGATAGATAGATAGATACATAGATACATAGCTACATAGATACATAGATAGATACATAGATAGATACATAGATGGATACATAGATACATAGATAGATACATAGATAGATAGATGATACATAGATATATAGATAGATAGATACATAGATAGATAGATAGATAGATACATAGATACATAGATACATAGATACATAGATACATAGATGATATACATAGATACATAGATACATAGATACATAGATACATAGATACATAGATACATAGATACATAGATACATAGATACATAGACAGACTTACCTACTTACTGTTTTGGGAAAATATCTACAATACAAAATGGATTTTTCAATTTGATTTATGTTCATTTTTGCTTTTAAAAACAATTGAGGGATTGGAGAGATGGCTCAGTGGTTAAGAGCACTGACTGTTCTTCCAGAGATCCTGAATTCAATTCCCAGCACCCACACGGTGGTTCACAACCATCTGTAATGGGATCTGATGCCCTTTTCCGGTATCTGAAAACAGCAACTGTGTACTCACATGTGTAAAATAATAAAACTTTTTTTTAATTGAATGTGAGTATGAGCGTGTGTGTGTGTGTGTGTATGTGTGTGTGTGTGTGTGTGTGTGTGTGTGTGTATGTATGTAAGCATATGCAGGCACAAACAATATTGAAATGTTAACACCAAATTTTTAATTTTGATTATGTTTATATGATACAAGTGGCAAAACATTCTACCATAGATTTCCATGTTAAATACATTTTTCAATGATCGTGGCCTTTTAAAGATTTGTTTTACTTTATCTGTGTGTGTATGTGGCGGAGCGGTACCCTGGAACTGGAGTTACAGCCTTTGTCAGCAGCATGATGTGGATGCTGCGACCCAAACCCTCATCCTCACTCAGAATGAGCAGAGAGGGCTTTTCAGTGGTGGCGCACGCCTTTAATCCCAGCACTTGAGAGGCAGAGGCAGGCGAATTTCTAGTTCTAGGCCAGCCTAGTCTACAGAGTGAATTCCAGGACAGCCAGGGCTACACAGAGAAACCCTGTCTCAAAAAACTAA
>NW_022196891.1:86661956-86665422 GCF_008632895.1 Mastomys coucha
AAAAAAAAAAAAAAAAAAAAAAAAAAAAAAAAAGACATGGAGTCAACAATACTGGTATATAATTACTTTCAGACATGCACAAAAATGTATAATAAAATAACTAAATTTACATTTCAATTGACAAATCACAGACATTTGTAATAAGTGGGGCACAAAAAGTATTACTTGCAAATAATTTTAGATGCTGTTAATAATTACAGCCAATTTTGAATCAACTTGCAAGTATTAAATTGGTTGTTTATTTTCAAACATTTGCAGGAAAAAACAGGTCAGAATAACTCCAGCAGCCCTTGTTCTGTGCACACTCATTCCTAGCCTACCCCTCATATCCCCCCTCTCTGCCCCTGGCCCCCCAAGCAGGGCAAAGAAATCACTGGAGTCAAACAGATCACAGATTCTAAAAGTCACATGTGCATAGTCCTGGGCGCAGCTGGGAGGAGAGAGCGTAATGTAGGAGAAGGTGGCAGATACAGAAAACTCAAAGTCACATGTGCACAGTCCTGGGCGCAGCTGGGAGGAGAGAGCGTAATGTAGGAGAAGGTGGCAGACACAGAAAACTCAGAGGCAAATGCCCCGTGTGCATGAATGATCCCAAGACCCCCGATTTCATCTCTCTAACCGAAGCTTCTGTGAGGGTGACTGGAAAGACAGCTCAGCAGTCTCTGCTTCTGCAGAAGGCCCACGGTCTACTGCCAAGGGAGCCATCACCCTCTTCTGGCTTCCAAGGGCACTGTAAGTGTGTGGTACATATACACTGTCAAACAGTACACATAAAATAAAAACAAAAATAAATCTTAAAACAAAAGAAAACAAACAACAAAAACCGTGGTTCCAAGTCTGACCCCCTCCATTTGCAAATGATAGGTATCCAGGGCCTGTAAACCACGGGCGGGGGGAAATCCTTAAAAAGGTTTTATAGAATGGATTCTTTAATATCAATAAATGTATAGTGCCAACTAATTTCTCACTAAGTACAGTCCAAAGAAAAATTATTCTGGACTCAGCAGACAGTGCATAATATGTATGCATTTCAAAAGCCAAGAAATTTAACTAACGGAAAGGCTATGCAGGCGAAGCCGGCTCCTGTATCACGTCTAAACTGATTCTATCTTCTAGCAATTTACCATCGCATCGAGCACTGCTTCCTATTAGAACATAGCATGTTAAGGATTATGATAACAGAATTAATTGAAATGACTCTAGCATAGCTTAAAACGTAACACTGCCTAATAATGGCTGTCTCTGGTTCGCTTATTCGTTTCCCTAACATTTACTAAAAGAAGACTTTTAACTAAGCTCCGAGCTAGCTGATGAATACCTTGTAAAGATTTCTGAGCCATAACTTACAAAATTAAAACAGAAAGAGAACCCTCCCATTTTAATAAGGTTGGAAAGCAGACATGATAATTTGAACAATTAAATATTAATTGGGTCTTCTACAAGGTAATTGGGTGTTCCCCTTAGATACCACAGTGAGCAAAAGAAGTCACTTCCTTTAGACTCCCAGGGAAGGGCCTATATTAAGCTGCTCTCCTCGCCGTGACAAAGTACTTGAGATTTTTTGCTCAGGCTTCCAAGGGTTTCGGCTTCTAAAGAGAGGGTCTAGACCCGGTGGAAGGAGGGTAGCTCTCCTTTGCTTTTGGCCTGAGGTGCTGAGTCAGAACAAGCTGGCAGCATGATTATGTGTTAGGGTAGTCTGCTCATTTCTGAGCTCCTCCTCCCAAGGCAACTGCGAGAGAGAATGAAAACTAATGATCACAGACAAGATCTGTTCTTCCTGAGTATGCTCTCAAAGACCTACCTCCAGTACAGAGTTAGAGTTTCCACTAGCTCCCACCAGCACTCTCCACTGAGCACCACACTCCCCACACATGGACCTTTGCTGGACATTAGATCCAAATCACTGTAGGCTGTGTTTGGTACCACATTGAGTAAGTCCACACTGATACGGGAACAAAGGTCAGTAAATACATGAACTTAAGAGCCGAGGCCCAGAGGATGCAGACTCCAGTTATCATTCAGTTGGATGTATTGAGAACCTGCTCAAAGCCAGCATCTCTTGGGAAGCAATATTTTTCACTCTGCTGCAGCTAGCTGTAGGTGTTTATGGCAGCTCATCTGAAGGCATCTTCCCATGAGCTGGGGTTGGCCCAGAGCTGTAGGAGATCAACAGGGGTGATGGTAAGAGGTGGCCTTCAATCAGTGAGAGTCAGGGCTTGGTGAGTAGCACCGGTTAGTGACTTGGATTTTAAATGATTCCCACAAACACTGATAAACTAGGTTACCAGCTATAGAGGAATTTTAATCCAACAACATGGCTGCTCTGGCAAGGGATCATATGCAAAGACATTCTAGAACGAAGTGATTGGTCTGGAATGCAGACACACTCTAGATTACTGTATGATCTGGTTAGCATACAGACATGCCCTTAGTATACACCTTTAATCCCTAACAATGAATGTAAGGTTAGTTTGAAGCAGCCTTGTTTGAAAGTGACATCTAATTGAGGGCCAGACAAAGTGATGAATCAGAGAAAGATTTGACAGAATGAGCCTGAGATAGGATACACCCAAGCCTCAGAACAACACAGGAAGAGGCTTCTTTATGGCAGTATAGAGAGAGAGAAAAAAGGGGGGTGCATATGTGTGTATAAGTTTGAGCTGGACAGTTTTACAAAGACAGGTGGTATAGCAGAAAGAACAAGCTCAGCAGGTGAACACAAAAATGAGCCAGAGAATTAGAAGGAGACAGGTGATTAGAACACATTGTCAAAGTTAGTTTGAGGCTAATCACAGCAATTCAGTGAGAAGTAGAGAGAAGCCAGCTTGAATCAGTCAGCTTGGAAGAGCAGATTGTACAGAGGCTAGAAGCTTCCAGGCCTAGGCCTAGTTAGAAAAGAAAGAAACGCTCTGGGCTCAGCCCAAGCCATGTACTTGTACAGCTTGAGTACGACTCTCATGCCATCCCTCCATCTGAAGAAATAAAAGCAAACTTACAGCCTGCTTATAGAATCCCTGAAATATGGCAGAGGCCTTAGAGGGTGGGGCCTCACGGAAGGAAGTTAGATCATTAGGATGCTGCCCTTGAAAGGACATTTATATACTCTCTCCCACACCCCACTGCTCTCTCTTTCCCCCATGATGTGAACTGCTCTATCCTGCATCCTCCAGCATGGCATCTCCTCCACCACAAACAATGAAGCCAACTGGCCACAAACTAAGTCGAAACGAACCCTTCCTCTTGTCTAACCTCTAGTGATCTCTGGCATCTTGTGACAGCAGTAGAACGTTGCTTCACAGTGACGGAGCCTTGTGGCCTCCAAAGTGAGAGCACTCTGGGGAGTTCTGGGACTATCCTACATCCCAAACACTCCATAAGGAATTAGGCGCCAGCTTCCAATGGGACTATCCTACATCCCAAACACCCCATAAGGAGTTAGGCGCCAGCTTCCGATGGGACTATCCTA
>NW_022196891.1:86665476-86686501 GCF_008632895.1 Mastomys coucha
ATAAGGAGTTAGGCGCCAGCTTCCGATGGGACTATCCTACATCCCAAACACCCCATAAGGAGTTAGGCACCAGCTTCCGATGGGACTATCCTACATCCCAAACACCCCATAAGGAGTTAGGCGCCAGCTTCCGATAGTAGTAACTGCTCACTGAAGCTCAGAGTCAGAATTTTCTTGTTACCTGCTTCTCTGCCATCTCCCCTCCCTGGGAGTACATACCCCACATGAGACACTTCTGCTTCATTTCTCATGGTGAGTCTCCTGGGGGAGCCCAGCTGCACACATCCCTGATCAATACCTCTGCCTTTATCCTGTACTTGATTGATAGCCATGTAATCTCTAAATTAATTTCCCACTGAAATATCAGGCAAAGTAGGCATTTTAAATTTTTTTTTTTTAGATTTATTTTATGGGTATGATGTTTTTGCCTACTGCATGTATATCAGTCACATATGTGACTTGTGTCTGTGAAGTTCAGAAGTGGTCATTGTATTCCTGAAACTGGAGTCACAACTGGCTGTGAGCCACCATGTAAATACTAGGAGCAGTCTGAGTATTCTAAATGGCAACAAACTGCTCTCATCTGCTGAGCCACATCTCTAGACCCAGGCAAAATCATTATTACCACATGGTGTAGTGATTTGAATGAGAATGGCCCCCATAAACTCATATATTTGCATGCTTAGTCCCCAGGTGATAAACTGTTTGAAAGAATTGGGAGGTGTGGCCTTCTTGGAGGAAGAGTGTCTTTGGGGGTGAGCTTTGAGCTCTCAAAAGCCCGTACGAATCCCACTGTCTCTCTCTGCTGGCAGCCTGTGGGCCAGGACATAGCTCTCAGCTACTTTTCTGGAACTGCATCTGCCTACTTGCTGTCATGTTCACCACCATGAGGACAGTGGACTAACTCTCCGAAGCCATAGACAAGACCCCAATCAAATACTTCCTCTTTAAGTTGCTTTGGTCATGGTGTCTCTTCACAGCAATAGAAGAGTGACGAAGACAGATAGCTCTGCAACTATATTGATTACTAATTAATCATAACCTGTGACAGGGAGAAATAACCAAGAATAATTAGCTATGTAGTCAGTTTTCCCACTATTACTGCAAAATTTTCCTGGTGATCAAATACCTGAAATATTACTCCCAAAGACTCTGATAGTTCATAATGAGATGCAAAAAAAATGAGCCTGCCATGACCATGCACTTTTAGGTACATACTAAATAGGCAGGCACATTATTGAGAACAAAGACAAACAGATTGACAGGGGGAAATTGTTCCATAAGACTGGCCTCTTTTCTTTGACTCTTGGCTGAAAGTTGAGTTAGTTTATAAAAGCTCTAAGACAATAAATGGCTGTGTGCCAAGGCCCTCACAGAACCTGAAAGAACCAATAATCACCAATGATGAAGACAGGCTCATATTTACATCTCATTGTGAACTATTTGGGGAGTAATATTTCAGGCATTTGGAAAAAATCTAGTAGGAAATTGAGGCAGACAGGGAGTGAACTCTGAAGGTGTTGGGTAAGAATGTACAGAATGCACAGCCAGGCATCTGAGAACCAAGGGCTCGTTCTGAAGGAAGAACAGAGCCAGGATAGGGCTGGGAGTTAGAGAGTCAACAGAGAAAGTGAGAGACTGCAGAACTAGATGGGACTAAGGATGGGCTTATTCAGCAATGGCCAGAAATACTTAGAATAGCAAGAAATCAGGGTCAGAAAGTGGGAGATTCGAGGTGAAGGGTTGAGGTTGAGTATGGACAGCCTTGGTTGTGTCAAGGACATTTGAGAGCAGCATGGGATTTACAGATGTTTGGGAGACACATGGCCAGGATGTGAATAGCTGGTAGTCCCAATAGAGATGTCAGTTGTGTCTTCTCAAAGGAAATTTCCCAAAGATGGAGAATCTTATTAAACCTATAAATGGTATTTACACATTATTCCACACACCTCTGTTTCACATCTGTAATAATCTGAATATTACATCTACAAGCACACAATCAACTCCCACCCATTACTGACTATAACTGAGTATATTCACACAGTCAAGTGGCAGAACAATCCTGGGTGGGTCGTTGGCATGTCTACCCTGGCTCTCAGCTACGTTTGACTGGCCGTGTGACTCCAGCCTGTTCCCATGTCTTTGGCCCTCACTTTTATAACTAATTGACATGAGCCAGTTATCCAAGTGAACTAACCTTTAAGGTCTTCTCACCCTCGCATCCTCTTCAAATATCTGGCTTATTTAATTGGTTCTGTACTTTTTTGGTTGGTTGGTTGGTTGGTTGGTTGGTTGGTTGGTTAGTTGGTTGGATAGTTTATTACTTTGTGGCTCATTAAATCATCCTTTGGGACCCCATGGGCAAGTTCTGTTGTAATCCACCAGTTCTCAGAGATAATGATGACTAACCAGCAAGCTATCTCAAAAGCCATGGGGTTAATATAAAACATGGATTCAGGTTCAGCTTTCATTTGACTCTTCTGCGTGGTCCTAAATAACCTTCCATTCTCTCATTGACCATGGCTCCCTCCATGGTGCTCTGGAGACGTTCAATGCCAAGTCAGGGCAGGTATCTACTGTTCAATGGGTGTGAATCTGGTGATAAATTTGATGATGAAGTATATAAAATGGTTTTAATTATAGAAGAGGGTCTCATATTGATAGCAATGAAAAGAAAGCCTTCCTGGATGACACGCTCCATCCTGTGTCTGTGTTCAACCAAATACAATTCTCTGTCCTCCTATGGAAAACCTGAGAAAATCCACATGGTCCCTCGTGAACGAAGTAAGCAATGCTTCTCCACTTAAAAGACTCAGCAGTCCCCAGATCTCATATAAGCCTCCCAGGCTTACTTACAAAAACCAAAACACAAATAAACAGATGTCAGGAAAGAGTTCAGGGCTTTACCCATAATGGAGAACCCCAAAGTTGCCGCTAATTTGCAACCTAGAACTGTATTATGAAAGCACAGTAGTCATTTGCATCCTAGAGGTGACCCCTGCAGATGCCATAGGATGTGACGGCCTTAGTATTTTCTTTTATAAATCATACATGATGGGACAAAGTAATAAACCTGAGCATGCAGATGATTCTAACATTTTTAGAGTATAAAGTCACTTTAACGACTAGAAGTAACTTTCTTAACCTCTTTGCACTTTATTATTAAAAGCAACACACACGAAAAAAATTGCATGTCTCAGGCATGGGAATATTAGAGTCCTTTCTTTTGCATTGATAATTCCTTTTTGTTAAGATCTTTTAAGGAGTAACCTAATTTGTCTAATATTTGAAGTAATTTCTAAAGGATTTGCACATTTCACCTAGGTTTCCCCACTTGTAAGTTCTTGCCCAACTTTGAGGATTGAGAAAACATAGGGTAAGACAGCCACGCCTTAGGTAGTAAAGGAAACCATCAAACACAGAAAGCTGGTGAAAATGCATCTGAACAAGAAGGCCATGTCCCAGCCCCAGCGAGCAGCAGAATTTGGCAGCTTCGGCCACATGGTTCTAGCTTTAGAGTCAAGGATACAAGAAAGGAGCAATGGACCTCCCTCTGTGACTAAGGAGAGCCGCTGAGGCAGGCATGTGCCAAAGCTGTCCCTGCATGGAGACCCCGAGAGGCCATTTTGTGAAGCTGTGAAGTTGAAGCCTTGGAGGTCCCAAGATATTGGAAATGCCAGAGTCATGAGATACCTGCCAAAGAAAACCGCTAACAGGATGCGGAACCAGCCCAAGAGAAGGAAGTGTGTTGCAGTCAGCAAAGCTGAAAGAACTCGGAGAGCTGAAGAGCGCTTTGACATCAGACCTGGAGATGCAGAGTCTGAGGTTTGCCCAGCTCTGTGCTCTTTCTTCCCTTTGGGAATAGTAGTGTGCATTCGTGTCATGGTATGTCGGAAGTACGTGAGCTGCTTTTTCGTTTTGATATTTGTAGGGGGTCACAGTTAAGAGACTGCATGAGTCTCAGAAAGACACTTTGAACTTTGGACTTTTAAACAGTGTTGAGACTGTGACAGACTGTGGGTACTTTTGAAGTTTGACAGGATGCATTTCTGCTTCATAATACGGCTACCACCCTCTGGGGGTCCGGGAGTGAAATGTGGTAGTTTGAATAGAGATAGCCTCATAAGCTCATAAATCTGAATGTTTGGTCATTGGGCGGCCATTAGGAGGTGTGGCCTTGTTGGAGTAGGTGTGGTCTTGTTGGAGTAGGTGTGGCCTTGTTGGAGTAGGTGTGGTCTTGTTGGAGTAGGTGTGGCCTTGTTGAAGTAGGTGTGGTCTTGTTGGAGTAGGTGTAGCCTTGTTGGAGTAGGTGTGGTCTTGTTGGGATAGGTGTGGTCTTCTTGGAGGAAGTGTGCTACTGTCCGTCTATCTGTTTCCTGCCACCTACTGATGCAGATGTAGAATTCTCCTCCAGCATCATGTCTGCATGAGTACCACTGTGCTTCCCGCCTTGATGATAATGGGCTGAACCTCTGAGCTGTAAGCCAACCCCAGTTAAGAGTTGCCTTGGTCATGGTGTCCCTTCACAGCCGTAGAAACCCTAGGACGAGGCTGTTCATGGAGAAGAGGTTGAGACAGTGACACTGAAGCCCTTGTCACAGGAGTCACTGAGGCAGGCAGGGATAGAAAACCTAAGCTGTCATCGTGTGTACAAGCCTAGTATGGACATGGTGTTCAAACTGAGCCAACACAGGAAGAGTCCCTTCTCTGTTGGCATAAACCAAGGAGTCAGGCCTAAACTAGTCACATGAGCCGCTGTTAGCTTGAGATAAAATAGTAGTGCAGGAGGATGGGACCTAATTTCTGAGGACAGAAACCTTCCCTGCACTTAGGCACGGGCAATAGCTTCTCCAAACAGTGCGTGCAAAAGGCCCTGCTGCAAACAGCTGCTGCAAAGCCATTGAGACCACGTTTTTGGAGGATACCGACGTGAACAACAGGCAGGTTTCAGACTAAGGCAAGGCTCATCGCCATCGTATAAACGGGAAGAGGAGGGCCAGAGAGTGGCATTACTTCAGAGGATCACAGGTAAGGTAGGTTAGACGCTCTCTGACTCTCCCACTGGGTCCGTGGTAGGCAGCTTCACAGCGGCCTGGAGCCCCAGACGTTCTTTGGGAGCTGGATTTTATTTTTCACTAGATAGCCAAGTCTAACCTAAACTGGTATGAATCCTTCAATAACTCATCCCATGTAGAAGGACACAAATATTTATCACTTTCGTTACAGACGTAAGAATGCAATAGGTGTGGGGAGCCACAGCTGCCACCCTATATATTTTGAACACCTGGTCTCCGTCCAGAGCAGAGAGCTTTGTGATAAACAAGTCCTTAGTTGGAAGATCTGAGTGCCTCCAGTTTATGATGCAAGCTGGCATGATTTCTTGTAGCCTATTATGCTTTGCCATGTGGCCGATGCTGATTGGGACCAGGGAAAGTATTTAACCCACAAGGGCTGGGGGCTGGAGATATAGAAGTAAGATGTATGTAGGGAATAGGAGTAAGTAGTAAGATAGAAGTTGTAAGATGTAAGTAGTAAGATGTAAAGATGTAAGATAGAAGAAGTAAGATTGAAATAAGTAAGATGTAAGAAGTAAGATGTAACTAGTAAGATGTAAGAAGAAGATATAGAAGAATATAAGAGGAGCTAGCTAAGAAAGAAGAAGAGATGAACGAATGATTTTGTAGTACAAGGTTCCTGAATAAACTGCTTGGAGAAGGGTTCGTGGTCACCTCCTTATTACCGCTGGTCGGTAAGGGGGCACAATTAGGGGTTGGAGGGAGCAGTCAGTCAGGAAAGTCCCTGCCTTGCGGGCATGAAAATCTGCGTTTGAATCCCAGAGTTCAGGTACTTGAGCCAGGTACAGTGCTTATAATTCCAGCTCTGGGAAGGCAAGAGACCACAGAGTCTGGTCCACTGGCCAGCTCAGCCAAGGGCTTTAGAAACATTGATCCATAATTAAGAATAAAGAGAACCCATCGTGTACACAATACAGGTTTGTTCTGTTTGGGTTGTCAGCCTGTGCAGGAGACAAAATGGCCACTGTTGTCAATTTGGCACAAAATGGCAGTTTTTAAGTTGTGACGGCTGAGTTCTTTATGGAAGCACAGTCATCCACCATGTATCTAGTACTGTCTTTGCCCTGCCCCAGATGCAAAGCCTTATCTGATCTCTACCCTGGGACCCAAGAGTCCCTCCCGTTCTGGTCAGAGGCTCAGTCCCTCAGCAGGCTGTCTGTAACTTCTCAGACTTGCCGGCTAGAGAAGGAAAGGGCCCAGTCCCTCCAGAAGCTCTACAGTCCTCTGATGAGGCCTAAGGGACTGTGTACTGACAATGGCCGGATTGATTTATTTCTCACAGTAGCAAGCTCCAGACTGGTTAAAGAATCCTGTCTCAAAAACAAAAAGGGCAAGACCAAGAGGGCCCAGTGCTTGAGGACCAGCATCCAAGGTGACCTCTAGGCTCCCATGCACATACGCACACAGTAAAATTAAACCATAAAATAAAATAATAACTTCATGGGGGCCAGCAAGGTGGTTCAACAGGTAAAGGTGCTTGCAACTTTGGCATAAATACTTGAGTTCAAAATTCCAAATCCATATGGTGAAAGGAAAAAACTGACTCTGTGAGCTAACCTCCATACATGTGCCACAATACACATGTGTGCATGTATATTCAATCACGCAAAAACACAGTAAGTCAATAAGAATATGTCTTAGTTAGGGTTTTACTGCTGTGAACAGTCACCATGACCAAGGCAACTCTTAAAAGGACAACATTTAATTGGGGCTGGCTTACAGGTTCAGAGGTCCAGTCCATTATCGTGCATGGCAGCATCCAGGCAGGCATGGTGCAGAAGGAGCTGAGAGTTTTACATCTTCATCCGAAGGCTGCTAGGAGAAGACTGGCTTCCAGGCAGCTAGGATGAGGGTCTTGAACCCATTCCCACAGTGACACACCTACTCCAACAAGGCCACACCCACTCCAACAAGGCCACATCTCCTAATTGTGCCACTCCCTGGGCCAAACATCCAAACCACCACAGAATACAAGTTTTTTAAAACGTAAAGACATTTGAATTCACTGAACCTTATGCTGGTCTCCTAAGTACTGCTGGGCACATCAAAGGATATTGAGTATCATGAAAGAGCCAGGCTTCCCAGAGGTGAGTGTACAGGCCTGTATTTGTGACATCTTTTAATCTTTTAAAAAGATTGCAGAATGTCATCAATATTGCCAAGTAAATATATGTGCATGGTCAGGAACGTGGGGGTGAGGGGGCCTGACTGGGGAAGACGGGACTTCCAAATAGCGCCCTCTTCCGTGCTCTCTGCTCATCTCTCTCCTCAGACAAACCGTGGGTGTGGAGGACAATGTATTTTGGTTTTTGTTTTGTTTTGTTTTGTTTTGTTAATATTCTATTCATTGAGCTATAATGAAGTGGAGCAATCTTTGTAAACACATTCCCCTTGTGAACTTTGAGGGAAGTGAGAATTTGTCTTTCCACCAAGTTCAAATGAGACCCAGCAAGTGATTATGGCTTTTTCTGGAGTGAGAGCGACATGCCAGCTTTGCTCAAATCAGGAAGTGTTTATGTTTTGAATTAACTAATAAAACAGAGAATGCTAAAAATAAATGCTGAGCCACAACACGTTAAAACTATTACACGGCAGTGTTCTAGTAAACAAAAGGGCTTACGTGATATTGCCTTTGTACGGTTTTATTTTTATTTTAACCAAAAAAAAAAAAAAAAAAAAAGCACTAACATGGACCGCGTCCTGAGCAATACCGTGGCCTCCGTGGCTCCCTGGTTCTGGTGCCTGGCACTCTGGAGCTAATTCTTCCGCATTCCCCACGTGAACTCGTCACAGAGCAGTGTTGGCATGACCCGTGGGCCTCCGTGAACTTAAGGGAGCTGTTTCTTTTTTCAAATGTTCCACTGTGACACTGTTAAATATACAAACAGGAGAAGTAACAAAATAAGGCCACTTCTTGGCGGGAGGGGTGCATGGCGAGCAGATCCGCGACAGCCAGCATTTTGTTCCGGTTACTTATCCGTCCTCTCCCTCCCTCTCTTCTCCTTCCTTCCTCCTACTTTCAAACTTCCTCGCTTTTAACTGCCTCGCTATCTCTCAGCCCCTTTCCCACGGCATTTTACAGCAAATTCAACATATCGTCTATTTCATCCCAAAATGCTACAGTGTAAATTTCCTTGAAGTTGGCTAAGTATAGTGGCATGTCTTTGAAATCTTGGCAACCCAGGAATCAGAGACAGGAGCGTCAAGAATTCATCGTGGCTACACGGTGACCTCCTGTCTCAAAAAAATTTAATAATATCACTAAGATCATGAAAACGATTTTAGCTCTGTCTTTTGACTGGTACCAAGCCTGTGCTGATTTTACCCCATTAACTACTCTATCTACACACGTGCTGGAGAGATAGCTCGGTGGTTAAGAACCCTGACTGCTCTTCTAGAAGATCTGGGTTTGACTTCCAGCGCCCAGATGACAGCTGACAAGCATCTGTAACTCTAGTCCCAGGGGGGATCTGACGCCCTCTTCTGGCTTCCCTGAGCATTTCACTCACATGATACTCGGACACACACAAAAGCAAAAAAAACACCCGTGCACACAGAATTAAAAATAAAAACAAAATGGAAAAAAAAAATCTGTAGTCTTCCTATCTTTCATATAACTGACATTCTCAAAATTCCTTGGTGCTTTAAACCGAGACAGTTGATTCTATTTGTGGGATTCTATAAGTGGGATGATGTATTTATTACTTGAGGGATAGACCCATGTAGTCTACCTCACCCCACCCCTGGGTTTAATGAAGATATCTGGGCCTCCACTCATAGCTCCTGTATTTGCTGGTTGTGTGTTCTTACACAGGCCACATAACCCCACATGCCTGTTGCCTCTTCTCTAAGGTCAGGCGGCAACAGCAGCACCCCAAATGGTCGGAATGAGTAGAAGAGGGCATGCCTTAAAGCCCTCACTACAACACCCAGAATCCCTCAGGCACTGAGTGAATCCAGCCTGTTGTTCCTGGGCTATCCCTTTTTTGGACACACTACACACTTAAGTTCTGTATTAGGGAATCCGTTCAGCATGTCTAATACTGAATCTGTGTTTATATTCCTAAGGAGAGATGCCTGCTATTCAGGCACCAAGACAGAGGCAGGGTCTCCTGTACCAAACCTGAACTTATGCTTAGCTTTAGGTCAATCAAAACCCACAGGGGTCCAGCGTGGCCAAGAACCGCATCCCCACTGGACCCTTGCGGGCTTCAGAGGAGGAAGTAAAGCCCAGGCATGCTTTCTCTATTCTCTATGCAGCTGCTCCAACTTCCTCTTCTTTCCTGCTCAATTTCTACTTCTGGTTTTCTGACCTCGGTTCTGACTTGCTTTGTATGAGGCCTGTGAGATAGTGGAATACCTGTATACACACCTCTCACACAGCAGGCTGACCTGAAACCTCGGGCTCTTTCCTGATGGTTAAATTGGGATGACTGCTTTCTTGCTTTCTCTGCCCCTCCATCTCTACCTCAGATATGCTATTTTCTCTCCCCAACATTCTTTTCCTGTTTTGTTTGTCTTTTTTTTTTTTTCTTTCCTTTCCACAGTCCCTGCCTTCAGGCTTCTGGCCAGTCCACTATGCCCTGCCCTGAGCAATTTCCAAAGCCTCAGGATTGATTACCACCACCTGCCCAGCACTGCCAGAAGCAACAGTAGCTGCCAGTCCCTCTGTGGCACTTCATAATCTTAACTAGTGTCACACCATGTTATTTTTAATCCTGATCGTAACTCTCTGAACATATTCTTTCCCATTTTCTAAGTAACTTGGCCGAGGAGCCAGTGCTCTTGGCGCTCAAGAACCAATGAGCATGTTCTTGACCAGTCTTCTCAACTACTGTTAGCTCCGTCTCGATTAACAACGCAGGGTGAACCAAGTATGGCGGCTCACAGCCAGCACTCAGGCAATGGAGGAGGATCATTCATCAGCAAGCCAGCCTGGGCTACAGAATGAGACCCTGGCTCAAAAGAAAAAAAAAAAAAGAAAAAAGAAAAAACATTGGGCTAGTAAGTGGCTCTGTCGAAACATGCTTACTGCTCAAGCACTCAGACCTGATTTGGATCCACAGAAGCCACTTGAACAGCTGGGCCAGGTGGGGTAAGATAGTAACCCTGGGCTTGGAGAGCCAGGACAGAGACAGAAGTATTTTTGAAGCTTATTGCCTGACCAAACCTAGCCTAATCATGAGCTCCAGGTTCAGTGAGAGAGTTGTCTCAAAAACTAAGGTGTAAGAAATAGGGGATATATTCACTATCAAACTCTGGCCACCAGTAAGCTCACACATAGACATACCCATATGAACACATATGCATACTAAAAATACTGTTTACACATGTATACAAAATAAAAATGCCACGTAGGAGGCTATCTGACACACAACTTGAAACCGATATGAAGGGTTTGGGAAGACCTTCATGTGACTCTATGATTATTATTTTTACCGTTGGCTAAAATAACTAGTTGTGAAAGAATATGGACACACATACACACACACACACTTTAAGAAGTCATTTTGATTTACACAGTACCGACTGTGCCAAATTCTTTCACAAAGGAGATCTTAAAGGATGCTAGAGTTGACAGAACTTGGAGATTCTGCTTCTGTCTGTGTAGACCTACTGTTTCCCTTCCTCCTGAAACACCTAAGGCCTTGTAAAGGAAAGCTTTGGCAGCCCCATCTGCTTGGCCTCTAGTGAGAGGTGAGAGCCCCTGGATAGACTATATATAATGAGGCAAGAAAGCCTAGGAAATAGTTTACCAGCCTAGGACTCTGCTTGGCTTGGGCAATAATCCTAGTGGTGCCCTTGGTAGCTTGAGACTCTTAGTCTGTAGACACACCACACTGAACAACAAACCTAGCAACCTGCTAGCAACTTGGACCCAAGTAGATTTTCAGTATAACTCAAGCTTGTGTCTGTGTGACTCAGTCATGGCACAGAAGATCCTGCCTCTTAAACTGCCTCTTAAACATGGCAGTGGCATCACACACAAGGTACTCACCTTCCAACCCATAAACCATTGAGGGTGATGCTCAAACCATAGCGCCTTTCACAGGAATGAACGTGAGAGGCACAAGCAGAGTTTGTGCAAGAGAATCATTTTATCCCCGTAGAAGAGAAGAGAAAGAATGAGGACATTGCCAAAAGCCAATGAGATTCCTACTGTTGGAGGTCGGTAAGGAACTGCTAAGCCTCCACATTCATGGAGGGCAGCTCTGTTGAGAAGGGCTGCCCGCCAGAACTGGATGCTGGCAATGTTCCCCTGTTCTGAACCTTTCAGGTGTCCAATAACAGAATCCAGGCAGATATCTCCATAAAGTAATAGATAAATTATGCTTTTTAATCATCTCAAAGGTTTATGGCCAATCAGAATCATCTCTTGTTTTACAAGCCAATGAACAGCAGCCTGTCAGGGCGAGCGCTTGCTTCTCTTTTAATGTTTTGTGCCGCAGTTATCCTTAGAAGAACTGCTTAAATTACATAAAGCCCTCAAAATTACACCTTCTCTTGTTTCACTTTTCTAAGCAGTTCCCAGTGGGAAACTTTGAATATAACTTCTTGCTAAAATTGTTCAAATATTTATAAGACAAAACTTATCGAGTATATAATTCAACTGTTTTTTAAATTGATTTTCCAAATACAAGGTAGCTTGAGCATTAGAAATGATGATAGAAAATTATTATACTGTTTAAGTAGGGAAAAAAAAAGACACTCTGCTGGTGTCATACCTGTAAAATATAATAAAGCAGATAGAGAAAAAAATATACAAAGGAGAAGGAAGCAATTCAAGAGGGTGGAAGAGGAAGTGAGGTTTGGAAAGAAAACAAATACCATTGTCAATACTGTTTAATAAGTATGATTTGTCAGAGGTAATCAAAGCCCTCCATAAACTATTGCACCTAACAAAATTCCTGCCCATGTAAATTAATCAGAGACCCAAGGGTGCAAACAGGGAGCCATTACTAAACCATATCAGAGCAATAGAGACCTTCCTCGCAGCAGGATCTCCCAAGGGGTCCTGGTCCATGCTATCACCATCAGAACAATCAGTACTCAGTGGATGTTCTAGAAACACTTAATGAAAAGCGACCAGATTGGTTAATGAATTAATGATAAAAAAAATATCTGAGAAAGGATACTGAAATAACCCACGAGAAGAAATACTGAACGATTCTAAGCCCCGTTTACATGAGCACTATCAGTTATGCTAACCAGCAAGCTTTGGCAGACCCCACCTCCAGCACGCAAGAGGGACGCTACGGCATCGCCCACGTGATGTTACTCGGGCAGTTCTTTCTGGTTCTTTCCTCTCAAGCTCTGTGGGTCCGCGTGTCTTAGAGATTTCTCAAACCAGTCTTAGGTTGATCAAGAAGACCAAGGCTGCTAAACCTAGGTTTGTAGATCCTCTCCTTCCTCACAGTGTCTGGCCTCGAAGGCTACTGGGAGGGAGACCCTTAAAAAAGATGGCCGGATGCCCACGTTGCTATAGATCACGACGAAGACACACAGTGCCTTACAACCACCGAGTGGATGCAGGAATTTGGACTGTACTGTTTGTTCATGGAAGAGAAGATCTAGTGTAACAGCCAGAGGCCACTTCCCCCACCCCTGCGACCCCCATCCCCCCCCAAGCAATGAAGACTGGGAAAATACAGACTCCACGGAGACTGAGCATCAGTCATGCTCAATGGGGATTTTACGGCTTTTCCTGAACGACTCTTGAAATGTCTAGTTCTCGAGAGAAGAGGATGGTTGAGTCCATCCTTGAGAACCTGCCACCCTTCATCTGCCTCAGCCATGACTAATCACGGAGGAGAAATACAAATGGGTCACTTTTTAAAAGTCACACTTAGAGGATTCTTCTTGCCATTGTAGTTTACCTAAGAAAAGGGTCCTCATTGTATGGGAAACTCCTCAGCTCTTTTAAAGTACTCCTTGACTCATAACAATTCAAAATATTTAAATCATTAGGAAGGCCCATCTCCCCTTGTGGCAGTTCAAAGCATGGACTCTGAACTCCAATAACTTGTTTTGAATTGCACATTAGTGAACGCCCATCCTTCCACTGTGGTGCACATGACAGCCTGATCTCTGTGACAGGGAGGTAGAAATTGCTGAGTATTTTTGTTTTTTAATAAGTATTCAAACTCTTCAGCAACATACATGTTTTGGTTTTTTTTTTTATTTTCTCTGAAAGTCAAGTGGAAAATTCTATAAAAGTACTTTTATTTCAAAACAACAACAACAACAATATTCAGATATTTTAGAAAAATACCTACTTCAATGTTTTAGAAATTCTACAAAATTGTACAAATAAGTGGTTTGTGTATGTGAAACAGACAGGCCTTGGTGGGAGATGAACCTAGAACATGTTGGGCTGACATTCGTGGAACAGTTTAGTCTACTGGTAAAACTCCAAGTTCCTGAACTGAGAATTTATTTTTTTTTCCTCTACTGAACAGAGAATAAAATGTTCAATATAGATAAATTTTAAATATTTCATATGACAGTTGGAGTAGATGTCATCCTCTTATTGTATCAAAAAGTAACTGTCAAGTGAATGTTCTAGTTTCATTTCTGTTGCTATGATAAAAATACCCTGACAAAAAGCAGCTGACGGGAGAAAGGGTTTGCTTGCTTCCTCTTACAGTTCCAGGTTACAATCCATCGTTGTGAAGGAAGTCAAGGCGGGAACTTCAGGCAGTCATATCCATGGCAGGATATTTGATCACACCGCAAACCCTGAGGTTGTGTTGTGCACTGGAAAAACCTGTTTCTAGTCGTGGTGTGGCTCAGCCCTAGCACACCCCTCACACGCAAGACCTTTCTGCTTGAATACTGTAGACAGGATAAACTACAGTCAACCATAGGTCAAGAGGCGGAGCAAGCACCCAGCTGACAGGAAGCGAATGTAGGAAAAAAAACATAGAGAGTAAGAGAAAGTTAGGAGGACAGATAAACAGATGCACAGGAAGTAGAAGGGAGGGACATGCAGTGTGAGGGGTTTTTAAGACATTGTGGAGAAGGACATCGGCTGAGGAGGAAGGTCCGCTGGGCGCTTTCTCTGTCTCTCTGAGCTAGCAGGTTTCCACCTGGCATTGGGCTCCCAAGTCTTCATTGGTAAAATCAAATGTTTGGGGTTTAGTTAAAACAACACGCATCACATCCACTGTCAAGAGCAAAGAGGAATGCGTGCCTGGGCTCAGCTTGATTTGTCCACTCTTGCACAATCTGGGAACCCCTGCCTAACCAATGTCGCCACTCACCCTAGACTGAGTGTTCCCACATCAGTTAATGTAAATAAAATATTTCCCCAAGGATATAACCACAAGCCCACCCAATGTAGACAATACCTATGTTACACTAGGCTGAGTCAAGCTGAAAGTTAAAAAAAAAAATCACTCTTAGTGTTGTATCTGTGAAAAGACACCATGACCAAGGCAACTCTTATAAAAGAAAGCATTTAATTGGGGCTCGCTCACAGTTTCGGAGGGTGAGTCCATGATCATCACGGTGGGGAGCACGGCAGCAGGTAAACACCGAAGCAGGAGCTGAGAGCTATATTCTGTCCCACAGGCAGAGAGAGACAGAGATCCTGGGCCGGGCATAGGTGTTTGGAAACCTCAAAGCTCACCCCCCAGTGATACACTTCCTCCAACAAGGCCACACCCCCTAATCCTCCTAATCCATTCAAAGAGTTCCACTCTCTGATGACTAAGCACTGGAGTCTATGAGCCTATGGTGGCTGTTTTTATCCAGGCCACCACAGTAACCTTCGCCGTCAATGAATTATTGAAGGAAAAGGCAAATGTAAAGTGAAAGGAATTGACTTAGAACAAAAGCAGATGATCTCTAACCACAGGTTGCTGGGGAGACAGCTGAGTGCCTGTGGCGCAAGCTTGAGGCACCCTCATTTCAAAAGCCAGATGTGGTGCCAGATGTGGTGCCAGATGTGGTGCCAGATGTGGTGCCAGATGTGGTGCCAGATGTGGTGCCAGATGTGGCGGTGCACATTCGTGATCCCAATGTTGGGCAGGTAGGAGCAGGTTGTCATCTGGGGCTCACTGGTCAGACAGACTATCCTAATTAGAGATGCCCAGGGCCTAGTGAGAAGCCCCATGTCAGAGAACAAGATGAAATCTCCTGAGAAATGACACCTGAGGTTGTCCTTAAAAGTCACAACAGATTTTCCTTACCTTTCTAGTTTACCTAAGAGAAGGGACCCATTGTATGGGAAACTCATGCACAGGCAACCACATACATTTGTGCATACGTGACCATGCACACACAGAGAGACATATACACCTACATACTCATGTTCACACACTTGCACATGCAACCACAGACATTCATGCATACATGTGAACATGTACACACACACACCTGCATATACATAAACACACGCATGCACGTGCAGCCATACACGTTCATGGTCCCTTTTGACACGGAGTAGAAACGCCGAAGCCCTGAGCCAAAGAAAACCTTATTTCTTGCTACGCTGACTATCTTAGGATCATTCTAGTGATGGTGACTGTAGTAGACACCATCTACTTCCCTCTGCCCTCAGTTATATGTCTTTTCTGAATCTAACCTTACTGGATCTCTCATACAGATTTCTGTGCTTGCCCTGGGCCTGCTCACAGAAGACAGAGCAGTCCCAGAAAGAATCCTAAATTTTCTAATTACGCCGGCAAACTCTCCTTTCTCATGATGTAATATACTAGCAGGTACCAATGATTAGAATATAGATGTCCTCAGGAGCTGGTGCCCAGTCAGCCTTTGGCAGTAAATGCTCACCGAAAGATGATCATGACAGCAATCAGTGAGAGCCAAGCATGAGTTAAGCCTGAGCTGGGTGTGTCACGAAAGGGACTGAATGAAACCCTAATACCAGCATTTTGAGGAAACCCTAGTAACAGTAGCATTTTGAAAATGGTAATGTCTCCATTTAGAGACAGGGAGGATGCACACTGTCTTTGTTCATGATCAGCCTCAGTTTGAGTCCAGCTCCAACTGCGTCCCTCCCTGCGACCACCATACTCCTCCTCCTGGAGAAGGACATGGAAACCGCCAGGCATGGCATTCAGAAGCCCCGGTGTTAGCATCCCTTAACACACAGACATGCCCATGGCAAACACGTACCTGAACCCCACATCTGAGTTCTGAGGATACACACCGCTATACTTTCTAGGGGAAACCAGGCATTTATTTCACTTTGATACATACCGCGGGATCAGCCAGTCTCCACCACCTTACTGCTACTTCCTGTCTGTGCCTTCAGGCGCTCACAGTGAAGACCTTATGATGAACATTCTTAATCACTTCTGGCAGTAATGATCCATCGTATTGTCTCATTTTCTCTTCCCTTTAAAGCTCTAGGGTAGTCTATAGTCAGGTTTAAATAATTACACCGTAACTTCTCTCCCCAGGAAGAATTCTCCTAGTACCTCAAATATGCTAAGCAAAAGGCTTTAAGACTACTATTTGTGGCACACTAAGGCTGTTTTGATGCCGTTGTTATTGTTACTGTTGTTGTTGTTGTTATTGTTGGTGTTTCAGGCAGGATACCATGCAGCCCAGACTGACCTTGAACGTCCCATCCCTCTGCTCCACTTCCTAAGCACTGAGATTACAGTCACTTGTCTCCACTTCCCAGCCACTGTGATTACAGTCCCAATGCCAGCACACCTGATAGATGAAATGCTAGGGACCAAGACCAGGGCATTGTGAATGCTAGGCAGGCACTCTGCCCGCTGAGCTACATCCCCAGCCCCATGTGGTAAACTGAGTCTTAAACGTGAGTTTATTTTTATAAAATTAAGGAAGTTCATACATGGGATTAATACATATGATGATAAATAGCCCTGTGAACATGTTAGGAGACAAAGACGCTCTAGAATAAATAGCACTCTTTGGTCAGAACATGGAAGGTGGTAAACCCAAGAAACGACATTTGATTTTCATATAAATAAATTCCTAAAAAGATGCTAAAGTCAACAAAGTAAGGGGAACAGTAGCTTAGCACATTTCAATGGAGATGCCTTTCTCTGGAAAGCCTGCACACACAGTAGGGCGTACTCCTCCTGGCTGCCTCCCACAGCTCACTACTGCCACCTAGTCTCTTGTCCCCCTTGCTGTGTGACGGAGCAGCTCAGCCAGGGATAGGTGTCCAAGAGAGCAGGGAGAGGAGTGGGGGGCTTTGTGGGAAGAAAGGGAGGGAGGACACCATTATACCCTCACAAAGTAAAGGAATGCTTTTTTTTTTTTTTTTTAATTTCTGAGACCCAAACCTTTATTTCAAAAGTTCTGTAACTAAGATTGACACTTTTTTTTTCCTACTCCCCATTCACATTTAAAGACTGAGGAAGAAACACAATAAAAACATTTTATCTAAAAGATTTCAAAAACCGGTAAGGCTCAGACAACAGTAGCAAGCATGGCCCACTCCCAGTTCAGGGAACTGGGTTACTATGTAAAGTGTGAGTTAGAAAAATCAAAGTCCCAGAGCAGCCAACAGAAGGGAAGGAACGCCCGAAGCCTTGTTTGCAAATGTTGAGTCACCCTTGCACGCCATGGCTTCCTGTGCTCTTGACATGAGGGAACTTGTGCAAATTGGTGGAGTCTGTGCATGGGCCTGCTTGTCATCTGCCAGTGCTGAGAGGTGGCAAGTTCAACATTTTGTCAAAAGCTCAGACAACTCTTCAGTTAGAAAGGACTCCGGGGCTGGGAGGCGCTTGGTGGATAAAGTACTTAACTTTGCAAGCACGAAGACCTGAGTTCCAATTCCCAGCACTGACAGAAAACCTAGTGTAGTGGCAGGGAAGCGGGGGAATAGGAGAGGGACTGATGGGATTCTAGAGGTTCCCTGGCTTGTCCGTCTACCCAAATGATGGACTCCAGATCCAAAAAATGAGATGGAGCAACTGATGAAGATAGGTGATGTCAACTTCCGTCCTCTTTGTGCCAACACACACGCACGCGCGCACACACACACACACACACACACACACACACACGCACGCATGCATGCACCCACCCAGACAGACACAAATGCAAATGGCTCCATGCTCCGGGTGGCATCCAGTGCAGGGTACTGGGTCTTCCATGCAACTCAGTTACTCTGTTCCACAAGTCCACCCACGCACAGCATGCGGCTCACTGGCTGCTGCGATCCAGAAGTGAGCCCTGAAGTAACAATTTCTGGGAAGCTTCAGTTTGATAGCCTCTCATAGAAGTCAAAATGTGAACCATTGACCGTCTTCACCTTTAAAAATGTCGAGGACCGGCAGGAGTTTGGCTCAGTGGTGGATCGCTGGCCTGGCACGCGTGAGGTCCGGGGTTCAATCCCTATATTGCAAAAATGTCCAGGGGTGTGTTAGTTCCTTTCCTGCGGCTGTAATGAAACATCATGACAACGAGTTACAGAACCAAGTTTTTTGTGTCCTGTGGTTGCAGGGGGAGGGTTCATAAGCACATGGCACGTCTGGTAACTGGTGGCCAGGCAGGGAGATGACGGATCAGTGGGAAACACGAAGCAGAAAGAGCGAAGTAGACGCGCAGCAAGGCTGTGAACTCTCAAGGCCCATCCTCGGTGGCACACGTCCTGTACCACAACCTTCCCGAAAACCTCCCTCCCCCCAACAAGTGTGGGCCAAGCGAGTCTCTTCTCACCTAAACGTCCACAGAGGTGTAGGTGAAACGAATGAAGGGGGCTCTTCCAGCCAGAACCACACTCAAGATTGAGCAGGGACTTCTGGGTAGTTTCTCTCAGGCTCTCGGGAACTACAGAAGGTTCTTATTAAAATCAACACCGAGTGATAAAATTTAAGAGTCTCCAGACATTCGTAACGCCAACGAATAATACATTAAAAATGCTGATTTAATAAGAATACATATAAACTCCTCATAAATCATTTATTACCATGCATAATTTTGAATTGCTCAAAAAAAAACATAAATACTACAGCCATGATAAATTACAACTCATGCTGAACTAAGCCTCATGTTTCTAGTATCAGACAGATAAATTAAGTCCTTAATTAGCAGCTGATGAGTTGAAGTCATTCGTAGTTTTAAAGAATCCTCTCATGTCTGTGGTATTTCCAAGATGGTTGGCTAAAATAAGCTTTCCCTTTCACAGATTATTTTTAAACTTTTTTTCCTAGACTTCCTCATAAACTGTCAAACCCAATAGATGGTATGAGATGGAGGTGGGGGATGGGGGGGATGGTCCAGAAGCTGTTACCTGACCAGGCCTCTCAAATCTGTAATGATGATCGTATCTGTCAAGTTGGCTGTCAGAGTCTAGCAAATTGGATGCTTGGGTACCCAGCATGCACTTCCTCATACCAGACAGGCATATTATCCCTGTCAGCGGATAATACCCAAACATGGTAGAGCCCATCTTGTCCAGGATGCAGGTGTCACCTATGCCAAGTCAAAGCTGGAACTTAAGTCTCTGGGTTTTGCTGCTTGTTTCTTCCAGTTGTCAAAAAAAAAACCTGGAAAGATGTAATCCCCCTGGCGTGAATGTATCACCCGTTTCTACGGCAGTGTCAAGAAGCCGATCGGCGAAGATGGGCCAGACAAGGTCAAGATTGTTACCGCAAGCTCTTTCCTGGACAGAGCCTATTATTGTCAATAGCTGGGCAGAAGCAAACCAATTCCACAACGTCTCTTGATGTCTGTGGGTAAGTGTCAAACTGTGGGTTGTGTAGGAGAATGGAGGGGAAGGGAACCAGGAGGAAGGGCTCAGAACGAGGCCGGCCAGCAGGGAGATCAAAGCAGATGGTCTGTAGAGCCTCCCGAACCTTTTACCAAAAACCAAAGCCTTGGGGGTAACGAGCAGGAGCGGGTGGAGGAGAGCCTGATTGTCTCTCCCTTAGAGACACAGTGTTTAAACGTGGGCGAGACAGACAGGCAATCTGCCAGGACTCTGAACATCACGCATTATCCCAGATATTTGAGATATCTGCCACTTCCTTTGCTTCAAAGTTCAATGTTCCTCAGGTAGAATGTGTGGGGATCAGGCTCCCCAGACAAGGTCAGAGAAGAGGAAGCCCTGCTGGAAACAGGAGTCCTCCATTTTGTGCCAAGTTCAGAGGAGCTATCCGGACTTGGTAGACTTCAACCTTAAGTAGCAGGGCTTCCCAACAAGAGGCAATCATCAGCGCCTATCCTGTGCCTGACACTGTACTGAATGGGGAGCCACCTATATAGTATACATCACCCGAGGACCTCGCATTCAATAGGGAAGAGGGCCATGATGAAGCCCCATTTGTCTTAGAAATAACTGGGAGGGACATCTTCCCTAGGCAGGTTGGAGAGAGACATCTTCCCGGACACAACACCATGAACTTGATGGGTGACTCAGTGCCAGATGGGCAAGAGTGAGAAAGAAGCCTAGACTCGGAGACATTCCACACTCTTAAAAGAAGAACGTCCACAGCATCCAACAGACCAGGAGAAGCCCACTGTCTTAGGATTTGATGTGTGGGTTGGAAGAGATAAAGTGACTCAGAAGAAGTGTCAGATAAAGGCAAGATCCTCAATGTTTTATAAGGCAGGCTAACATTTTATCCAAATACCAAGGATAGTGTTCAGGCAGAGGAGGAAAATTATTGAATTGGATACTTTTTCAGTGCTATGAAGAAATATCTAACAGGAAGCAACTGGAGGGAGAATAGGGGTTCTTTTGGCTTACGGTTCCAAGGGAGACAGTGCATCACAGTGGGGAAATCAGCATAGCAGCTGATCATAGTACATCTATAGTCAGGAGAGAAACAGATGAATGCTGATACCGCCCCCTTTCCTTCCCTCCCTTTCTATTTGGACAGAAAACCCAGCTCAAATAGAAAAATAGTGCCATCCACAGATAGGATAGGCCTTCGCCATCAGTTACCCTAATAGAAAAGAAAAGGAGAGGGGAGGGGAGGAGTGGAGAGGGGAGGGGA
>NW_022196891.1:86686563-86722843 GCF_008632895.1 Mastomys coucha
GAGGGGAGGGGAAGGAAGGGAAGAGGGGAAGAGAGGGAAGGGGAGAGGGGAGGGGAGGAGAGGGAAAGGAGAGGAGAGGAGGAAAGGGGAAGGGGAGAGGAGAGGGGAGAAAAGAGAAGAGAAGAGAAGAGAAGAGAAGAGAAGAGAAGAGAAGAGAAGAGAAGAGAAGAGAAGAGAAGAGAAGAGAAGAGAAGAGAAGAGAGAAGAGATCCCTTGTACAAATGCCCAGACATCTGACTCCGAGTGATTCTAAAGATTCTAAACCCCATTTCAGTGAACCATTGCAATGACTTGTACCACTGCCTGGGGAGGAAAATGAATTTGGGGAATAACTTAATTCAAGGTTTCAGAGCAGTGTGGTGTTGCTGACATAGACCAGGCTGGTGAAATCTGATCATGAACTGTGTACGCGATGCTGGAGCTAGAAGAAGCAGACCAGAGGCCCTGAGGAAGCTGACCTAACCTGTCATGATGGCTGACTACATCAGAAACTGCAGAGAGGAAAGAACTGAGGGTGGCATCCAGGTGGCCTCCCCTGCCTCAGGACAGAGAAAGGGGATAAAAAGGAGGCGGGCACTCCTTATCACAAGATCCCACAGATCTACAGTCTGAAGGGTTCCAGGCCCATGAGGTTTAGAAAGCAACTCTAGCTCTAGAAGGGGATAGTAGAATTAAGATGACCTTGTCTATGCCCACCCGAGGGAATGCATGGAGTTTGCTTTAGAGCTCTGCCCCATCCAAGCTCCATCAGCAGATGAGGTTGTGCTTTTTTTTAAGGCTTTATTGTAGAAAGCAGAGAGAGAGAGAGAGAGAGAGAGAGAGAGAGAGAGAGAGAGAGAGAGAGAGAGAAATTTAAAATTTGTCAAAACTTAAAGAAGGGGTTTCTTTGCTCAGCCCTAAGCAAGGAATAAAGCAAATAATGGTAAGAAATTATGAAAGGATGACTCTCTGTCAGGTGGTTACCTGATAGAGCTGGGGTTATGAGCTTGTACAAGGACCACAGCACAGCAGCCTTACACAGAAAGCACTTTTTCAAAGACATCTGCCCAGCAACTGTTCAAATTCAGACTGACACCACTCTTCCTATTAATCACTCTGGCCCAAGGTTATGATTACAAAATATCTGTTGGACCCTTCTCATCTCCATCCTTAAACTCCCCTCGCCCTCGGCTCTGCTGACTGTACCCATAGCGTACCAGGACACATGTTCTCCTTCCAGCTCTCAGATGTTCATATTCTGATGCCTTGGTCCTCCCAAACAGCGATCCTTCTGGTGGTTTTACATAGACTGCACACATCTGCACACTCTCCTGCTATGAACTGACCTGTTGCTTCTATGACTTGGCTATGGCGTCTTAGCCACAGACGGAACCTGGAGTGCAGACACTCCCCGAGACTCATTCCGTGTTTTAGATGCAGCTCAGCAATAGGACGGCCAGATCTTAGGACAGTCATAGCTTTACTTTCTTACGAACTTCTATACTTACGAAGATTTTTCTCCAGTCCAGCCTTTGTGATCGTGGAGTTCAAGGCTAAGAGGCATGGCTTAAAACTTCTTATCACACACACACACAAAAAAAAAAAAAAAGTAAGAAAAGAGGCTTCCGAGTTGGCTCAGCAATCAAGAGCACTTGCTGTTCTTCCAGAGGACCGGAGCTCGGTTCCCAGCACCTCAAAAGTTCTCATGCAGCTCCAGAGTATCTGTAACTCTAACTCCGAGGGAGCCGACCCCTCTGGCCTCTGCAAGGACCCGCAGGCGTGCACGTGCACACACACACACACACACACATACACACACACACACACACACACACAATTTAAAATAAAAACTAGTCTTTAAATTTTTAAAAAGGAAACTATATGAGGAGATGGGTATACTAATGACGTGGTTGCAGCAGTGTCCTGAGAGTGTATATATAATGTATGTAACACCCAAACATGATGATGTGTCCCTTAGATATACACGGTTTTATACTCCAATAATGGCTCAGTAAGGCTGGGGGCAGGGGACAGCATGCCAGTTAAAGTCCTGGGAGAGATATTCCTGCTTGTCAAAACTGTTGCCATCATGGGACCTAAGAACTCATGTTTTCCAGTTTTTATATCCCAACCTGGAAAATGTCTGATTTTTCAAGTCCTGACCCAGAAAGCTTAGGACCGCAGTGAGAGCATCGTCCGAAGCTTTGTGGCGTTGGCAAGGGAAAGCCCCAGCAATAGAAAGGCTCTCCTGGCCACTTGTTCCTTCATCCTCCGACTCGCTCAACAAATATTGTGCAGACTCCTTGGAGCACTCTCAGCTCTGTCCGATCCAGCTGCCAACAAGACGTTATCTGCCCTCATGGTGTGTACACTCTTGAAAGGAAGACGATACGTAAACAAATAAACACTGACTCTGGCAAGTACTGAAGGGGAAATGGGAAGAGGGAGGGAGGAGGGAAGAGGGAGGAGGGGGGAGAGAAGATAAAGGAGGAGGAGAGAAGAGGGAGGAGGGAAGAAGGAAGATAGAGGACAGAGGAGGGAAGAGAGGAGGGAGGTGGGAAGAGGGAGGAGGGGAGGAAGGAAGGAGAAGGGGAGGGAAGGGGGCACAAAGAAGGGGAGAGGGAGGACGGAGAAGGAAAGAGGAGAGCAGCCCTTCAAATAATGCAGGCAGGTGAGCTGCGCTGATACTAGGTGGAACCAGCTGCAGGAAGAAGTGGACAGTGACGAC
This sequence comes from Mastomys coucha, assembly GCF_008632895.1. NCBI lineage: Eukaryota > Metazoa > Chordata > Mammalia > Rodentia > Muridae > Mastomys > Mastomys coucha. Next base: position 86,689,271 of record NW_022196891.1, read on the forward strand.
CTCAGGCAGAGGCAGCACGGAGGTCAGGGATGAGCAAAGCCTATGCATGCTGAGTGGCAGAGCCTGGGAGAACTGTGACCACGCAGGTGAATGTCACTCTCGTTTCTGAGCTGTGCACCATGGTAGGATTGCTGGGTATTGTTGTAGACAGTGGTTCTTCTGTGAACCCATATGCTGTTTCCCATAATGGCTGGCTGGTGTACAGTCCCATGATGTTCAGCATCTCCTCCACCTTCACGTCCTGGAAGCGCGTGTCAGCACCGGCTTTAATGGCATTAGCCATCCTAACGGGTGTTATTTGAGCAATTTCAATGCACACATATGACAGGGTGACATCATGAACTGATGGGACAATTAGGGCCTGGAAACAGAGTGCCAGAGACTGAGGTAGAGAGATATGGAAGTATAATAGGTGGATACAGGTGTCTGTGACCAGGTGGAATATATTGTGGAGATCCACCATGGAGTATGGCATCTGCTGTTTACTGTCACAGTTGCTGAAAGGGGTAACTTCTATAGAAAGTGTGCTCCCCAGGCTGGCGACTAAAAAGAGCCTGAAGAATCATCCAGAGGTAGCAGTCATGGTGCTGGCATGGATTCTGATGACCAGTGCACAAGCCTGTGCTCATGTGTGCATGTGGCTTCTTGTACGTGGATCACACCTTACAAAGTGGGTTATGAAAAAGAGTTAGGATGAGCAACATGGCTCAGTGGGCAAAGGTGCTTGCCACCAAACATCACAACATGAATTCAGTGCTCATAATCCACAAGGCGTGAGGAAAGAGCCAGCTCCCACAAATTATCCTCCGACTGCCACGCTTGCACCGCAAAACACACACAGAACACACAAACGCACACACCACTAACAAACCAAAGATAAACGATACATGAGTGTTCGCTCTCCTCAAAATGGAAAGACTGTCACTGCACGCCTTGAACAAGTGTCACAAAGCTTGGTGTCTCACTTGGACCTAACTGTGGAGACAATCTGAAGATGCAGGCACCCTGTGACCCCTGGCTGCAGGCACCAGGATTGGGGCAGGGGGTTCTCAGTGTAGAAAGATGAAAACCATCAGAACCGTGGACAGAGAGCAGGAACAGGAGATAATCTCTCGTAGGGTACATGCTCTTTCTTCTCTTTCAATTCTTCCCAAACTATCACAACCAATAGGTTCTGGTGACTCAGAAAGTCAGCTCAGCCCTGGATGTCACTACAGGTGCCAGGCATAGCTAAGGCCACACCAACCCACAGGGACCCCGGGGAAGTCTTTCACTGGTTCCTCTCACCTTCTCCCCTGCTCCTCTCCCCTTCTAGGCCTTGGAAATCTCTACTACAATGCTTGGAAGATGCTCTGGGGGCCAGATGACCATGCTGGCCAGCAACAAGGGAAGGCTTTAAAGCAAAATACGGACCCTTAGCAGTCCAGGAAAACATCTAGATGACACTCATGTGGGGTGTGACTGCCTTAGGGATGAAGGCAGACTCATTAGCTCTATTCATCCTTAACCTCTATACTCATAATAGAGTCAGCTGGCCCAGCGCACCTTTTCATGCTGCTCGAGAGGTCTCTGGTTATGGGTACATAACACAATCCCTCTTGCTGGTGCCTGCAGCTATAGTCACAGGGTTCCTGCATCCTATGATTGTCTCCAGTTAGGTCCAAGTGAGACACCAAGCTTTGTGACACCTTTGTTCAAGGCGTGCAGTGACAGTCTTTCCATTTTGAGGAGAGCCAACACTCCTATACCAAGAGGTTATGGGTCATAAATTTTACTGGTCAACGGCAGCCTCTGATGAAAAAAGCCCTTATAGTTAAAGCATGATTGGCCAACCACTCCCTACCTCTCTCCTACACACACACACACACATACACACACACACACACACACACACACACACACACACACACACACACACACACACACACACACACACACACGCTTCATCTCCCTCCCCAGTGGACTAGCTTTTCTGATTAAATGTTCCCCTACTCAGGCACGAAGCCCACTGAGAGTGTGGCCAAATGCTCTGCAGGTTCCTGCTAAGCCACTGCTGCCCTCACCTACATACCGAGCAATGAAGATTAGACAGGAATGGGCCTCCTGCAGACTCTTCTATGTGTGTTCTAGTACAGGACCTCTTAGCATGATCCTGGTGGGGAGGAGGGGATCTTGGGGGGAGCAGGGTTAATGGAAAAAACAGATGACAGGGAAGGCTGCCATCCATCTGAGGACTGAGCAGACACCAGGAAAGTGGGACATGAGACTGATCTTTTCCTTGTGTGCTTCTTGGGTGGTCTCCCTAGTTAGTCTGTTGGCCCCAAGCATGCCTTCCTAATAATTTTGGTATCTAACACCTAAGCTGACCTGGGATTTCTACAGGACTTCCACATACGAACTTTTAAATGGTTTAAATAAAGAGATTTCTGAAGGGAGTGGGACACATCTCTCCGCCACTCAACCCTGTGTTTCCCCCATAATGTCATTACAGTGAAATCTGTCCAACATATTAGCATTTATATCTTGCAAAGAAAGAAGGTTCCACATATGGCTGGGTTCTCCCAGGTCTGACTCTCCCCAAATGTTTTGAATACTGGGTACCAAGGTAGAAAAAAATAGGCCAAACTCCAGCTTCTCAGACCACTGTGTTCTTCCTGACCTTTTAACAACCAAAGAAATAGGATGTGAAGGTGGGCAGATGGGGCACAGGGAAAGCTGTAAGGAGGGAAGGAGAGAGGGGTAGATAAGATCAAATACATTGTGTACATATATGAAACTGTCAAAGACTAAATAAGAAGTAAATGGGACCATGGCTACAGAAAGTGCTTAGTCCACCTTAGTTTAGATGCACAGAAACCACATTAAAAACAAAAAACAAAGCAACAAACAAAAAACTGAGGGGAGTAGCAATAGTGAGCTGGGGTGGGGAGACAGATGGATCCCTGGAAGCAACTAATTCGGCCTGTGCGGGGAATTTCCAAGCCTCGGAGAGATCCTGTCTTGAAGATGGGAGACACCTAAAGACCAACACCCAAGGCACACAGTACACACACACACACACACACACACACACACACACACACACACACACACGTCTAGCTCTTGCATGCCTCGTTACCTGAACTCACAAACACCAGCGGCCTTGATAGTCCCACCCCGACCCCCAGTCCCACTAGAAGACAGACTTCTGAGAACTCTTTGGCCAACTCTTCCTCAATGCTTTAGATTTTATTTCACTCCTGAGAAGGAGCAGTCCTGTATAGTTCATCCACCACAACCATGACATGCTTGGGCCCCACAGAGCCGCCATCAAACTTCTTCTGAGCCTGTTTGGAATCAGGCCACCCTCACCCTCACCTTTCCTTCCATGGGGTCACATCACTGCTGCGCTTACAACGACTTAGTGCACCCACATCCCTGTGAGTGTCCCCAGTCCGTCCTCAGAATGAAGCAGCTTGCCTCTTACCACTCCTTCCCCTGACAACTGTCCTGTAGCCACACTGCTGTCCTTCCTCTCCTGGGACAATTCTGTTACATCCCCCAGAGGCCCGGATCAAGGCTTGATCCCAGCTTGGTTATGATCACGTGTGTGTGTATGTGTTTGTATGTGTACATTTGTGTGTTTGTGTAGGTGTGTTTGTGTATGTGTCTGTATGTCTGTGTGTTTGTGCGTGTGTATTTGTGTATATGTTTGTATATGTGTCTCTCGGTGTGTTTGTGTGTATATCTGTGTGTATGCGTGTGTGTCTGTGTGTTTTGTATGTATGTTTATGTGTGTGTGTGTGTTTGTGTGTGTAGGGAAGACTTTCAGTCATTATTATGTGTGCTTAGAGGGGGTAGTGGTATGCAAACCCCATGATGTCTCTGTCATGATGCCCCAGCCACAAGATAAGTGTTTTTAATAGGCCACAAGCTCCCATCTGCTATCTCTCCTATGCCCCACCACAGACCTAAGAGCAACTACTCCAGCTGGCCACATTGTGTCCTCTGAATCCTTGAAAACTGTAGATCAGAAGAAACCTTCTCTTTATGAGCCGATTGTCTACAATGGACTAGCAGGATTCAAACAAGCTCTGAATTGTGAGCATCCTTCCGTACACTTGCTCTGGCTCAAACATTCTTCCTTTACAGAGTCCTGCTGTCTGTCCATCCATGCAAGCTTGTGTCTGGCACACCCCCTTCCTATAAAGATTTCGGTTGTGTGTGTGTGTGTGTGTGTGTGTGTGTGTGTGTGTGTCTGTCTGTCTGTCTGTCTGTCTGTCTGACTATCTCTCTGTCTGTCTGTCTGTCTGTCTATCTGTCTGTCTGTGTGGGTATGTAAAGGAGGCCAGAAGAGGATGTCAGCACTCTTACAGCTGGAGTTACGTGAGCATGTAAATCTCACAACATGGGCCCCGGGAACTGAACTCACATCCATGAGCAGTCCATGATGTTAACCCCTGAGCCATCTCTCCAGCATCCCTCCCCTTATAATAAAATAGCTTATAAAAAAAAATAAACTACAACCCCTCTCATCCTGCCTTACTGCTTCAGCAAGAACTTGGTTTCTTCCCTTCTATGTATAGGATTGGGCCTGGCACTCAACACACAGAAACACACACACACACACATGTATACATGAATGCACACACACACACACACACACACACACACACACAAATATGCATGCACACATGGTGGAGAGAAGAAGGTCTTTTCAAGGACTCAGAGAGAGAACTAATTCTATGATATTTCTTCTTTCCTTTGGGGTCTCTTGTCTCCTTCCATTTCCTGCTAGTCCAGGAGGATTCCAAACAACTAATCCCACAAGCTGGAGACCTCAGACAGGAAAAGCAGGCACCACGCTTCTGTGGCAACCTCAGAAAAGAGGAGTTGGTTCTCCATGTTTCCACTCCTACTGCCTTGGACAAGAGTAGAGGAATGGAGACAGAGAAGGGAGGTCATGGGGTGCAGGAGTCCTGTCGGCTAAGCAGACTCATGAAACCAAACGGGCTGGATCCGTGTTGCAAGGCCCTGCCCCTGTACCTCCCAAGTCTATGCGTGAGCTATGGCAGCCACACATGGGCCTACACTGGCTGCCTCGGCCTAGCGAGCCATGTGTTCCACACATCCTAGAAGCCACACAGCTGGCACCAAAATGAGACACAAGTCCTAAGTCACTGTCCACACAGAATCCTCCTAGGGCCTGAGAGGAGGGCCTGGCTGAGGAGGAGGGCTTGAGTGTCTCCTTTGGTTCTGGTGGGTTCCTGGTGACAGTGGTGCTGTTTTGGAGCCCAGGGGTATTACACCACACTTTGCCTAGGCCCCTCGTGTGGACTCCTTGTGTGTGTTTTCCATTCTCATGTCCCTGTCTCCCTTCCACATTATAGTATGTTATATCGGCATCATTGACCACTCTAATGACCATTATTTTAGTTTAAATCATTACATATGCAAATACTTTCCAAAAAGACCACCTACAGGAGTCAGAGCTGTGGTTCACGAATGAGGGCACGAAGGAAGGCTCTGTTCAACCCAGGAACAACCCCTCATCACAGGAAAGTGAGAGTTCGTCTCCAGCAAGACACACACAGGCACGGCACCATCCTGAAAATCGTGGGTTAGTTCGTGTCGTCAACTCGACCTAGCCCAGAGTCGCCTGGGAAGAGAAATGAGGGGGAACCAGAGCATGAAACACACTCTGGTTAGATTCCCAGTCATAGTCACACCACGGGAACCCTGAGCATATAACACAATAATTACCAGCTACCATGTTATATGGGCATCTACCAGTTAACTGACATGTCACCCAGAGAGATTATCAAATTAATACATACTTAGTTTTTGGTTTGCGTTTGGGTTACATTTTTTAATGTGTATGTTTATGTGTGGATGCGTGTTTGAGTGTGTGTGTGTGTGTGTGTGTGTGTGTGTGTGTGTGTGTATGATGTGTGTGGAGGCAGAATAAGGCATTGGAACCTTGGAATACCTGAAAGCAGTTATGAGCCACCTGCTGTGGATGCGAAGAGCTGAACTTGAACCCACTGCAAGAGCAGAATCATAAATAATGTGGGAGGGAGCTCAACTGTGAGTCTCAGGCTGTTCTGTGCAAGAGGGAGACCGTGGTGAGCAAAGTTCTCATACTGACCGTTGTGGAGAGTGAGGAAAGGGGTAACAAGACCCACATCCTAGCAGACTGGCAACCGTTCTCCAAGCTTTTATGTCCTTCTGGAACTTGACATCATTTGCAGATGGTTACAGTCAAGTCGAGACTTGGTCACACTGAGTAGGGGCAGGCTTTCAACCGAACATAACTAAGTGCCCTTGTAAGAATAAAAGAACCTGGTAGAAAGAGACAGGGAAACAAGGAAGACACCTGTGACAACGGAGTGACAGAGACTGGGGTGACAGAGCTGTACATCGGAGAGTGATTTGGGCTGTGGCAGCCTCTGGAAGGCAGGGGTGATGCGGGCTGGATACTGTCTCGGAGCCTGCAGAAGAAGCCGACCCTGGGGGCGCCTTCAGTTTTATCTTCTGGCTTCCTAAACTGGGAGAGCTGTTTTCAGACTCTCTGCTTATGGTACATTTTTATGGCAGCCCGATGAAATAAAATAAAATAACATGGTTTATGGGCAGCAGGAAGTGTTAAGGAGAAAACAGAAGCCCTGAGGAGGAAAGGTTTGCCACCATGCTACCTCCATGCTAAGGTAATTCAGAGGAACGGAGCCTGAATGAGGGCTGGGAGGCAGCTCGTTGGGTCAAGAACTTGCCATGCAAGTGGGGAGACCTGAGTTCAAACGCCCATAGCCCACACAAAAGCCACACACATAACCCAGCCCTCTGTAGTCGCAGTGCTCCTATGGAGAGAGACTGGAGGAAGAAACAGGAGAGCGGCTGGAAGCTGCAGGCTCAGCTAGCCTAGAGCTCTAAGTGGGAACAACATCAAAGGGAGTCTGCCTCAGTGAGGTAAAAGACAAGGACCTGAGGTAGAAGGCAAGGACCCACGCCCAAAGTTGTTCTGATGTCTATATGCACACCGTGGCATGTGCACGCCTGCACTCGTGTGTACAAATGAGCTCACACACCCTACAAAAGTGGGATAGCCCGAAGAAGGCACGGTGGTATATGATAACACCTAGAGAAAGTATCCCTGACATAATAAGGAAGCTTGCGGTGGCTCTAAGTCGGGAAGCGCACATTTGGTGTCTCTAGAGGAAGCTGAGGTGACTGGAGAAGGAGGACAGTGGGGGAGCAGCAGTAGGAACTGGATGAGCCCCAAGACGTCATGGGAAAATAACTCATGGACTGTTGTGACACCCGCCATCACTCTCAGGAAGGAAGGTACTCTTGGGGGCTTAAATCCGTGGAGCATGTGAATGACAAGACATGGCTACCTTTTAATCAGATCTCTGCTCATTGAGAAGATTCTGATATGGGCAGGACAGAAGTGGGTGAAGTCATGAAGACCCCCCCCCATGATAACCAAAGTGGAAAATGGCGGTGGCTTGGAGCGCCGTAGCTACTCGAGGGTGTCTTTGGGCTGAGACCCGGGATGTTTCCGTAGATATGGCGGCTGAAACTGTGGGTCAGATGCGGGACCTGAGTAGAAAAGAGAAGTCAAGTGTGGATCCTATGTGCTTTGCCAGAGGACTTGGGCAGATGGCCTTTACTAAGATGGAGCACAGAGGGGCATCAGGAATCATTTGGCCTGGCAGTTGGGCACTAGGGGAGCCAATCATGATGGCTGATTTGACAGGATTCGAAATCTACATGGAAGCATCTATGAGGGATTGTCTAGATTAGGCTAATTGAGGTGGGAAGATCTGTTCCAGATGTGACTGGAACCATCCACGCGGGCTGGGATCTGACAAGTCGGAAGCCAGCTCAGAACAAGACTCCATTGGCCTCTGTTTCCTGACTACAAATACAGTGTGAGCAGGCCCTGGCGCTCCTTCAGCTTCCTCCACCACCATGGGTTGTAGCTCCTCAAACTGTGACCCAGCTCTCTCTTTCCTCCTCTTCCCTCCCTCCCTTCTTCCCCCATTCCTCCCTCCCTCTCCTCATCCCTCCGTCCCTCCCCTCCCGACCTTAAGTTGCTTTTGTCAGGTACCACACAGCAGCAATGAGAAAAGCAACTAACACAGGCATACAAGATGGGTTGGGAGGGATCTTACAAGGAGATTCTCATTTAGAACTTACAGGAGTTCAGATGACCGCTTCAGGTCCATACATTCAAGACACCCCTGCACAGTGCTCCTGGGCTCCCTGAAGAAGAGATGCAGAGTTCTGGTGACACAGGGAGGTGACCTTGACCCTCCCCTATGAAATCTCTATACTCTTCTCATAGGAAGAAAACCAGAAACGGTGTTTGAGACTATTATGGTTGTTGTTTATAAGCTTTCTATCTTAAAAGAGAAATGTGTTGGGTAGCCCAAGGATGTCCAAATGCAAAGAGTAGAAAACTAGTTTACAAGGTGAAAAGTGAGGTTTGTGTTCCTGTTATGAACCTCATAATCTGAAGAAAGATGAGAAGACCATGTGTGAGATTGGCCTCTATGGGAAACTTCTATATCGTATATTTTTTAATAATATTTTTTACATTTCCTTATTTATTGTCCATGTGAATTTCACTTCATGTGAGTGTTGAGGTCAGAAGTCAACTTGTAAGAGTCATTGTCTCCATGCACGTGGGTTCCAGGGCTTGGACTCGGTCATCAGGTTTAACAGCCGGCACCTTTGCCCACAAAGCCATCTCACCGGCCCTGAATCATATTTCATTACTATCTCCCTCCTAGAAAACTCTGAAATGCACGATTTCAAATCAGTAAAAGATCTATGTTGATGGATGGACTTTAACTATTGAACTGGGGCTGGGTGCCCAACTGTCTGTAAGGGAAGGCAGTCCCCTCCACCACAGAGGTAAGCAGAGACCTAGCGCGCCTGCCCCTCCAGCCGTGAGTGAGGGGGAGAGTCAGAGCACAGAGTCCCGAGCTCTGGTGATGGTCCACCTCCCTTTGGTTCTTTGCAAACCTGCATACTCTCTTCTTTTCATGTCTTCTGGGACGTCCTCTTTGGGCTTTGGAAATGAGGAGGACTGATGGAGCCTGGGCAATAAGCCTGACCCTGGACTGCCCATAGTCCTAGTACCCCATCTTTACAGGAGTGCTCCTGACATGATCTCTTTGTCCAGGAAGGTCCCCAAAGTTCAGCCTTTCCTGAACCGCTATGTCTGAAACATACTGCTGGGTTGATTTCAATTCTAACCCGTGTTGGCTTCCGGGGTAAAGCAGGAAACCAAGAGAGTATGTGAAAAGAGTCCTTCAGAAGCTCCAAGTTGAGGGAGCTCGGCTGATGACATACTCATAGGGACAGAATCTTTTTTGTCCTAGGACCTGTCCAGTCCCCTCAATATGACTTTTTCTTAGGAGATATGGACAAAGGTCTACTCACCACAGACATGGCACTGTCGACGGACCAAGGAAATGATCCCATCCAAGCCTAACTTGTACCAATGTGTTTATCGGGGTTTCCTATGGGAGGATAGATGATTGGTTCCTCGCAGCTCTTCCACAAGAACATGGGCAAACCCTGCAACTCCACCACAAAACAAGCCCACCACAGATGAGGGACAGGCTCCTGAGAGCTACACCCAGTGAGCTCCCTGAAACCCCACAGGCCAGAGAATCTCCTCACCGGCAGCTGTTCACTGCTTATATCCCCTCCCAGGGTCGGGTGGGGTGAGGCTTGCAGTCTAGTAACTTCATTGTGTTTCATGAGCCTCCTGCCTCCTTCCCTGGGGAATGTTTCAATCTAGAGGAGGCGGCGAACTGCAGCCCCAAGAGGCTTTCTTCCCCCAGAGTCAGAGAATCATTGAATATTATAAATATTTCAAGAACAGCGTGTATGTATTCAGCTGTGCATAAAAGATGCATGAATTTCCTCAGGAAAACACAGTCTCACTGAGAAAATGACAGAAACACAGAGTCCTTACACATTTCGGCAGAAAGCCACCCAGTGAGTAGACACGAGGAAGGCTGAACACAGACAGGAAAAGACATAAATTCTGAGGAAACTATATCTGTCATGGTCAAGACTAACAGTGGCAGCCCAGGTTGATGGCCCCATCCAGATGTGCACACTCTCATCCAGATGTGTGCTCTCTAATTCCCAGAACATCTCAGCAATGGCAACTTTGTGGATATCCTTGAGAAAGGGGGGTTCTAATCTCCTGGCTCTTAGAAGATAGGAACAAGGCAGATGGAGAGTGGCTCAGTGGTTAGGAGCTCACGCTGTTATTCAGAGAATTGAGTTCTATAACCAGGACTCATGTCAGGCAGCTCACAACCACCTGTAACTCCAGTTCGAGGGGATCCAGAGCCCTCTTCTGGCTTCTGTAGACACATGTTCATGTGCACGTACTCTTAGAAACACATATATAATTAAAAATAAATATTTTAAAGGCAGAAGAATCTACCAAGGAGATGGAGAAATGGAAGGGGAGTCAGGAGACCTTTTCAACCTGAGATTCACTTACTTGGTTATTACTGGCTTTGAAGATGGAAGAAGGCACCACTAGCCAAGGAATACAAGATGCCTTGGAAGCTTAGAATAGCCCTCACCTGACAGACATCAAGAAAACAACCCTTCTGCCTCAAAATTGCAAAAACTGAATTATCCAACACCCCAAATGATCCTGGAAACCATATTGCCTTTCAGTCTTGAGAAATGAACATAGCCCTAAGGACATCTAGGTTGCAAGCCCATGTGAGACAAAATTCTCCTATGAGACTTTGGACCCATAAAACTGTGGGATACCAGACTTACATCATTGAGTTTGACATAATTTACTATAGCAGAATAGAAAACTATCTATGTGGGCACAGTTCCCGTAGTCTTCCAAGGGAGCCTTAGTCAAACACTGATTGTTTTAGCTCTTGTTCCACACTTACCTCGGCAGCCTACGGGGGCCACCATGAAGCACAGCTGCCATTAGACACCCATCCAGGAAGCCTGAAAATGGAGGCCAGATTCCACTCCTGTAGGTTTCCTCCATGTAGGTCTTCACATACTCTACTGAACCATGAACCTCTACTATCTTGGATAAGTACCAACAAACTAGGGAAGGACCTGACCTAAGCCAACCAAAGAATAACCCAGCAACCACAGTCTATAGGAGTGAACAAAGCAACTGAATCCTCTATTAGACACCAGGAGTCAACAGAGGGATGGCTATTGGAAGAAAGGTCACAGAGTAAAACGATTTCAATAAGCAAAGGCCATCCAGAAGCAAGCAGAAAGCTGAAGACCAGTCCACAAGGCAAAGGGAGCCGTGATGTTTTTAAAAGGAGAACGGAAGAAGAGGAACGCGGGGCAGTTGTCTGAGAAGAGCCTTTCCCAAAGGCAGGACATCTGCCATTGTGATACAGAAAGGGAACAAACACTCCCCAGGGCTGAGGGGATATGAGAGAATCAGACAGAGTAAACCCTGCTGACCACAAACAATTGTCTAGGCTCCAGGAAGCCAGCTGAGATGTCCCCATTGTCTACTCATTCTTCACGTCTTTATAGCAGGCTCCTCTTTCCTCCCTAGTTGACTTGATGTCCCTTTTCTATGGAACTGAAAGAGCCGAGATAGCTCGCAGGTTCCCCAGACTCTGCAGACAGCGGCTGACCTGCTGTGCTGACTTAAAACACATTTAGTATCCTTTGCCCCGAGAAGGGTGGGACCCCTCTGGGGTTCACTGCCTCATGTCTGTTAGGTTATTTATTGAGAAGTCACCTAGGAGTCTCCAGAAGGTACTCTGTTAACTGGCCACGTCCAGTATCACTTACACAGAAAAGGTTAGATTCAACAAGGAGGAAAGAGGAACTTCCTGAATCCGATCAATGTATCCTTCAGCAACTAAAGTGAGTGTTCTAACTACAGTCTGGAACCAAGCACTTCAAGGCTTAGTCATTTCTCCCCTCTTGAACTATGACTATCAAAGCTCAGTGGGTAAGAGCACTGGCTGCTTTTGCAGAGGACGCAGGCTCTGTACCCAGCACACACATCCCTCACAACTGTCTCCAACTCCAGTTCCAGGGGATCCGACATATTCTGGTCTCCTCTGGCACTGCCTATATGTAGTGCATAGACACGCACAGGCAAAACACCTACACACACTAACATAAAAATAAATCAATCTTTGAGATAAACTCTCAATTTGGGGAAAGAGAATTTTAAATTTAATAATATATTTAATTATTTATTTCACAGTATGTATTTGTTGGTCCACAGCTTTGGGAACTTATAACAATTTTTCTGACAAAGAGGCTCAGAGTTTTTGTAACAGAATTGAAAACCATCTTTCTCCCCTTCTACCGTAAAATTTTATCTCCCTTGGTGAAAGCTCATGAAAGAAACTACTGTGTAGGATTTAATAGCGAGAATAACCTTCCACCAATGGTGAACAAACAGATCTACCACTCGGAAATATCAGCCTCAGAGAAAACAGACACACAGGCTCATGAAGACACGATCTTGGTTTCCCTGACTCCCTTTTAGGATGATGGTGAGCGCAGCTCTCATCTTGTTGAATGGTCAAATACCAGCCACTTGATTACACATGACCATCAATCTCCACAGTAACAATTGAGCAAAGCCGACAGTGAGTGGCTTCATATAGGGAACTAGAGTAGAGGGATCGAACCCCTTAGCCAGCAGCTCTGCGGGGCCAATTCTGCAGTTGGAATGCCTTCTCCAAGCCCACCTTATTTCTGAGTGTCTCTCCGAACAGGATTCCAGCTCCTACTCTGGCCTGCCTGATAGAGTTGCTAAGCACTTGGACCACAACTTCTGCAAGACAAGGCTTGCTTTAGGACCTGGTGCCACCTGTTGGTCAATCCCACCAACTCATCCCGAGTCAGTCAAGAGTCTGCAAGAATCCCTTTGAAAAATAGAAGCCATCTCAAGAGCTTTTCCTTCAGCCTCACCTGCCTGTTGGTGCCGACAAAAATGACTAAATTGTCAGATCATTCTCTGGCCTTACTAGGGAGGGAGGTGCCTGAGCTCGGGTCTATCACCCAGGAAATAAGACAATTTCTTTCCACACGCCCAGTGTGTCGCAATGATCAGATGAGATGACAGGACTCTACAGGAGCAAACTCCAGGGTAAATATGGCAGTTTCCCTGCCTAGACACAAATATGACTTCTTCCCATGTGTGTTGCTGTGTGAAAAACATCGGAAAGTTCTGGAATGATGGCTCAGAGAAATAAGACAGCAGGCCAATTCACACGTCCTCCTTTTCACTGGTAAGGTGGCTTTAAATAAAATATTTCTGGTATTTGTTTTCCATGTCTCAAAAGTGGGTATCACCTCACCAGGTCCCAGGAGAGCTATCTGAGGTGGCATGTACCGAGTAGAGATGCACACCTGAGCCACCACGGCTATGGCAACACAGACAGTCGGTGCTTATGAGAAGCATCGAATCACAAAATTGATTTCACAGGTCAGCTTTTCATGCCTGGGAGCTCTGTGGGAGCGTAGTTAGAAAGACACACACAGCACAGATTGCACACTGAGATCCTGGTTGCTCACACAGCCCTGGAAGTTTATTAAATCAGGTTTTGTGCCTCGTTAAACAAGCTCAGCCCGTCACACAGTGAATGACGGGACGCTCTCTAAGTGTCTCTCCCATTCAACCTTGCATCGGGTTTTACAGCCCAGAGAAAGTGTCTCCTGCTGCTCTCCCCCCACCCCGCCCTCATTTTAAATATAGATGAAGAATAAAAGAGGTGTCATCTTTCCAAGGAGCTCATCCATTTTTCATCCGTGTGTGGCATCCACAAACCTCCACTGGCTCTTTGGAGTCTTATTCATGGCTCTGAAAGCGAGGTTCCAAGTAGAAGGGAATGTTTAAATACACCAAGCATCATACATAATTTAACGATGAGGAAGTAAGGAAGTGTTTGCATGCAGCAAGATGCCCCTTACAAGATCACAGATCTGAGCGGGGGTTGAAGACCCAAGAACTTTCTTCTTAAGGGCCTGAGAACCAGACGTTGTAAAAACGAGAGAAAGTTTAACTTGTGATTTTTTTTCCATCCTATTACCAAAAGAACCAAAGATGCCTGTGTTGACCCCTGGACTAAGGGATGTGACTGAAATAGTTTCGTACTAATGTGGCATTAGTGTGGTTGGGGGTTATGGATAGGCCCATCAAGAGAATAGATCGGCGCATGTTATCCACAGAATAAGTTTAGTGATATTCTGGCAATGTCCTCTCACCTCCTAGGAGCCAGCATTAGGGATGTTCATGGCCACACAGTCTGAGGCATTTTCCCTCTTAGCCCCTCATGTACTTGTATAGCCCCTCTATACCTGGAAATGTACCGGAGACTTTGACAACTGTCTTAGCTCTTGTCAGCTTGACACAAACCTACACACATCTGGGAAGAGGGGATCTCTGCTGAGACACTGCCTCCATCAAAATGGCTTCTGCACCATGTCCTTGATGGCCGACAGACACAGGAAGGCCAGCCCCTATGGGCAGTGTCATCCCGAGGCAGGTGGTCTGACTGAGCCAGAGAACAAGCCAGAAAGCTGCCTTCTCCATGGTCTGCTTCAGTCACTGTCTCAAGTTCCTGTCTTGAATTCCCTCAGGGAACTGTGACCCGTAGACAATTAAACCCTTCCATCCCCCGACTTTGTTCTGGTCCATGTTTTACCACCACAACAAAACAAGCTGAGGAAAGAGCTTTTGGAATAGCTTAGTTCAGTACTTCACACCTTGTTATTAACACCATAAAAAAATTTTAATTAAAAACCATATTCTATGATAATGAGCAACACAGCAACGTAGTAACAAACACACAGTAGCAGTATAAAAACATAAAGATATGTGTTAGTAGGTAATGTTAAGGAGAAGAATATACATATTTCTCTATAAGGTTGAACTGAGGCTAGCAGAAATTTTGTGTATGGAACACAAATGAAGATCCGGTGACCAGCCGTGATATCCAATTCTAGGCTGACTCTGTGCCCACACCCCATCTAGAACGCCTGAGCTTCTTGGGCTGCTGTGAAGTCCTGCAGAGCATTGCTCTAAACAACTGTAGTGTTTTTGTCTCTTGGGTGTGAAGGCTAGAAGGACAAAGCAAGGTGTTGGCAGGACTGACACCTCCTCAGGACCGTGAATTCATCTGAGGTCCTTATCCAGGCTCTGATGCCTCAGACTCTCCTCCCTGTGCCTTTATATCATCTCCCCTCTGTTTCTGAGTCCTAAGGACTCGGGTCCTGTGGGTTTAGGCATGCCCTAATGACATTTTCACGTGGTTGCTTTTATGAAGATGGGGTTTCCAGATAAGGATATTCGCAGGCCGAGGGGATGAAAGCGTCAACATCTCCTGGGGTTATAAGATGCCAGTTCAACTCATAACACCGGCAGTACCCCTTCTGCCTGCTTCAAAACTAGGCCTGATGGTCCCAATTGCAATACCCAAGGAACTGTGACCAGGGCATGTGTGTGTGTGTGTGTGTGTGTGTGTGTGTGTGTGTGTGTGTGTGTGTATGTCTGTGTCTGTGTGTGTGTTTCCTTGCTCATGTGTAAAGCTGAGCTCACCTGGAGCTCCATTCTGGATTCTGTGGACAAAAACGAAATTCACCCCAACTTAAGCCATTGAGATTTCAAAGCCACTTTTTACTGTAATATGGCAAACCTGTTCAGACAAACACAAAAATAAATACCTAAAAATGGAGGGAAGGTGAGGAAGCAGGGAAAGAAGAGAGGGAGGAAGGAAGGAGGAAGGGAAGGGAGGCTGGGATCAAGCAGAATGCAGGGCTTCTAGGTGTGCAGCATTGAAAACACATTTTGTAAACCAGACATGATGTTACGTGCTTTTTGATCCCAGCATAGAGGGGGCAGCAGCAAGCAGATCCGAGTTCAAGGCCAGCCTGGTCTACAAAGCAAATTCCTGAACAGCCAGGGTTGTTATACAGAGAAACCCTGTCTTGAAAAAACTAACCAACCAAAAAAACTAACTAACTAAAAAACGCATTTTTGTAAACTATTCAACTGGTCAAGAGACAAACAAGCAACATAAAATGCCACAGAATAGAAAAGTAGAAGGAGCCACAGGTGTAGAATTACTGATCTGTGTATGGAATCATACACTAAGGCATCGGCACTCTCCAAAGGCCCTGTGCCTTCCCTGCTTCAGAAACCAAGAAAGCAAGAGAGAAGACAACAGGTGTGTCACACGGTCATATTGCAAAGTGCACAACATTGACGGTGTTCTGCTGAGCTTCCAGTTCAGGCTCCTTCACCGTGTTTCCAGACAGTCAAGGCAATCTTCCCTTTCCTTCCATTTTCATTTTGGCTCTGAGACATGATCTCATGTAGCCCAGGCTGGCCTTAAACCCCTGACCCCCCTCAACCTCCATCCACACCTGGCTAAAATGTTCCAAGATGATTACCACCGTCCCAAGCAGGATCTTCCCAAGGTCAGGGGAGTGAGAAATGGCAACAGCAGCAGCATACCAGCAGAATTGGCAACCAGCAAATGTTCACTGATTCCCCGGGGTGGAGGGCACCCGGCGCATGCAGACAAAGGAAACTATATTGGGTGTCTAACTTTTTAAATCATGTGTTGTATCACTAACTGGAAGAATGTGTGGAATTCATTATTTGCTTTTATACACTCCAGAACACTGGTATTTGTGCAAAAATGAGCACATTGTAAATGACGTACAGAGATCTGCTTCTACTCAGACAAGATCGGCAGATCCCTCAATTCAGATTTACAGCTGAGATAGTAAACCCAAGGACATTTGAAAATCAAACGCTTGCTTAAGTAAGATATGCTACTGTTTATGCTAAAGAAATTTGGTCTCTCAGGAAAAAGAAAACAATGCTTTGATGAGACAAATAAAAGAAAGATGGAGAGAGGGAGGGAGGGGGAAGGAAAGGGGAAAGGAGGGGGAGGAAGAGAGAGAGAAAGGGAGAGGGAGAGAGAAGAAGAAAGAAGGGGAGAGTTGGAAGAACCAAAGTCATAGAAAGCCAAAGGGAATATTTGGCCCAGCAACTATCAATTAGCTGTAAGCCGAAGTCTCAGTACTATTACTTGAGTCTTGATTTTTATTTAGACTATGAAACACTTGGTCAAAATACTTCAGTTTAACCATGCCTGGTAGTTCACTATGCCTATACTCTCAAAGGCTGAGGCAAGAGAATTGCTGGGAGTTCATAGTCAGCCTGGGCTATATAATATCTAAAAAAAACAATAAGTAAATAAATAAAATAAAAGGAAGAGGAAAACAAAGAAAAGAAAAGGCACAGGGCTGTGGCCCCACTCTACAGAATTTGCCCAGCCTGCACAGCACCTTGGCTTGGTCCCCAGTACTGATGTCTGGAAGTAGAAGAGGAGGAAGATCGGAAGTTCAAGGTCAGCCCAGCCACGTCAGCAGTCCAAGGCAAGGCTGCCTGAGATCCTGCCTCAAAATAATAAAAACAACAATAATAAATCCAGTCAAACGTGATCCCTTTGATCAAGGGAAACATTCCATCATCTGGAAAAAATATTTTAGTAGAGTCCCCTAGACAGTCATCCTTACAAAACTTGGCAATGCTTTTCAAATGGCCAAATGCAGTTCCCATCCCAGTCGGTGAACCTGGATTGGATATTTATGTGTGGGATGCATTTAAAATTATCTTCCTTGCCCCGGAGGGTGACCTAGAAGATGAAACTAATCCCTTCTTGTGTTCCGTCCCCGACATATGTGACACAGGCAGACAAACACATGCACAGGTTAGCGCTTGTCTGTGAACACCCTGTTCATCTCTGACAGTTCCAAACCAAGTCCAGATACAAACACACCTCCAAGGGGCCAAATCAAAGAGCCAGACCCAAGAACAAAGAATTAAGCATTAAAAAAAAAACAAAACCAAAAACCAAAAAACAGAATTTTGCTTCCTTAAGGTTGGCAAAGCTAGAGAATATAAGGATGCATTTTGAGGTGTTCAGCCAAGAAAAAAAAAAAAGCAACTTTAGATTGGGTCTAAAGCGATCATCCTGGCACGCTTCACAGATATTCTGTGTGTACTGTTCTTCTCAAATAGTGGGGGAGCGTCTTCCTAGCGGACTCAACTGGTCACAAAAATGTCAGCTCAATGTTGGACCACACGGAGCAGAAATAAGATGTCAGAATTCCAAGACACGATGTGTCGAAGGGATCCCAGAGGCCTCGGGAGGCAGGGATGCTGGTACAGTTCCTGTCAGTGTGTGCTTCCTCACTCATGCCTGGACCACTGGCCCCAAAATGACTGAGAGTGCACTCTACACTAGGTCCTTTGAGGTTGGCTTCGGTGTCTATGAAACATTTTTTATTCACTGATCTGCACAAGCCGGCGATTCTGCTCTGAAAGGCATCGTTGAAATGGGCTTTCTGATCTCAGCAGGATGGGAAGGATCCTAAGCAAAGGGTTTGGCCTCCAGCAGCAATCTGGTACCAAAAGAGTAGAGGGTTCCCGGAGAGCCACTGGTCTTCAGTCCACATTTGAAGCCCGGAAAAGCTGGTTCTAATGTCAGTAAAGGCGTGAGCCACTCCAGGGGAAATTAACTCAGAGGGGAGAGAGGAACCAAGCTCACCGAAGGTTAATAATCTTCCTTCTTCAGAGCCCTCTTTGGTCTGGGCCTCTACTAGAGGCTGTTCACTTTCGTGAACAATGCCCCGCAGATGTGCCCACAGACCAACCTGCCGCTAGAATTCCTCAGGTGAGGCTCCTTGCTGAGGCAATTCTAAGTTGTGGCAAGTTGACATTTAAAACTACCCATTAGGGATGCAAAGATGGTTCTGTGGTTAGGAGAGCTTCCTGCTCCTGTAGAGTATGTGGGTTCTGTTCTGAATGCCCCACCTAATGGCTCCTAACTGTCGGTAACTCCAGTTCCAGAGGATCCAATACTCTTTTTTCTGGTCCCAATGGGCTCCTGTGCATGCAGAGCGCGAGCGCACGCGCGCGTGCGCGCGCGCACGCACACACACACACACACACACACACACACACACTGTCCACATATATTCATTCAAGCTCACACACACATACTAAAAATAAAACCATGATCCCTCAAGAACTGAAGGCCCTCCCGAGACTCATCTGCTCACAGGGATACAATGGAAGGAGTCAAATAGAAGTCTCTGGTATTTTTTTTCCCAAAACAGTACATTCAAAATAAGGGGTGCTGGCGAGGGCAAACTAAAAGTCAATGCTTTCCTGAAGGGACTCAAATGCTAATGTCCCTATCAAGTATTTAGAAGACATGGGAGGAGGAACCATTTCCATCTCCCTTGGGCTCTTTCAGACTGACCCGTGCAAAAGATAGCCAGCTCTTCTATTAAAATCACTTGCTCAGAAGCTCGTGTGACAAGATCAAAAGCTGTTGGTTCTGGCACCTGGAATACAGCTCTCCACAAGACAGCTATCTCCGGTGTATCGGAATAGATAATGCCAGAAGTTAATTTCTATCATCTGGCCAGAGAGCAGCGCACCTTAGCATCCCTGCCCCAGAGTTAGATAATGAGATCGCCTCTCTGCTCTTCATCGCAGGTGACGTGCTAGCTCGGTGCTCTGATGCGGTCAGCTCAGCTCAGCAGGACCTGAGGAGTAAGAAGTAAGGGGAAGAAGCTACTTCCGGTGCCTCAGAGATGGGCGTACAAGCTTGAGAGCAGCGGGGAGGCCTCAGAGAATAAGGCCAGATCGATTAGTCGGGAGGGCATCTCTGCTGGCTTCAGGTGTGCGGGGTAGTCTTCCTGGTGGACACATTCACATTCACAGATGCAACTTTAAGAAACGGCACCGCGCACTCTTGGTTTCCTCGAATGTAAGAGATGGTTTGGAGTGTTGCTCTGGCGTATTCATCAAATGACCAGCAGCCGTAAGTGGAGCCAAGGGTGAGTGAGATAAATGTCCCCAGCCGCACAGAGAGTGGGGGCAGGAGTTCTGGGTCAAGCTCTTGACCCACGGGGTCTCCAATAAACCAGCATGTCGTATGGGAAGTGGAAGCACCACGTCCAAGAGAACATGACAAGTCCCCTGGGTTCTGACGGTCACGCCTCGCTGTCTGCTAAGACCTGTCTCTAGCTAGCACCGCCACCTTCTTACAGTGTTTCCTGCCTTCACATTCTTCCGAAAACTTTGTGTTTCTTGCCTCAAAGTCATCGGAACCTGCACAGCAATTGCTAGTGGATCTGTCTTCTTTTACAATTCAAGGAGTCTTGACATGTTTTTGTGCGTCCTGGACCAGCCGCTAGGTACCCCCGCAAATGCTACTGTAGCAGATTATTGGATGCATTCAACACAGCGTATCAGCCTTGCCTCCATCACGTGCTATGGATCTTGGGAGAAGAAAAGAAATCCAACAACCCGTGCCCGCCATACGGAGGCTGTTTACTATTAGAATGTTCAACTAACACTCGGCTTCGGTAGACCTAGCCGGTATCCGTATTCCCCAGTCACAGCCTGAGCTTTCAGTCTGACTCCGAAGCCAACGCAGCCCCATTGCCTTCTGGGCAGTGAAGATGGTGGCCTCACCAGGGAGCGTGGGCTGCGTCCAGCACCACCGCCCGGCTCCGCGGCAGCCGCAAGTGCACTGGGCCATTCCAACGTCTCCTTTCTTCCGATTCAGTTTCATCACATCTACTTCGGGCTGGTGCAGTGTGTCTGTAGTTTATCACTTTGTATTTCCCTAGAAAGGACACGAACCAGTTATTAAAGGGAGCCACTACTTGCTTTCATGGAATCTACGATGAAGACTCTGATTACAGTTCTCTGGCTCATTTGTAACCTGTCCCATCACGGCGTCTTCCTTAGGTAAGAATCTATGTGTTTCCAAGGGGTTTAAACATTCAAAATCATTAAATTTCTATAAATTCGATCTTGTCCACGCAGCACGTAGAAATGTAAATCATGATTAATGACTAACCGGCTTAATTAGCTGCGCTGCCAGCTCACTTGTTCGCTATATCTCCCTCTCATTAGCAATGGCACTCAGAAGTCCTAAGTCCATGCTCCTTCTTAAAGTTTCATGGCTGAGGCTGCGAAGGTGGCTCTGTCCGCAAAGTGCCTGCTGCACAGCGTGAGGACTGGTTTTGATTCCCAGAACTGCATTAAGAGACAGGCGTGTGGCATGAGCTCAGAGTCCCAGGCTTTGGGGGTCCAGGGAGACAGGGGATCCCTGAAAGTCATTGGCCCGCTGACCTAGCAAAATTCATAAGCTTCGTAAGTGGGCTAGGGTCCTGGACTAGACGCATGAATAAAGAACAGGAGGCAGAAGCACGTCCCCCCGCACCCCCCGCAACCTGTCTGTGGATGCCATGTGACCAGCTGCATCGATCACATCAGGACCTCACACCCCTCTCCATGCCCTCCCTGCCACGACAGATTCAAACCAGAAGCCAAAAAGAAAGTTTTTGGTTTTTTTTTTTTTTTTTGATCACCGTGTAGGTCTCTTCTTTTGGGCCTGTGGTGAGGCAGCGCTTCCTGGCAGGAGCTGGGGAAGATCAGAAACATCTTTGTCACAAATCAGGAAGAAAGAGGAGGGGGCTGGAGTCCCACAACCACACCCGGGACCTAAAGGCCCCCATTAGACTCCACCTTTTAAAGATCCCACAGCTTCCCTGGGGACCAACCCTTTAATACTCCTGACCTTCAGGCCACTTGACAGCTAAAGTCTAGCAGTAGTCTGAACACAGATCAGCAAAAACCAAGAAGGTTGCTCTGGTTACAGAAGCTGAAGACTGGGGACTGTAGCTGACTTTCTTTGTAATGACAAACACCACGCATGGTGTGTACTCACTGAAGTCCCGTTTGCAAACCCAAACTCATTTCTACGACCCCTTTCTCTTTCACTCATGGGCCCCAAATCATGGGCATACGCTGAATTTTAGTTTATTCGCCACCAGAAGATTCCAATAATTAAAGTCAAAATAACATAGGTGTCCCCCCAAATCATGGGCATATGCTGAATTTTAGTTTATTTGCCACCAGAAGATTCCAATAATTAAGGTCAAAATAACATAGGTGTCCCGTGTGGATCCAGACAGGTTTAAAATGGCAGAGTCACCTAACGAGCTCTCGTCAGGCCAAACCTGAACAGCAAAGGGAAACCACTTTTCACGTGGCCAGCGAGGGCTGCATTAAATCTATTTCAAGAAATTATGATGTACCCTGGTAGAGAGAGAACATTTTCTTTCTCATTCTTGGTCAAGAGTTTCAGGAGATAACATAATAATTTCCAGAGAAATATTCAGGACTTTGTGGATCAGAGAGATTTTATATATATTATATATATTATATATATATAATATATTATATATATTATCTACTTCTTATCTCTAGGTACAGACTTAAACCTGCCTACCTAGTATGGGGGTCTTCACTGACAGGGTTTTTTTTTAACCCATCAGAATAGAATGTACATATGATATACGAAAATGAAAATACAAGTGTTTAAAATTAGAAATCAGCCTTTTGTTTCTAAATAAAGGGAAACTGTTCTGTCAAACAGCTCAGAAAACACAGGCTTGCCTGGAGGAGAATTCAGAACTTCTTTTTAAACACCTTTGTTGTGTTTGCTCTGTGGGGTGTATGTGTGCTATAGCATGTATATGCACCTGTGGGTGCATGCATGGGTATATGTGTGCTATAGCATGTGTATGCACATGTGGGTGCATGCATGGGTGTGAGTACATTCGTATGCATGTGTGCACATGCATGTGTTATGTGTGCACACATGTCTGTGAGTGTATGTACATATATGTGTGTGTTTCTCCTTGATTTCTGCTTCAAGTTCTTGCCCTGACCTGCCTCAGCCATAGGCTCTGATTTGAAAGCTGGAGAACTCCAGAAGCTTTCAGCAGCCGGGCTAGTGCACACAACAGCACACAAGAGACACTGACTCAGGCAGGGTGACAGATGAGTTCCAACACCTGAGGTTGTTCTCTGACTGCCATATATGCAAAATGACACATATGTATCCACAGTTACATACACGAATGTGAACAGACACACACATACAGAGAGAGAGAGAGAGAGAGAGAGAGAGAGAGAGAGCACAAAAGGAAAAATGCTAAGAGACAAGGAAATTTCATCAGCTCAGGTGAGCCCACAGAGAGCCCAGCCCTAACCCAGCTGATTTCTAAGGACACCGGGTTTTAAAAATCACGAAAACCCCCATTTTAGTCATTAGGTGTGTTTACTTAGGGTAGTAATAACTGGCCATCTTTTAAAGTGTCAACCAATAGTCACAGCCATAACACAAAGAAAAACCAAGCTATTTCTCAGATTCACAAAAGACTCTTTTGTGTGTGTGTGTGTGTGTGTGTGTGTGTGTGTGTGTGTGTGTGTGTTTCGAGACAGGGTTTCTCTGTGTAGCCCTGGCTGTCCTGGAACTCACTCTGTAGACCAGACTGGCCTTGAACTCAGAAATCTGCCTACCTCTGCCTCCCAAGTGCTGGGATTAAGGGTGTGTGCCACCACTGCCCGGCCACAAAAGACTATTAATCCTGAAACTGGCACCCAGCCTTTGAGACATAATGTGACCACTAATAAATACTAGTTCTGCCATTTCCTCACCCCCATACAGCATCAAAGATAAAACTTTTGAGCTACACGGAAAGATAATCCATTCTATTTCTTTGTGTCTACTTCCTCTACAAAGTTCTAGCCTTAAACTCCTATGCTTAGAATGAAAGTCTATCTCCAGCAGACCAATTAAAACATCCACACATGCACGGAAAATGGTGCTCTGAGCCTTGGAGGTTACAGGGAAATTAAGTCAAGGTGAAAAAAAATAATAATTTGGCTTCCTGTGCTTATTATCCAAGTCTCTGGCTGGTGAGTCACTTGTCATCTCAATGACTGTCATTTTCACCAAGTGGCTATCAGGAGTTCCTCTCTATAACACTTAGCCCCCTTTCCAGAGCACACCTGGTTCCCTGGGATGAATTAAACTTGTATGGCACTTTGGCATAAAACTACAGACTACATAAAGCATCCTAGACTGTCACAGACACGTGTGATCAATCCCACGGGATGGAGGGAAATGCATCATTTGTTTGCTGTGTTGCTTCTCCCATTGCTGAGCAGCTAGAGGGGCACACAGCTAGAGGGGCGCACAGCTAGAGGGGCGCACAGCTAGAGGGGCGCACAGCTTGTGTATAGTCCCATGGTGACAAGGAAGCATGGCAGGAGAGTGAGGTTGGCTGTCACCCTGTGTCGCGTCCACAGTCTGCAAGCAGAGAGGTGAAGGCAGAGGTTCGCCTCATTTTCCTCTTCATCCATTTTACTCTGTGTAGGCCACAGCGGATGGGCAGAGCTTCCCACAGAGTGAATCCTCTCTCCTCAGTTGAACCTTTCTGGAAACACCCTCACAGACACTCCAAGGTGTGTGTGACTCATCCATTAGGAAACGGTAGATACAAGATGTCTTAGTTTCTTTTCCTGTTGCTGTGGTGAGATGATACCCTGACAGGAGTAACAAGGCAGTCCATTCTAGCAGGGAACGTCAAAGCAGCAGGAACTTCAGGAGACTGTTCACGTCACATCCGTGATCGGGAACACACAGCAATGAATGAATGAATGAATGAATGAATGAATGAATGAATGAATGAATGCTTGTACTCAGCTCTTTTTTTTCCCCACTCTTATGCAGTTCACAAATCTCTACCTAGGGAATGGTGCCACCAACTAGGGGCATGTCTTCCTGCCTTAAGTTTCAAAATCAAGACAGTCCCCCATACACAGACCCAGAAGCCAACTGTATCAGGACTGTCCCTCACTGAGACTCCCTTTCAAGGTAACTCAAGGTCGTGTTGCAAGGACAGTAAAAACTAGCCATCACGTGACAGTCTTTAGGCAGAAGGCTATACGGTTATTCAAAAGTCTCCCAAGGATGTGTCAAGGAGTCTCTGTTGGTCCTTTGACTTTTCAAGAGGAATGATGCTTTGCTATTTAATAAGGGAGCTTCCAAATTGTAAAATAACCCCCTAGTAACCGTGAGTTTGTATTTGTTACATATTTCAATGAAACCATTTACCAAGATCATCTTTACTCAGTACTCTGAGTACCTGTGACCATACACCTGACAGGAACATGAAGGCTCCAGTTTTTAAGAGTTCAGCCCACGGTCACCTGGCCCTAAGGCTTCAACAAAACATCATGACAATGAAAGTGTGTGGTGAGGGTCTTCATCTCATGGTAGAAAAGAATCACTACCATAGACAGGAAGTGGCTAGCAACAAGATGCCCACAAGGGTATCTCCAAATGTCTCCCAAAACAGGCCCACCAGAGAGGAACCAGACCTTCAGTACGTGAGCCTATGGGGGCCACTTCTTATTTAAACCATATATTACCTGAACTGATGAGTGTGTCTACTGTCCTGTGGAGATGATATTGCTTCATGTTAGAAAGAGAGAATTGACATTTCGGCTTTCAGCTCCAAGGAGGCTACGGTGCAACTTTCTTCAATCGCCCGGAATCCGGGTTCATCCGACACCAGCCACCTCCACCATGCCACTCAAGTTCAACCCCAATGAGATCAAAGTTGGGTACTTGAGGTGCACCAGAGCCGCGGTCAGTGCCACATCTGCCTTGACCCCTAAATTGGTCCTCTGGGTCTGTCTCCAAAAAAAAGTTGGTGATGACATTGCCAACGCTATCAGTGACTGGAGAGTTCTCAGAATTACAGTGAAACTGACCATCCAGAACAGACAGACCTAGATTGAGGTGGTACCCTGTGCCTCTGCCCTGATCATCAAAGCCCTCAAAGAGCCACCAAGAGACAGGAGGAAGCAGGAGAACATTAAACAGTGGAAACATCGCTTTTGATGAGACTGTCAACATTGCTCGGTAGAGGAGACACTGGTCTTTGGCCAGAGAACTTTCTGGAACAAAGGAGACCCTGGGTACTGCACAGTCTGTGGGCTGCAATGTGGATGGCCACCACCCTCATGACATCATAGATGGCATCAACAGTGGTGCAGTGGAATGCTCAGCTAGTCAAGAAGCAACAAGAAAATATTTCAATAAAAGACTATCTAATAAAAAAAAATAGAGGGAATTGTGTTGGGACAGTAATTCACTTGCAGAAGGTCGGGTTGTGATATTGGTTCTTATCTAGGAGGCTGGCTGATTCACACTGACCAGAAAAATACCAGTTTTCATGGAATCCCAAGTTGTCAAATGCTTTGAATGTCACTTCTAAACACAGCAAATGGGCACATAATCACTCTGAATTTTTTTCTTTCATAGTAATCAGGAACTTCAGGCCTCTTGTTCGTTCCTACTCTGGTAACTACTTGTGTGGCACAGATGTGATATATGAAAGAGAAATGTCCTACCCACATGAGCATAGCATGTAACTGCTGATATACATAGAACATATACTCTACAACGAATCAAGCTAGGGATCTCAGGAGAACTCCAAAGGATGAAACAAGCGTCTAGAAACTGGAGACAGAAAGTCAAGCGATACATGACTGAATCCAGGCATCCTGTGTGTGCTCTGTGAGCTTCAGTCAGAGAAGCTCCCTTTTGCCATGGGTGCAGTTGTTGCACATCTGTTACACAGATCTGCGGGCTGAGAGCTAAATTGTTGAATGCTCGGGCCTAGGAAGGATGTAAATTATTTTACACATTACCCCTACAAGTCTTATGGAATCTCATACAAGAGAGAACACAAAGAATGGGAGATCCAGAAGAAGAGATGGAATGTTGTAGACTGTCTACAAGACATAACATAGCTATTGCACTCTTGAATGCACAGAGCTCTAACCACTGCACCAGATTGGACCTGTCAACACCCCAACATGGAGTAGGGAGAGCCCACCCTTCCATGAAGATCTAGACATTCAGCAATGCCTGCTGGGAGGGGGGTATTTTCTTTAGTGGTGTAGCCACTAGTAAATTACCTATGCTTGTTGCAGAATATCCAATCACACTGTGAACCTCAAGATTGAGTTGTTTACTGGAATAACCAGTTTCTAGTTGTGGTGTGGCTCAGCCCTTAGCACACACCCCTAATTCCTCTGTCTGGAATACAAACATACCCTTAGTACACACCTTTAATCTCAAACAATGAAGGTTAAGCTAGTTTGGAGAAGGAAGCACCTATGTTTGAAAGTGATGTCTAATTGAGTGGCAGACGAAGTGATGAATCAGAGAAAGATTTTGCAGAATAGGCTACGCCAACTCTCAAGAGAAAAGAGCGGAAAGGGAAGCTACTTAAGAAGCACTTCAGAGAAGGAGTAGGAGGAGGAGGAAGAGGAGGAGGAAGAGGAGGAGGAGAAGGAGGAGGAGGAGGAGGAAGAGAGAAAGAGGAGGAAAAGAAAGAGGAAAAAGGAGGAGGAAGATCTACCAAGACAGTTGTACAGAGATAGGTTGCAGAGAGAGAACAAGCTAGACTCAGGTGAAGACAGAATGAGCCAGAGAATGAGAAGGAGCCACAAGATTAGAACAGATTGCTAGAGTTAGTCTGTGGACAAGCAGGACAAAATGTAAGGCTGAGAGAGAAGCCAGATTGAATCAGTCAGCCTGAATCAGAGTTTGAGCCAGAACAGCTGAGTTGAACCAACCAACAGAGCTCAGAAAGAACAAGAAAGGGTGAGCTTATTTAGAAGCACGTCTCAGAGGAAGAAAACATTCTAAGCCTAGAATAGATTGTATGGAGGCTAGAAGCTTCCAGGACTAAGGCCTAGGTTAGCAGACTGAGGCAGTAAGCCTGAGGGAGGACAATTACATCAGGTAAATAAAAGTCACTTTTACATATGCTCTGGTAAATGACCCCACACTGCAGTTTCCCTCCCTTCTCATCTATACAGACAATTGTCTCCCATAAATCTCTACAAACAAATGAATTTTCAGCCTACCCTTCCCTCTAACACTGCCTCAGGGTACTAGCTGGTTCAGAGTAATCAACAATCAACTTTGACCTATTTAACTATAGTGATGTCACTGTTGACATGATCCAATTTGGGGTCTGTGTATATTCTTCTACTTGGAAGATGACAGCAGTGGAAATAAGAAGTCATGTCAGCCTTCAAGAGATAATAACAGAAAGCCATTACTTCATTCTGCATCCAGCAATGTCTCCCAGGAGTCCCAGGAAATGGATCACAGTGTATGCAGACTGGTTTACGAGGAAGGACCCAACACAGGCAAGCAGGCTCAGGGAGAAGAGCTGTTTATGCCACCTAAAGACCATATATGATGAGACCCAGAGCTGAGATGGTGTTTTAGAATACCCGTATCCATCAAAACCCGAAGGACAAGAGCCATAATCCACCCCAGTCCCTGTCCCAGAGGAAACTGAGGTTCTCTTTTGGGGTTCATAGTCTCATTAATAAAAGAGTTTTATAACAGACTCAGAAGGAAACCCAAAGACAATTTTATTAGACTCTGAGAGAAAAAGAACAGAGCAAGCCAGCTGCAAATCTTGGCAGCTGCCCAGAGAAGGGACATGGAGAAGAGGGAGCCAGATGATGAGCATTTGGCGATCGAAGCCAGCAGCAGGTGCTTCATGGGTCCCCTGACCATTCATAGTTCAGGGGACTTCAGAGAAAGACAGTGGAAACACAAGCCTGTGAGAGTATGCTTAGGATTTTAGCCAGGACCAGAAAGGAGCAGAGATGGAAATAATTAAAAAGGAAGATTCATACTCCCAGAACTAAAAAAGGCAGACGGGCTGGGCAGAGCTATCTTAAGGGAGCTGTGCAGGGACTGGACCTAGCAAGTGTGACTGCTGGGAAGAAGAGGGCATCCTCTGCCCAATGAGTGGCCTTGCCTCCTTAGGATGTCATCAGGGCAGTCGATTTTCGGGAACAGGGGGAAGCCTTCTGACCCAGTGATTGACAAGCCCAGCAGGGTAAACTCCAGAAGGGAAGAGACGACATTTGAGTGGCTTAGAATGTCACATCTCTACCCAGGGCCAGGGGTAGAACTCAGACATCTCTACCCAGGGCCAGGGGTGGAACTTAGACTCGGTTATTTTGACCAGGAAGAAATAGCTTCCCTTTAAGAGACTTCATCAAAGTCTCTTAAAGGAAAACACCCATCTTTTCATACAGCAATTTATTGCAAAGTAATTTTATATTACCGAGTAAACAGAGGTGGGGTCCAAGCTAATCTTGGAGATGAAGCCCATTCTCAATGGCCTCTGAGATTATTGATTGCTGTAATATCTACACTTGTATTTCCATGTCCCTCTACCCCGAGGTCTACTGAAGGATGTATCCGGGGAATCCATATATTTTCAATGTTCATAAAAGTCCAGACTGGTGAAAAGATTTCATTCCCGAGAGTGAAAATTCTGCAATCCTGAAACAGCCCCTCAGTGGTCCTTCTGACTAAACTGTACCAAATACTTCCCTTCTGGTCACTTCCACTTCCTTTGTTGGTTCTGTGGGCCGCATGTTATCCAGGATCTTTACGGCTCATATCCCCAGCATCTGAATGCACTCTGGTGTGGGAGCCCTGCTGGGCTCACTAAAGAACTCAAAACCGAAACCAGAGACTTAGCTCGCTGGGGGTTTGGAGCCTATGTAAATGACTCAAGGACCAGATACCAGCTCCTTAGGAAGCCGTGATCCTTTGATCCCTCTTCCCCTTCCTGGAATCCCTTGTATCAATGTTTGAGCTTTGATGTCTGATTCTCACCTAAA
Organism: Mastomys coucha; assembly: GCF_008632895.1. Lineage (NCBI taxonomy): Eukaryota > Metazoa > Chordata > Mammalia > Rodentia > Muridae > Mastomys > Mastomys coucha. The sequence goes on from NW_022196891.1 coordinate 86,718,942, forward strand.
TGCCAATTGCATACCTGTACTGTCTTTGAGTATAAATGCTCCCCTGTCATTTAGTAAAGCACGCCTTGATGAGATCCTTTCTCCTGGCGTCGTGTCTCTTTTCTCTGCCACCCATTGCAGGTTTCCAAATCCTCGGTTCGTGGAACCCCACGCAAGTAGGAGCTGCGGGACGGCATCCTACACTCTGGCATGTCGATAACACTTATATTGATCATCAAGATGGCGGAGACAGAGCTAGAAGTCTTCCCATCCCTACAAAAGCATAGCGATTGGACAGCTGTTCATGAAGGTGGATACAGAGAGGAGGGTTCTGTCAGTCAGGAAAAAACAGCAGGGGTCACAAGGTCCCACTCCTCCCTGAGCACCTCTATGAAGTTAACAGCTTAGGGGGAAGGGAGAGGAATTTTCTTTAGTGGTGTAGCCAGTTGGTAAGGTACCCAAGCTCCAGTAAGCAACCCTAATGAAATTCAGGGAGTTACTGAAAAAGAGAGAGAGAGAGAGAGAGAGAGAGAAGCTGGGCCCTGTCAGTGCTGTTAGAAGCAAGGACACAAAGTTACCGCACAAAGGAAAAGTGACTCAGCAAGGTAGCTCTTTTAATAATAATAATAATAATAATAATAATAATAATAATAATAATAATAATAAAGTAAATGTGCTAGACCTCAAACTAGGCTAGCAAGCACAGCACACCGAGATGGGTTCTGTCTTTTATCCCCGAGTAAGCAGTGACTGTGTCTCCTCCTGTTGGTGGGAGCCTGACTTCACAATCTGACATGATGCCACCTTTAAAATTTTAACTAGGGTTGGAGAGGTGGCTCGGCGGTTAAAAATACTGACTGCTCTTCTAGAGGACCTAAGCTCAATTCCCAGCAACCACATGGTGGCTCACAACCATCTGTAATGGGATCCAATGCCCTCTTCTGGTGTGTCTGAAGACAGAGTGCCCATATACATAAAGTAAATAAGTAAATAAATCTTTTCTAAAAATTTAACCAAATGGAGGAGTCAATGTCAAAATCAGCCTGCAAGGTCAGGAGATAGAAGGACACTAAGCAAGATGGCTAGCTAGAAAGAAGACAGGTTCCCGGGAGCCACAGAAGCTTGCTCTGTAAAGCAAGACGCCATATCAAGAGCACACAACTGTCAATCACCTGAGCCCAGCCCACACAACCGTCAATCACCTGAGCCCAGCCCACACAACCATCAATCACCTGAGCCCAGCCCACAAAACCGTCAATCACCTGAGCCCAGCCCACACAACCATCAATCACCTGAGCCCAGCCCACACAACCGTCAATCACCTGAGCCCAGGCCACAGAGGTCTGTCATGTGATTTCTTCTCATATCACACCTAAAATTTTCCAAAATTTACCTGTGGGTAAGAAGATATGTCCAGAACAATCAGCTATTCCGGTGAGATGCCATTCTCACCATGAAACACCTCAACAACACCATTCTGTGCTTTAAATCTTTTCTGTGAGACCCTCCTCCGGGATCCCCCTGGCCGAGCACATACTTGGGTCACCGCTCAGATTGGCTTACCACTGCTATTCAGACCCCAGCATGCCTCTTTCCTTCTGCCTTCTGATGTTTTTTTTTTTTCCAATGACAAACTTCCAGAACATTCTAGAACATTCTGTCTGTCCCCATTGCACTTAGCTCACATGAAAATTTCCTTTCTCTAAATCTCATGATTGAGCTCACATGATGGAGTTCTTAGTTATAAACTTAACTTCATGGGTTTCTAGTTTTTGTGTCTCCCTGACTCTAAGTATTTTAATAGAATTGATAAATGTAGTAGAATCATGCCATCTTTTCTCTCTGCTCTTCATACCCCTAGGCACGTATTAACTTCATTTTTCTTCCTCCTCCTCTTCTTCAGATGCACCCATGGATGAGTCACAGCAGCAGCTGACCAGGGGCATGTCTGGTATCCTCTCCTGGGGAAAGGATGGAATGGGACACAAAACGAGGAAGATTCTGTAAAATTCCAAGTCCTTTAACCTTTCACTGGCTGTGAAATCAGAGAACACGCACAGCTATGGTAATGAAGTTGGGTTTTTTCCTCTGCTCTCTCTGGTTCTGTTTGGAAAAACATAGAGATATGAATTATGGGTTCTAAAATCTGAAACATTTCAATCCACCGCTTCAGAAAAATCAGCATTTTAAAATGCAATGTTTACTTGAGAGTTCTTCCCGGGTGTCATCCAAGCCTTTTAAATTCAGAAGAGTCACGAGTTTGTCTTTATGTTTAATTCAGGGACCAGCACTGTTCGAAGGTCAACCCTAAGTGACATGGCTACAGATGAATATGTAGATTCATGCCTTTATGGTTCACACTGCCCCAACCAGGAAAGGCCTCCGTTACTTAACTAGCAATGGATTCATTTGATAAATGGGGAGTTAGAATTTAAAACATTTCATCAGGAAAAAAAAAAACATTAACTAAAGTCTTCATTGTGGGTATGTTTGAACTGTTTGTATGTGTGTTGAAGGGGTATTGTGTATGAGCACAAGTACCCACAGAGTCCATGAGACGTATCAGTTATCCTGGAGCCAGAGACACAGGTGGTCAGGTGGAAACACAGGTGGTCAGGTGGAGACACAGGTGGTCAGGTGGAGACACAGGTGGTCAGGTGGAGACACAGGTGGTCAGATGGAGACACAGGTGGTTGTGAGCTACCTAACGTGGATCCCATGTTGGAGGGAACATAGGTTCTCTGTAAGAGCAGTATATGCTCTTCACCACTGAGCCATCTCTTCAGCCTCATTGTTGCTCTTCTTGAAAACTGATGTGTGAGGTACCTGTTCTCTCTTATAGTAACCTGTGTACACACACATGCATAAGGAGATGATATAAGAGGGAGGGGGTCCACAATGCTTATAGGTGCCTCCCTAAAACATGTCCTTTTAAGATTGATATTTAGTATTTTCTCAGTGTGCCCTAATGTTAAACCCTTCCATTCCCGGGAATCCACTCAGAAAAGGCAGAAACTTAAAGAGGTGGGGGATCAAAGGAGTCATTGGTGACATGGCCTTAGATCATGGGAACCCCCTCCCTCCCTCTTCTGTCTTCTGACTCACAAAACAGCAAGGACAACCTACCATGATCTAAAAACTATGGGCCAGAAGTAAATCTTTTGTCTTTATAAGTCAACTGTCTTGGGCATTTGTAATAGTGAAAGAAAGCTCGCATACTAGCCAAAGGCAGAGAGAACCCAAATATTCATGGAGAGATGGATGGATATGCCTGCTGGAATGTCATGTGATGGACTGTTACTGAGCCATGATAAGCAATAGTCATGCTATATGCTAAAGGGTAGGTTAATCTGCAATACATTATGTCAAGAAGCAAGACTCAAAGGGGCATATGTTGCCCAAAGTATCTAAAGTAGATAAATCAATAGATGAAAATATAGAGTGGTGGCATATTAGTTAGGGCTCTCTAGAGTCACAGAACCTGTAGAATGAGTCAGTATTAGTATTAATAGAAAGGAGATTTATTTGAATGCCTTATGGTCCAGCTAATCCAACAATGGCTGCCTACAAACAGAAGATCCGAGTTGTTTTTCAGTCCACAAGCCTGCGTGTCTCAGACACTGGAATCCCAAAGATGTAAAGCTCTGATGCCAGTGCGGGAATGGGCTTGCTAGCGAGATCAGGTGCAAGTGGGGCAAAGAGCAGAACTTTCCTTTTCCAGGTACTTATATAGGTTTACAACAAGAAGACATGGTGTTCTTCCCACCTCAAAAGTTGGTATAGATGTGAGTCTTCCCACTTCAAATCAAGAAAAACTCCCTCACACCTGTGCCCTTTCATGGGGAAGGTGGGGGGGTCACAGGTGTGCCCTTTCATGGGGGAGCTGGAGAGGTCACAGGTGTGCCCTTTCATGGGGGATTGAG
>NW_022196891.1:86723292-86748292 GCF_008632895.1 Mastomys coucha
AGGTGTGCCCTTTCATGGGGGTTGGGGGGATCACAGGTGTGCCCTTTCATGGGGGAGCTTGGGAGCGGTTAGGTTATCTGATTCCAGATGTAGTCAGGGTGACAACCAAGACTAGGCACCATAGGTGGTTTAGACGCTGAGATAAGGGAGGGACTTTTAGTGTACAGAAGTTTAGCCGTGTGTTTAGGAGACCATTCTGCAGCTGCATGGCAATGCTGGCTGACAATACTGTGGCTGCTAACTGCCCCTGAACTGTTCACTTTAAAACAGTTCATCTCACTTGTAGGAATCTTACCTTGGTAATTCCTAAAATCTCTTAGTAGTGAAACAGTGGGTGCCACTTGTAATCAAGTTTTAGGTGTAAATGACCAATTGGCTGAGTCTAATTAAGCTTTGTAGCACACACACACACACACACAGAGTTTGTTTCCTCCAGAAAGCTTGATGGAAGGACTCTCACAAGATGGGACTCACTGTAAATTACAACCATCAGTGCTGAAGTAGTAACTCAACAGAATTCCCAGTTTGTTGGGGAGCCACTGGACTACCAAGCCGACTGCATCCGACAGGCAAGCACTAGGGTGCTGGTAGTCCTTTACAGACAATAAACTAACACTGGCACCAATACCACTACCAAAAGTGGGGCATTTCCCGTAATTTAACCTCTAAAGATGAGAATTAGACTTATATAATGAATTAGAGCTGTCTAGAAAGATGAATCTGAAGATGCCTGGACTGTGGTCACTCTTTGACGAAACAGCTTATGTGTCCGGCTTTACCAGCTCATGTCTGCATCCTGATGGTTCAGATGTATCTGAATCTAGGGGTGGAAAACCTAGGGGAGATGATGATCTAAGACTTGCTTTTCGTTTGAAGGAAAAGCAAAACGAAATGGAAATACCACAGATTTCTTTCTTCCTCTGAGAACATTTTACTGGCCTTTTGGATAAAATTTATTTCTCAATCCTACATTTTCCCTGAATTTTCAGAAGAAAAAAAAATCCAGTACTAGCTCTGTGGCGGTGACTTTGGCGGTCAACTTGGCACGATCTAGACAGACTTTCCTCGGAAAGAAAGCTATGGGTATGTCTGCGTAGGTTTCAGGATCGGGTTAACCTAGGTGAGAAGACCCGCCAGCATGAGAATTGCATCCTCCCATGGGTGGGAATCCCAGAGTGAATGACAAGGAGAATGAGGGCTGAGCACCAGCTTCCTGTCACTCTCTGCTTCCTGACTGTGAGTGCAATGTGGCCAGCCACCCCCAGCTCCTGCCACCATGGCTTCCCTGTCATTATGGACTGAACTTTGAGCTGTCACTCTAAATGAACCTTCCTTCCTTAAGCTGGCTTGTGTTGTAGCGCACTCTCCTCGGAGCACAGCAGCTCTTCCCTTTGAACAGCTGTAAAGACTTGCAGGAGACCCTCAGCGTCTGCCTTGCTGACTGTAGACACACCCCCTAGGAGAAGCAGGTGGGGAGGGCTATTGGACCCTCAGCTGACTGTGGCTGCTCCTCTTGCTCCACCTGGCCATTTGTATGGAATTTTGCCTGAAGTGCATGTGGCCTCGTGGTTTAGGGAGAGGCTAGAGTATACAGATCAGGGCAGATTAGCGGAAGGCAGGGCTATACCATACAACTCTTAAGTACGCCATCTCCATACTGGGTAAGCTTTTCTGGTGAGGCTGCTTAGGGGTCACTTACACTCCATTAAGGAACACCTCGACAATGCTCTGTGAGCATCCACGGTAAACCCAATGATGTAATTGCTGGTTTTGGTTTGCTATGGGGGCCTTACAAGGGGAGTGGTTGGACGATTGTTTGTGGGAATTCTCCCAGTACATAGTCTGGTACATATTTTGTGACAACAATGATAATACTGATGGACACAAGGCTGTTACTCTAGCCTCGTAGTATGGGGCAATTTGATGTAGGGGAATCCAGTCAGAGGCTGGAGGGAAACTTAGCTCCACCCCTTACAAACTTGCATCTGAGAGCACATAGTAGGTATTCTCAGACCATGGTTAGTCTTGAACTGCCCTTGCCCAAAAAGGAGCAGAGGTTTGAAAGCGCTGGGAGAAGAAGATGGGAGAAAATGGAGAACAGGGAAAGGAGGGGAGCTGATGGGGGAAGGGCCCGGAGAGACACTGACTGTGCAAATGCCTGTACTACTACTATTCTTCCTCTTTTTCTCCTTCTCCTCCTTCTCCTTCTTCCTCTCCTTCTCCTTCTCCTCCTCCTCCCTCTTCCTCTTCCTCTCCCTCTCTCTCTCCCTCTTCCTCTCCCTCCTCCTCCTCTTCCTTCTCCTTCTCCTCCTCCTCCTCCTTCTCCTTCCCTCCTTCTCCTCCTCCTCCTCCTCATCCTCTTCCTCCCTCTTCCTCTTCCTCTCCCTCTCTCTCTTCCTCCTCCTCTTCCTCCTCCTCTTCCTCCTCCTTCTCCTCCTCCTTCTCCTCCTCCTCCTCCTTCTTCTTCTTCTTCTTCTTCTTCTTTTTCTTCTTCTTCTTCTTCTTCTTCTTTTTCTTCTTCTTCTTTTTCTTCTTCTTCTTCTTCTTCTTCTTCTTCTTCTTCTTCTTCTTCTTCTTCTTCTTTTTCTTCTTCTTCTTCTTCTTCTTCATCCTTCTTCTCCTCTTTTCTCTCTTGAGGGGATGTGTTTAAAGGGGCCTCCTCAGATGTTGTCTCCCTAGGGTTCATGGAAACAGGTAGCTGGACATATCACATGTCGACACTCCAGTTGTTTGAGGATAGGGGCTGTAGAAAACTTTTCTTTTTATTGATTTAAGTTTTATTGCATTATAATGATAAAAGATACATGATTTCAATTTATCTGAATTTGTTAACATTTAAAAGCATATTTTAAGTAAACAGAATAAAATTACATTCTTGTTTCCCTTTTGTTCCCCAACTCCTCCCAGAGACCCCCTTCAATGCATACAATACCTTTTTTGTCATATTCTTTAAAATTTATAAAATATAACAATAAAAATGAGTATTATAAGAGTTGTTTGATATAAAACAACAATTTAACAGTCTTATGTAGATGCTTGTCTACAGCAATACTGAAAATGCATACGTTTTTCTCAAAAAAATTTTAAATAACTCCAAACATATTAACTGTATATTTTAAAATAATGCATCACTACTAGTATTTTCTTAAATGAACACAAATACATAAAGTCTTTTTGTTTATTTGTTTTGTATTTAGTAGAGCTTAAAATCTTGGTTCTTACTATGGTACAAGCCAAAATAAGAACAATTTTTAGACATTGGATTTCATTATAATAAGGCTGTACTTCAATGACCCTCACATCACCAAAGGATTTTACCTCCATCGTAGGTAAGCTGAGAGTTGACAGTTCTGCTGCACCAAAGAATGAATTGTAGGCACGATTTGTGGATACAGACTTCCTGCTATGGTCAAAGATAATTGACTGGAGTGAGTGACTTTATTTTCAGCCCACAGACAACAGGTTACATTCATTTAAGAAATGGTGTGTGTGCCGGGCGGTGGTGGCAAACGCCTTTAATCTCAGCACTTAAGAGGCAGAGGCAGACAGATTTCTGAGTTCAAGGTCAGCCTGGTCTACAGAGTGAGTTCCAGGACAGCCAGGGCTATACAGAGAAACCCTGTCTCGAAAAAAAAAAAATGGTGTGTGTATTAAGATAGTCTATCCATAAAGTCATTCACCGACTGTTTCAATGAACAACGGTTCTGCTTGGAGGGTGGCATAGACATTAGGTGAGGGTAAGAATTTGGTTCATTAGCTGTGATAATTTGGAAAAGCATTCATCTCAGAGAAAGAGTAACTTATAAAGTCCTCTTCTCCAAACTTGATGCAATGGTTAGTTAGAAACGTCAAGCAAAGCATTCAGTCTCACTCTTTGTTGTTCTCTTACAAGCCACCTCCCAATTTAATAGTATACATTTCTTTTGGCTATATAAATACTTTTGAAGTATGTAAGCTGTTCTGAAAACCATAGAATAGTGTAAAAACATCAAATAAACAATACTACTAATAGAGAGGCTGAGATAGGAGAAGCAAGATTTTAAGACCATTATGTTGTACACAGCAAGACACAGCCACGTACAAACAAGCTGACAGTGTATATAGATTGTACAATATTGGACCTATTCCTCCAATTACCAAATTATAGAGACCACTGGATGGTAGCCAACAAAATTCTAATTCCTCATATTTTTGGATTTCAATCGATTAGGATATGTTGGTAATACTAATTTTCATATTAAGAGATATTAAGAAAAAGTAATTGTTACTTCCTGTTGTTTTTGTTGTAAGAAGTGGAATTAGGTTTGTGTGGGTTTGTTGAAAGATTACCTTCTTGCTTCTAATAGGGTGTAGTTTTGCTCCTTATATTGGTGTTTTCCAACTATTATCCTTTGTAGGGCTGGATTTGTGGAAAGATATTGTGTAAATTTTGTTTTGTCATAAAATATCTTGGTTTCTCCATCTATAGTAATTGAGAATCTTGCTGAGTATAGTAGCCTGGGCTGGCATTTGTGTTCTCTTAGGGTCTGTATGATATCTGCCCAGGATTTTCTAGCTTTCATAGTCTCTGGTGGGAAGTCTGGTGTAATTCTGATAGGCCTGCCTTTATATGTTACTTGACTTTTTTCCTTTTACTGCTTTTAAAATTCTTTCTTTGTTTAGTGGATTTGGTGTTTTGATTATTATGTGACAGGAGGAATTTCTTTTCTGGTCCAGTCTATTTGAAGTTCTGTAGGCTTCTTGTATGTTCATGGGCATCTCTTTCTTTAGGTTAGGGAAGTTTTCTTCTATAATTTTGTTGAAGATATTTACTGGCCCATTACATTGAGAGTCTTCACTCTCTTCTCTACCTATTTTCCTTAGGTTTGGTCTTCTCATTGCATCCAGGATTTCCTGGATGTTTGGGGTTAGGAGCTTTTTGCTTTTTGCATTTTCTTTGACAGTTGTGTCAATGTTTTCTATGGTATCTTCTGCCTCTTCTATCTCTTGTATTCTGTTGGTGATGCTTGCATCTATGACTCCTGATTTCGATCTCCAGGGTTGTCTCTCTTTCTGATTTCTTTATTGTTTGTATTTCCATTTTTAGATTCTGGATGGTTTTGTTCATTTCCTTCACCTGTTTGATTGTGTTTTCCTATAGTTCTTTAAGGGATTTTTGTGTTTCCTCTTTAAGGGCTTCTAACTGTTTACCTGTATTCTCCTGTATTTCTTTGAGGGGGTTATTTATGTTTTTCTTAAAGTCCTGTATCACCATCATGAGAAGTGACTTTAGATCTGAATCTTGCTTTACCTGTGTGATGGTGTGTCCAGGACTTGCTATGGTGGGAGAATTGGGTTCTGATGATGCCAAGTAACCTTGGTTTGTGTTGCTTATATTCTTACATTTGTCCCATGCCATCTGGTTATCTCTGTAGTGCTACTTGCTCTTGCTAAATCTGACTGGAGCTTGTCCTTCCTGTGATCCTGGTTGTGTCAGAACTCCTCAGAGTCAAGCTGCGATCCTGGGATCCTGGGCTTGTTAGAGCGCCTGGGAGTGGAGCTTCCTCTGGGTGTTGTGGGACTGGCTGCAGAGTTTGCAGAACTGTGAGCCCAAGATCTGCTCAGAGCACCAGCCCAGACAGACTGGAAGCAACCTGAGCGGCTGAGCTGGTGAAGTATCTGTGTGCCTGGGTCTTGCTGGTCCCAGTTACTCCTGGTGTTGGGACAGATATTGTGTCCTCCTTGCCTCTGATCTTGGACGTGTTAGAGCGCCTGGGAGTGGAGCTCCCTCTGGGTGTTGTGGGACTGGCTGAGAGCTTGTCCCCAAGGTCTGCTCAGGGCACTGGCCGTCCCAGAAAGAACAACCTATTTGTTTTCTAACTAATCCTTCCTGTCCACAAGAACACTGAAGTCAGAAACACACCAAGTTACTAAGAAAATTAAAGCCACACTGAACAGCCCCTAGGGAGATAGCATAGTACTTTATTTCTTTCCGGTCCTTTTTCTGTTTTCTGAACTCGTAGTTCCAGGCAACAGCATAATATCATCCCCTGGGTTTTAGCTCTCAATGAATCACAAGCATTTTCCTTACCATTTAGTATTTTCTGAGAATACCCTCTTCTGTTGTGTAGGTATATGCTAATAAGACATTATCAGTGGGCCAGGGAAATGGCTCAGCAGGTAAAGCACCTGCCAGGCAAAGGTTAGGATCTGAATTCAGATCATCAGATCTCACGAAAGGCGACACACGTCTGTAATCCCAACGCTCCCACAGTGGCAAGGAAGGCAGAGACTACAGATTTCCTGGGAGCTTGCCGGTCAGCTAGCCTGCTAATATACAACAGTGAACAAGAGATGCTGCCTCAGAACAATGGAAGGCAAAGGCCAACACCTAGAGTTGTCCTCTGGCCTCCACACGTGTGTTCTGGCACAAATGCACCTGCCCTAATGCACACTCAAACCACCAATGAAAGATTAAAAGCCCAGTTCCCTAACCTTACCCCAAGAACTCCCTTAAAATAGTACCACAAGTTGTTAAAGAAATGGTTAACATCAACAATAACATTTGCTTAAAGAGTTAAGCAGTTCTTTCTGTGTCTTAATTTTACAAAGAAAAGTTAAAGAGACCTCCAGATCGTATGAAAGAAATGGGGGGATGGGAAGGTGGTAAAGTCGGAAAAAGCCCTTGCTTTGTGAGTATGGGGGCTGAGACTGGATTCCAGAACCCACACACGGTTACTCACATCTGTAACCGCACATCTGTAACCGCAGCATGGAGGTAGATATAGGTGGACTCCAGGGCTCAGTGCCTGGCTTCGCTTGCCAATTGCTGAGCTCCAGATTCAGAGAGAGAGAAGAGAGAGAGAGAAAGAGAGAGAGAGAGAGAGAGAGAGAGAGAGAGAGAGAGAGAGAGAGAGAGAGAAACACCTAACTCAGACGTGAAGCGCAGTCATGGAGGGCACTCACAGAAATGATCAAAAAAACTAAAATCTTAACCAAAAGGAAATTCACTTCATTTTTGCCAAATACTTATGCCAAGGCAACTGAATAGATCAAACCATCTTTCTAGCCAGAACTCATGCTGCAGAGATCTTGTGACAGGGTGGATACAGTCACTTCATCTCTGAAGTGATAAGTGTCCCGCATGTCCACACAGAGGTGGCCACGACCTCTGAGGGCCAAGCTGCTGAGGACAAGGCATCCTCTTTCATTGTTTTCATGGTCTTCCCTTTCTAAAGGGGCAAGTACACGGAGTTCCTCCAGAGGCTAACAGAGGAAGAAAGGAAATAAAGGGAGGCCAATGCCTGTCCTGGAAGGCTAGCTTTGAGACCATTGCAACCACTGTGCTCTTCTTGAACACAGTCCTTTCTGACCTGGGTAGGGCACAGCAAGCTCAGGGCATCCTAGGACATAGAAGTGGTCATTCGACAGGATCAGCCGACATCTGAGAAGTGTCCTTAGCAATGTAATGAAGTTGATCTTTCTGGTTTGGCAGAAAGATGGTTCTGAGAAGAGAGCTCTGGGGCACTCAGGCAACAGCTTTGACAGCTGGCCTGTTGGTAGCATCCATCATTAGAGTCACTGCTTGCTCTTTCCAAGTCTTCATGACTCCCTGGGACAGCTGTTGGCTATGTGGCAGGGAGCCTGTGCAGCCAGAGACATTAGCTGTGTGTGCAAAGGTATGAAGCGAAGCCCTGAAAGGCTGGCAGCATGGCTTACAAATGCAGCCAGCCCTGCAGAGGCCAGACAGGATTCTCCAGCTTAGCAGAATACTACAATTTCTTAAAATGCCTGCCGAAGCCTCATGAGGATGAAGCCATTCCTATCCCTCACTCTTCCAGGTAAACACCAATGATTTTGTCTGGATCAGAAAAAGACCCTGGGAGTTGGCAGACTCTAGACCTGTCTAGATATTTACCGTCAGTCAGTATTTACCACGAAAACCTGTATTACAACTTCAGTAACTTTCCTAAGAAGTTTAAAGAACAGACTTCAGAAATGCAACTATGTTTTATTAATGATGTCCTTCCCAACAGATAAAATAAGAAATAAACTTTACTATGGAAAGGTGTGACAGCTCAGTGGGAATGCTGAAGTCCCTAAAATGATTAGGGCCACTGAAGATTTCTCCAAATTCATCTCACTTCCTTGCAAAGGGCATTTTGGGGGTTTATTTTTTAATATGGGGGAAATGAACCTAGAAATTATTCCCTTACATACAAGAAGCTTCAAAAAACCTGTAAGAAGCGGTTTAGAGAGAGGCTGATCTGCCATTAGGACCTAAATCCCAACTCCAGAGCCCAAGGAAAAGGATGTGTGTGGTAGAGTGTGACATCAGGCCTAAAGAAGAAAGCAATAACCCCTAGGGCTTGCTGGCCCAACCAAACCAGTGAGCTTTTAGCCAATCAGAAACCCTGTGCCAGCAGACAAGGTAGATAGCAACTGAGGTCCACCATCCAAGCTTGACCTCTGGACCTCACGCGCGTGCACGCACGCGCGTGTGTGCACACACACACAGAGACACACACACGGTGGGGAAAGAGGGTTCCGTGCATGAGTGTGCTGATAAAGCAGGACCTCCAATTATTTAGGCACCAAAGAACAATCCTTATGAAAGCCCAATTTCCAAACGGCTGCCACGGTTGTCTCTCTCCCCGAGCAAGCACATATGCCCTCTTCCTGGAACAGGGGATGAGGGGAGGGTTGGACAGGACAGACGGGAGACAGGCTGGACCCTGTAATGCTGGTAATTGGTGCTCGGGATTCAGCATGCACAAGCTCAAAGAATTCAAAATTATTTTAATAAACTGTGTTACTTTATTCACTACAGTTGTAGAACTGGAGAGGAGAGAATGGCAAGAACATCCCCCCAGCGACAAAGTAAAAATTCTGCACTAGAGAGACACCCGAATGCTCCAGCAGTGTCTCCTATGTGTGTCCTCTGCCATGGCTTAAGCAAAGCAATAACAATTGGACTGTTTGGTCCCCATGCTTCAAACCCTTTCTCACTTACTTGGGGCCTAGACATTTAGTATCAGGCCGTTAACAACCCACCACCTCATCGGTGAATGTATTAACTGTTTAAAGAGCTTTAAGGGCCGGAGAGATGGGTTAGTGGTTGAGGGCTCTGGTGGCTACTCTCTGGGGGGGCTAGGATGGGTTCCCAGTTTCCACATGGCAGCTTACAGCCTTCTGTAACTCCAGTCCCGAGGGATCCAACGCCCTCTTCTGGCCTCCACAGGCATCATCAAGTATATTTGCGGTCCATACAGGCAAAACACACATACACATAAGGTCTGAGAGTTCTAAATAATCATAACTCATTTAGGAGACACATGGGAACCTGTAAAAGTTGCAATGTTGCAAATTTCTTGCATCATAATCAATTAGCTCATTGAACTTTTTTTTTTTCTTTTTCGTGTTTTTGGCTAAAGAAACTGGAGAATGTAGCTTTTACTATCTTCTTAATCTTTTTCTTCAAAGACACCTTATTGAATTGCTTTAAATAGCTTAGATTCACTTTTGTTTCATTGATGTCCCAGGCATGCCTATGTCTGCTAAACAACACCTTTTATGGAAAGAGCCACTTTAATCAATACTCCTGCGCAGCAGTGTCTGCCCGTCTCTCCCAGCACATCCTTACTGAGGACTCCAAGATCTCCTGGGAGGCCATTCTGATATTATGTTTATTGGTTTGAATTCTTTAGCCATTGATAGAGAAACTATTTCTCACCATACTTTTCTTCTCTACCATGTGCAAAGCACAAAAGGACAGGCGTGTAATTCTCTCTTCTTGAAGACTGTCTCAGAGTGGAGCCACTTCAAAAGCTTAGGGTCTAACTTTGAAGTTCCCTCTACTTCAAAAGCTTTGTCCTGAAGTGTTACAGAGAGAAACACACAGAGAGACAGCCCGAGTATTAAGATTTACTTCCTGAAGTGAAAAATAGAAGCAAAATAATAAAGAGGGTCAATCTTAAAAAAAAAAAAATTAAGAAAAGCTAGAAATGCCAAATAAACCCCACAATTAGATGTTTCTTTTGTGGAAGTTTGAGCATGCTCCCCCATCCACAGTTCCTTCTATTAGAAACAGGGGGTCCAATCCTCCGTCTCAAGTAAGATAGTGTTGTAAACGGTTTGAGTTATTGCTTTTCACCCCAATAAAATTTAAAATAGCAGGAAGAAGCTTCCCGTGCAAAGCCAGAGGGATGTGCCAGTGTCACACAGTAACCGAACTTACTCATTTATGAGACAAAGAGCAGCAGATGGGGGAGCCAAGGAGGACGCCTGTCATTTGTCATTTTTTATTCAGATGACTGACTTCAGCCACGGCAGCTCCTTAAGCATGGGTTATTTCATCTGTCTGTTAATGTGGCTCTCATGAACTCAGCCAGTGCTACCCAGTGTAGGTGCCCAGGGTACACTCACTAATAAATGGAGGACTGACGAACCAGAGAGACAACGGGCAAGGATCAGCGTGACCTCAGAACGCAACATGGCTTTTTACTGTAAATGGACCATTAGCACCGAGAGTAGATAAAGCCTTCAGAAACTTCTGAGATCATCAATCGTCAGGGTCTGCCCTTGGACTAGCAGCTGGAGTACACTCAGCAAATAGCTCCTCAGAGCGAACCCAGACAGGGCGTGAGGGCGTGCTGAATCAGAGCTTGCCCTTCAGCGAAGCAGCGCCTCTATGTGCCCCAGCATGGGATGCTCGCACAGGACAAGGAGTCAAACCCAGATGGAAATGTTATTGGTGTTCACAGCAGTCCTCTCCCAGCCCAGTCAGCACTCTGGAAACTGACTCCAGGATGGAGCATGACTGAGAGAGAGAGAGGTTTGGGGGAAACTGAGCCCGCAGCAGACACTGATGAAGTAAAGCAGCCATGGAATCCAAAAAAAGAAAAGGAAGACTAGCCAAGACTGGGCACTCTGTCGACAAAAGCTGGTTGAGGGGCACGTAGAAGTTCTTCCAACACGTCAACAGAGGCAGCAGCAGCGGGGAGCTGAGGATGTAGCTGGGTGGAGAGTGCTTACCCAGCATGCACCGGGAGTCCCCAGTTAAAGAGACAAAACAACTTTCTGAGAGAGATCACTCAACTGCGTAGCAAAAAAGGGATAAAGAATGAGGAAAGGGCAGTGGACCAAACAACATCAAGTAGGCTTATTAAAGGGCCAACAGAATAACAAGAGTAGCTGGCCCATTCCCTGGAAGATTCGTAGAGGTTACAGTGTAAGAGTCTGGCGAGCCTTAGCTTACCGGGGACCCCCTGAATGAACGACTCAGAGTTGAGAATCCATGCAAAAAGCAACAGGAGTTTATTGTTCCAACACGTTGTGGTTACCCTGCACATGGAGAGAGAACAACCCCGCACAACCCGTCAAGCGAGCCTTTATACGGATCTCAGAGCAGCAGCCATTAGGCACAATATGATTGGCAGAACAGTGTGACCTTTAAACTGATTGGTCTTTAGGGAATGAGGTAGGTGGCCAACGGAATAAGTCTACAAGCTCTGGCTGGGCCTCCCCTACCTGCAGGTGGCCGGTGGTCAGTCCCTCCTCCCTGTGGTCTGAGGAATGTAATTAGCCCCTCCTTTCCAGAGGGAGGGGTGCCTATGTTCTTTATGGTCTTTCTCTTTCAGGAGGGGAGGGGGTCTGGTGGAATTTTCCAAAATTTCTGAGCTGACCTCTGCAACGGAACCTGAGCTGAGAACAGGCTATCTAAGGTTGAGTGAGGAAGAAGGGAGGAGAGAAGAAATGAGAGCCAAGAGTGAAAAAAGACCAGAGAAGGAGGGCTCTAAAGAAGCAAAACAGACCGTGCCCCGCCCCCAAGAACAAAGGACAAATAAAGAAGTTTTGTTAAGGACAGCTATGAACCAGACACAGTGAGTTCACACAAAGTGAGCTATAGTGTGAGTTTTACACCTGAAACCGAAGCTCAGAGAACAGAGAGGCTTCACAAGAATCGCAGATAACCATATGAACCGTGGACAGATAACCATATGAACTGGGGACAGATAACCATATGAACCGTGGACAGATAACCATATGAACTGTGGACTGTTCAGCTTTGCCAGAAACCACACAAATGCAAGCCAAAGCTGAATGACATCCCCTCCCATGTCTACACACTGGCAGGATGCAGGTGCCTCACGAGGGCGATTGCTATAGCAGACGCAGGTCACCTGACTCTAGTACAAGATGGTGGGGTCATCTGGGTGGAACTCTGGCATCGTCTTATAAGGCTGAAGGCACTCACACTTTTCTGCCTGGTAGTTCTACCCTAGACCAGAGACACAGTGTGCAGACAAGGACCCCCAGAGCCCCGCTTTTCTGTACCTCGCCAGTTGCTACCCTTCTTATGTCTTCAGTTCAGCTACTGTTTTAGAAACCCACCCTGACTCAAACAGAAAATGGACACCCACTCCAACATATCAAATTAACTCCATTATGTGTCTTTGTCCCAGGCCTCCTGGACTAGCCTAGAACTGCTATCTCAGTGTCTTACGATGCTAGAGCTCTGGGTCCCAAAGGTCCTTTTGCAGCGCAGCTCAGCTCAGGAGAAGACAGACACACATTTGGAAGGAGTGGATATCAAACTCTCCAAGAAATAAGTTCATCTCCCATTGTGGCAGTCAACCTCAGCTGTTAACCTAGTAAGTGAATTGAGATGGGAAAAGGCACACTATGGGTGGCGCCATTCCCTACGAAAGGCTTCAGGTCCTGAGTGAAAGGGAGGAAAGAGCTGAGCATAGTCACCAGTACTTCTCTCCATTCCTGGCCCAGGGAAAGCGGGACCAGATGCCTCAGCTCCTGCTGTGTGACTCCCCCACCCTGAGGGTCTGCAGCCTCCGCTGTGAGCCAGAACAAACCCTTTCTCCCTGAAGGTGCTCGGTTCAGGGTGCTTTCCCACAGCAACAGAAAAAGAAACTAGAATACAGCTGCCTTCCCAACCCCCAGCCTTGTCTGTTTGAAGTCAAGGTTACTTACCAGGAAAGAAATAGCAGAGATATATTAAAAGGCATTTTGAAATACTATTTACCATCTGTGGGATTTCATGAGCCATTAAGGTATATGAAAATGAATAGTACACACAGATGAGCCAGGAGGAGGATTCAGCCCCACTGTGTGGCTGAAATGATACCAAGCTGCTGCAGCCCCACTGTGTGGCTGAAATGATGCCAAGCTGAGCTAAGCTATGATGAGCACTACTGCTCTCTGGCCGATGGCCATTCCAAGGAAGTGATGTGACCTCGAACTTCACGGTGTTAGCACGGCAGAGAGAGGCTGGATCGGCTAATACGCTCAGTAAACCGAGGGCTACTTGGGCTTCTTTTGACCACACAAATGAGGCCACTAAGAAATAAAACCAGAAATCGGCCCCTGAGGAAATGTGTTCATAACCAATTTGATTTTATCTGAAACAATTATCGCAATATATTCCGAACGTGGTAGTGACAGCTTGCTCAAGACTTTCTACTAATATTCATCTGATCTGAGTTCAGTTGTATTCTGCTTACTGGATCAGAAGCAAAAATAAATCTCTGAAATAGACAGCGTGTGGTTTTAAAGTGGCTCAACTTGTGGAAGAATCAGGTAGACTCTGCGTTTTAAACAGACTTACCATAGGTCTTTTTCCAGAAGTGTTGTATTGGCACGGTCACCGTTTACTGCGCAGCATGATGACAAGATACGCATACTCGATGTGAGAAGACACTTCCGGGGTTCAGTTCCTTAGCTTGCCGCCTAAGGACAAAGGGTAGTTAGCACATCCGCCCTATTTATCATCTGTGGGATTTCGGCAACTGCCACACTCCCTCTTGTTCACTGGGAAATTCAAATATTTTCCTCCAATGGGACTCAGATTTGAGACCTTTCATACTGTCTTCATGTGTGTGCGTTTGTGTGCATGTGAGAGAGGGTGCATGTGTATCTGTGGAACCCAGACGTCAACGTCAACCTTGGGAGGTATCGTCTGTCTCTGTCCATCATGGCTTTTCGAGACAGGGGCTTCTCACTCTTACCTGGACATCATCTATTAGGCTGGACTGACTGGCCAAGGAGCCAGGGAGCCTCCTGAGTCGCAGTTCGTGTTACCATTGCTGTGGGGAACACCGGGACCAAGGCAACATGGAGAGGAAAAAGGGTTTGTCCCCCACCCCCATCCCCTTCCCCAGCTTCCACTTCCACTTCATAGTTCATTGTCAAAGTAAGCCAAGACAGGAAGTCCAGCAGGGCAAGAACCTGGAGGCAGGAGCTGATGCAGAAGCCATGGAGGAGTGCTGCTTACTGGCTTGCATCCCATGGCTTGCTCAGCCTGCTTTCTTAGACAACCCAGGACCACCAGCCCAGGAATGGCACCACCTCCAATGGGCTGGGCCCTGTCCTACCAATCACTAATTAAGACAATGCCTTACAGGTTTGGCTTCCCCTGGTCTTATGGAGGCATTTTCTTAACCGAGGTTCTCCTCTCAGATGACTTAGCTTATGTCAGGTTGATATAAAGCTACCCAGCTCACTCCTGGCTCCTGGCTCCTGGCTCCTGGCTCTGTAGTTACAGGTGTGCGCCATGCCCAGCTTTTCACGTGGGTGCCAGGAGATCTAATTCAGGTCCTCAAGATTATGCAGCAGGAATTTTACCAACTGAGCCATGGTCCCGGACCTTATTTTTGTTTTTGAGACAGAGTCAAGGTTGGCCTCAACATGACAATCCTCCCATCTCGGTGCTGAAATTACAGGCGTGAGCCATCACCTAGTCACATTTTTCTTATTCACAGAGGCATTCAATATACTGATATCTCCTCTTATGTTTTGCTTTGGTTTTGTGTGTGCGTGTGTGTGTGCGTGTGTGTGTGTGTGTGTGCATGTGTGTGTGCGTGCGTGTGTGTGCGCGCGTGTGTGTGCGTGTGTGTGTGTGCATGTGTGTGTGCGCACGTGTGTGTGCATGTGTGCGCGTGCACACGTGTGTGTGTGTGTGTGTGTGTGTGTGTGTGTGTGTGTGTTGCTTTTTATTGTTTGGGTTTGGGTTTTTTGCCTGATGGATATCCAAGCAAAGTGTGTACAAGGTATGAAAGTTAAATCATAATCTACGCACTGGAAGTACAGTAAATGCAAAAATAATCTTAGATGCTTCACAAAGCCTCAATTGGTGGAGAGCTGAAGGTTAGTGTGGTGCTTACAGTTTGACTTTGAATGGCAGCCAGTGGGCAGGCAGCACATAGTCTTACAAGGAAATACAGCGAAGTCTTTTAAGATCAGCTACTCTTCACAAAAAGAGGCTTTGTAGAAAGAAACGTGCACTTCCAATGCTTGCACCTTGCTCCATCCCTGGCTCTCATGGCTGCCCTGGGTTCTGACGGCTTCTCTTCCACCTGGCTGTGTCCTTTCCACACCGAGTTGCAGCATCTGTGTTGTCTCTCTGCTCCTCTGACTCATCTCCAGACATCATCTAACGGCAAGGCAAGAGTGCAGGCCTGCCCCAGGATGGAGGGAGATGTTACCCTGGGATTTATAGCTGTTAGCTCAATTTATATTTTATTTGCCCTGTGCAATATTGGTCCTTCAGACTTCCCATACAAAGAATTCTTCTTGAAAATGACTCCTCCAAAATGTATATATCTTTGTGTCTTTTGTTTCTCCTCTTCAACCAGAGAGACCATATAGAGACAAATACTGTGTCCTCTGAAAGAAATGAGTAGCTATTGTACTTTTACCTTCCTGGTGTGTGCAGTAGTGCTCCACCTCCCTGTGGTGTGCAGTAGTGCTCCATCTCCCTGTAGTGTGCAAATAGTGCTCCACCTTCCTGGTGTATGCAGTAGTGCTCCACCCCTTGTTGTGTGTAGTAGTGCTCCACCCCCCTGTGGTGTGCAGTAGTACTCCACCCCCCTGTAGTATGCAGTAGTGCTCCACCTCCCTGTGATGTGCAGTAGTGCTCCACCTCCCTATACTGTGCAAATAGTGCTCCACCTTCCTGGTGTATGCAGTAGTGCTCCACCCCTTGCTGTGTGTAGTAGTGCTCCACCCCCCTGTGGTGTGCAGTAGTGCTCCACGCCCCTGTGGTGTGCAGTAGTGCTCCACCTCCCTGTGGTGTGCAGTAGTGCTCCATCTCCCTGTACTGTGCAAATAGTGCTCCACCTTCCTGGTGTATGCAGTAGTGCTCCACGCCCTGTTGTGGGCAGTAATGCTCCATCTCCCTGTGGTGTACAGTAGTGCTCCATCTCCCTGTGGTGTACAGTAGTGCTCCATCTCCCTGTGGTGTACAGTAGTGCTCCATCTCCCTATAGTGTGCAAATAGTGCTCCACCTTCCTGGTGTATGCAGTACTGCTCCACCTCCCTGTAGTGTGCAGTAGTGCTCCATATTTGAGAGCATTCGGAGGTCTGCAATGTATTTAATAATATACTAAAAAGTTCATGCATGCATCTACACAGGCCAGCTACAATGGAAAGCTGCATGCTTTTTAAAACTGATGCAGGCAACACTTAGACCAGCTCGTTCCAGAAAGAGTTATGTTTCAGATGGGGGACACTTCCTCTTTGCCTCTTTCTAAGGTCCGCTAGTTTATGCACCACATCAGCTCCTGGCCAGTAAGTAGGTTCAATGCACAGACCTGATGACAGGGTGGGGGAAATAAAGGCAAATGATGAGTATTTCAAATCCCGTGCTGTGGGAAGAAAGTTTCCCAGCGTACTGTGGCCCATCCACCCTCTGCTTTTGTTAAGTCTCGCTGCCCAGCACTAGCTATTGTCAGAAGACAGAGGAGGCCAGGATAAATGAAACTCATTCTGATGATAGTTTATAGTCCTGGGAACCTTTTATTACAAGCAAGGCTGAGAGGAAGCTTGAAGAGTCAGAGCACACACACTTGCTTTCCTCAGCGCAGACTAAGCGACAACTGCAGGCATACTTGTGAAACAATGCCAGGATTATCTTTCAGAAAAATTTTCCTGAACTTCCAAAGTAATGTTTGTTCTCTCAAACACAGTATTATGGGATTACCCAGAGCTAGTTATCTCACACCCAGCCACACATTCTTCTAAAACACCTTCCTGAAGAAACTAGAAACCTGTGGATTCTCAAGAGCATTGTGTTGCAAAGTTAACACCTTGTCCGGAGTGTTTGAAAGGCTGAAGGCTCCTGGGAAAACCGGAAATGCAAATTACCCAAAGAGAACACTCCCGGAAGTTGACACTTCTGTGTGGGGAGATCCGCAACTTGATACTATTTTCAACTTGATCCTGTGGCGGCCTAGAATGATCACGTGACCTCGGGGTGGGTGCAGTTCTCTCTCACTGCACCTGCAAAGGAAGCTGTGGCCTCGGGGACTTAAGAGCTTTGGTTTCAGGTTTGTCTTTTGTGGTTTGCACCAAATGATTTCAGAATAATTTGTTTTCTACATTCTCAGTCTAAAAATAACATCTAGTGTCTCACTGGTGTTTCTCATAACCTGACTTAGGAAAGCTTCTGTTCTGAAAAGGAAGCTTCAGTAATGGCCAAGGCCACCACAGAGAGCGAGAAAATCCCTGCCAGAGAGTCATCTCTAAAAACGAAGCATTAGCAAAATAAACAACCCACTTAAAACATGGATATGGAACTGAACAGAAAGTTCTCAAAAGAGGAGATATTTTCTATTTTTCTTTGCAACCAAAGACATGTCAAAAAAGTAGAGTTTCTTAGGATTGTGTATACACTTTAAAGTTCTGTCTAGACACAGACAACTAAGGACTGGTTGATGGCTTTCCTCCTGGCTTTGTGGCCTGGATCTTAAGATTTGTAAGGCTCTTATCATTTCATAATCTTGCTTCAACCTCAACCTATTGATCCCAGCTCCCATACCGCCTCTCAGCTATCCATGTTTCTGTTTCAGATTTGTGTTTGGTTTTGTTAAACACCTGCTAAGAGAATGAAGAGACAAGCCGCAAAGTAGAGGAGGAATTGTACGGCCTAATTGTTCATACCTAATGAAGGACTATAATCTAGCATATGTGTGTAGAAGAGATCAATCAATAATCAATCAATAAATAAAAATCCAAAGTCAGACAGAGCAAAGGAGTGAGAAGCTAAATCAAAGGTGCGCGGGTAAAGCCAGGAATGGCGGTGCAAGCTTTTAATCCCAGCACTCGGGAGAAAGAGGTAGGTATAGTTCTGCTCAGCCAGTCAGGTCTACAGAGTGAGCTCAGGATGGTCAGAGCTACATAATAAAACCCTTAAAAACAAAGGGAATAAAGATGTATAAATAATATGGATGAGAGAGAAAGAGAGACAGAGAGACAGAGAGACAGAGAGAACTCAACCTCAATAGCTACTAGGGAAATGCAAATTAAAGGTAAACTGGGATATATCACTACACAGAATTGTTTAAATGAGCAACAGTAGCAGCCTCGGCTGACTAGACTGCAGAGGAAGTGGGTCAGTCACTCACAGCTGGTGGAAATCTCGGACACCGAGACCATTCTGGAACCAAACCTACCACTTACCCATGCAGCCTCGGCCTTTCATCCCAGAGAGATAAAAAGGCGTGATCACACAAAATCCAGCCCAATGGTGCTTTTAACAGATCCATTCAAAATAGCCCCAGAGGGGAGCCACCAAATGTCCTACAAGAAATGGGTGGTCAACCAAACTGTGGCATATCCACACTGCAGAGTTATAGTTAAAGGGAATAAATCTATTAAAAAGAACAATGTAGACAGTGACTCACAGAATAACGTGGAGAAAAAAACACTTCCCAGGCTTGGGGCTGAGTGGTTCCACAACCTCGTCATCACTGAGAGCAAATGATTGGCTGCAAGAGCTGAGGGAGAGACTTCAGAAAGAGAATGGCTGAGCTTAGGAGTGGAGACCAAAGGTTCCCATGGTAACAGACATGTGTTAAACCTTTCCTGTCTCACTGCTGCCAGGTCCCCACTGGATGATGTCCTGTAGTTTAGCAAGACGGAGGAACCTAGACGAGGGAGCTCCTCTGCTCCTTCTAAATCATGTTAGATTGTAAATGAGTCTATACCTCAAAAACAACAATCAATTGAACAGTCTTATGTAGATGCTTGTCTAGGACAATACTGAAAATACAAATGTTTTTCTCAATATAAATTTTAAATAACTCCAAATGTATTAACTGCATATTTCAAAATAATACATCACTACTAATATTTCCTTAAATGAACATAAATATATAAAGTGGTTTTGTTTGTTTGTTTGTTTTATATTTAGAGGAGCTTAAAATCTTGCCTCTTACTGTGGTAACTTGATACAAGAGTTACAAACGTCTAGCCAAGCATTCAGTCTTACTCTTTGTTGTTCTCTTACAAACCCCCTCCCAATTTAATTGTCTATGTTTCTTTTGGGTATATAAATACTTTTAAAATATGTAAGATGTTCTGAAAACCATAGTATAGTGTAAAAACATGAAATAAACAATACTACTAATCTACTAATAGAGAGGCTGAGATAGGAGAAGCAAGATCTCAAAATCATTATGTTGTACACAGCAAGACACTTGTTTAAGCTGAAAGTGTATATGGATTGTATAACATTGGACCTATTTCTCCAATTACCAAATTAGAGAAACCATTGGATGACAGTCAATAAATTTCTAATTCCTCATATTTTTGAATTTCAATCGATTAGGATATGTTGGTAATATTAATTTTCATATTAAGAGATATTAAGAAAAAGTAATTGTTACTTCCTGTTGTTTTTGTTGTAAGAGGTAGAATTAGGTTTGTGTGGATTTGTTGAAAGATTACTTTCTTGCTTCTTCTAGGGTGTAGTTTTGTTCCTTATGTTGATGTTTTCCATCTATTATCTTTTGTAGGGCTGGATTTGTGGAAATATATTGTGTAAATTTTGTTTTGTCATGGAATATCTTGTTTTCTCCATCTAAGGTAATTGAGAATTTTGCTGGGTATAGTAGCCTGGACTGGCATTTGTGTTCTTGTAGGGTCTGTATGACATCTGGCCAGGATATGAAACAAGTTTTATAATACTCATTTTTATTGTTATAAAATTTTATAAATTTTAAAGGAAATGACAAAGATATTGTAGGTATTGAAGGGGGTCTCTGGGAGGAGTTGGGGTACAAAAGGGAAACAAGAATGTGATTTAATTCTATTTACTTAAAATATGTTTTTAAATGTTAACAAATTCAGATAAATTGAAATCATGTAACTTTTCTCATTATAATGCAATAAAACTTTAAAAGAAGAAGAAGAAGAAGAAGAAGAAGAAGGAGAAGGAGAAGGAGAAGGAGAAGGAGAAGGAGGAGAAGGAGAAGGAGGAGAAGGAGAAGGAGAAGAAGAAAAAGGACCACAAAAGCCTGCTTTTCTTGAATAGTCCACACAGTTTTTCCTTTGCAATTTCTGTCCAAATATCTGCTTGGAAAGGGCTCTTCTCCTCTCAAAACACTCCTGGACATAAGGCTTCAATAGTTTTATACATGATATATGGATCCTTTCTCCATACAGATGTTTTAAAATCTAACAAGCTATCACATGTCTAAATCATTCTTCCTAAGACCTCTTACTAAAACAGATGTGTGTCCTTCCCATAGCTCACAAGAAAATTCTCTAAGAGACAGAGGTGATGGGGCCATGTCCCTATATGTCTTTTAAAGGCACTGCACTTCATACAGTCACAGTACAATTTTTCTGTTTTGTTTTGTTTGGGGGTCTGCATAGCCCAAACTGGCTTCAAACTTGATATACAGCTGAAGATGACCTTGAACTTCTGATCCTCTTGCCTCCCTCTCCTGTGTGCCAAGATGGCGGGCATTTAGCTCCATGCCTAGTTTCTACAATGCTGGAAATCAAGCCCACAGCCTCCTTCATTCTAGGTAAGCACTCTAACTTGAGTTGTGTTCTCAGACCCCTCAGTATACCTTAAGATGGAAATTGCTTGCCAGGCAGTGGTAGTGCACTGGCGAAGTAGAATCGGGTGGCTCTCTGTGAGTTCGAGGCTAGCCAAAGAAATCTTGGGTCAAAAAAGAGAAAAAGAAAAAGAAAAAAAGGAAAAGGAAAAACAAGAAAAAAGAAAGAAATTGCTAATAAAGTACTTTGTATTCTTACCATAACTCTTTTTTTTTTTTTTAAATTAAAGAAAGAGCTTAACTAGGAGGTTAGTTACCAATACTAAAGTTAGGCTAGAAAGTCTAAGATCCATATTAAATTTCTGTCCCACTGTTATCCTTCACTGAAGTCAGGCTAGGCAGCGAGTGGGCACACATAGCTCCAAACAGCACAAATGACACGGATCACTGCCTGCATGGGGACGTGGGTCACAGCCGGGCTGTACTCTAACCCATCCAAGTCGTGCTGCTTGAAAAAGTTGAAGCCCTACAGAATATGGATCCGTCACAGAGGAAGAAAAGTGCCTGAGTACAAAGAAGGAAGGGCTGCTTGCCCAGAGGGGAGAGTGAGCTGAACCTTCTTCCCAGTCTAAGGAACCTCTGTGCTGCCCACCTGCTGTGGACAGTAATTAACACAGACCCCACCCAGGTGGACAGTAATTAACACAGACCCCACCCAGGTGGACAGTAATTAACACAGACCCCACCCAGGTGAACAGTAATTAACACGGACCCCACCCAGGTGAACAGTAACTAACGCGGACCCCACCCAGGTGGACAGTAATTAACACAGACCCCACCCAGGTGGACAGTAACTAACGCGAACCCCACCCAGGTGGACAGTAACTAACGCGGACCCCAGGTGGACAGTGGGCAGAGAGACACTGGAGCACTCAGCTCTAAAGGCGACATCTTCATCAAATCCCTCCCCTTGAGGCTCAGGAAATCTGTGTGAAGAGGAGGCTGAGAGACTGTGAGAGAGGGGTGGTGGACGACACCAAGGAATCTGTCCTCCACACACAAGAGAGTGGAAGCACACAAACTCACAGAGACTGTGGCAACACACACAAGACCTGAAGCCGCACAGCACAGGGGCTTTTAGCAGCACACAGGTGATTGTCATGGGCAAACTGTTAGCATCAGAGCATCCAAAGCCTGTGGTGATGCATGGGTGGGCCCACAGACCTGTTGCCAGGGCAACAGCCACCATATTCCCAGAATCCATTGGGCTCACCTCCCACCTTTACCTATAGCCACTACGTCAGAATATATATATATATATATATACATATATATATATATATATATATACACACATATATATATACATATATACATATATACATATATATACATATATATACATATATACATATATACATATATATATATATATATATATATATATATATATATATATATATATACCGGAAACAAGCCTCCATCTCTCTCTCCCCCCCCCTCTCTTTCCTCGCTACTGCCCATTCTCTCCCTCTCAATTAAACCTCTTACACATGGAACTGCTTGGGCCTAGTGTGTGGTATATTCTGACGCAACCCACCGTTTTAACACATCACAAACTATTGACACATGACAGGACACATCCAGTGATCTAGATGACAGCTGGGAGCCTTTACAAAATGTCCATAAACACGGGCAAAACAAAGCCACATTCTATTTTAACTATCTAGTTTCCTTGGGAAAACCAAGAAAATAACAAATGTGCATACACAAAGGAGACCCTGACACAAGAGAGGGGGCTGGGACGCTCTTCCCTCCAGGCTGATGCTGGGGAGCAGGGGTGGGGTGGGGTGGGACGTGGTTACTGTATAAAGTGCTCCAGGCTTCACCTCTGCGGTCATTGGGTTTGCTATAAACTGAGACGGCCTTATCAATCTAATCCCCTTCAGGTGAAGGTATGCACAACTCCATCAAAGGAATAAATGTAAGAGGAAGAAGATGGAAATGCAAGTCCAGCTTTCCGGTTGGGCTTATCAGAGAACTAACTGGAAATTTGAATTTCCAAAGTAACATAAACATTTCCCCCCACTCAGGAAACCAGAGACTAGGAATTTTACACGAATGCTTTTCAGATTTAAAAGTAAGAGATTTATTTGTGAGAGGAGAGGGCTGTTCTGCTAGTAGAGTTGGGGTGAAAGAACACCAGCCCTTTGATTTACCTGATGCATTCAGAATAGGGTCAGTGTGGTTTCAGGGGGCTGGGGCTTCACGTGTTGATAAGTCAGTGAATTGCTGGGCTCCAAGCTTCCTTGTCTCTGAAGTCTGACTTACATCGGAACCTACAAATTCCCCACCATAAACATGAGTGGAGAGAAGCAGGCAATGGAGACAGTTTTAATGAATTTTATACTGAAAAATAACCAGGTCTGCAGCTTTTCAGTGAGGTTACTGTTGCAAATAACAGTTTTAATGATACCTCCCTTTCTATTAAGAGACAAACCTTTTAAGTTCAGACTCCCTTTTTTTTTTTTTTGGTTTTTCGAGACAGGGTTTCTCTGTATAGCCCTGGCTAGCCTCCAACTCAGAAATCTGCCTGCCTCTGCCTCCAAAGAGCTGGGATTAAAGGCATGTACC
Organism: Mastomys coucha; assembly: GCF_008632895.1. Lineage (NCBI taxonomy): Eukaryota > Metazoa > Chordata > Mammalia > Rodentia > Muridae > Mastomys > Mastomys coucha. The sequence goes on from NW_022196891.1 coordinate 86,746,705, forward strand.
ACCACTGCCCGGCTGAAATTTACCTTTTAAAATGGCTACAACCGTCAATTTTATTGTACTGTTTCACTACAAGTCTAATTAGGCGAAAGGATGAAATTATCTTTTGCATAAATATTAAACATAAACACCATGTAGGTGAGATTTTCATGGACTGCATGAGAGTTTGCCACCATCCATGTAAGTGTATCATGTGTGTGCTTGGTGCCCATGGTGGCCAGAAGAAGTCATTGGAAACCAGGATTTAAGTTGCAGATGGTTTGGGGCATCTATATGGATGCTGGGAGCCACACCCAAGTCATCTGCAAGAGCAACAAGTGCCCCTAACCACTGAACCATCTCCCCAGCCCCAGCTTTCTTGATTGATTTCTTTTCTCCAGAGTATGATAAGTTTGTGATGTTTTCTTCATCAGGACCTTGTGAGAAATAGGCTATGCTCTGTGCACTGTATATACATGCATATAGAGTATACGCATACATATACGTACCTATAAGGTGTGTGTAGAGTACCTTATAGGTTTGTATAAATGTTGCTCTGTGATGATCGCACAGATAAAAATTGCCATTTCTCAGAATGGCTGTATCCCCAGTACTACACAGTAGGTGACACACAGTAGGTGTGTGTGATAACCAACTGTACTAATACGTGAAGAAGGGGAAGCTGAGGCTGAGGGTTCCTTACAAAGACTCATTTCCAAGTAGACGGGGAAAGTAGACCTCCGTGGGAAAGACTGTGAGCTGAGACCTGAGGTGGAGGAGAAGCCACACACACAGAAGGCTCTCAGTCAAGAAGGAGACACCCGTGGGACGGTGGAGAATCCTGACAACCCCAACACTTTATTGCAGTGTATTAAAGTTGAAAAAAGAGATGGTAAACTCTGATCTAGTCTGTCTGGTTTTGGTCTGCCCAAAGGCTGACAGCAAAATAACAAGCTCTAAAGGCTCCTCCTGGACTTGCAAAGGCGAAACAACAGGAGCCCACGTGTCAACTCGGATCCCACCATCAGTCTCAAGGTACAGCTGGGCTGATCGGCAAAGAACATGAGCCTCTCTGGAGAGTCTGTAACTTCGCTCTGTCACTGCCCAGGCCTGACTCACCCACAAATGGGAAGAAACTGTTTACCTCCCACCCTCTGAAGCCAGCAAGGAGCTCAGGGGTCTGCTCCATGAGTCAGCATCTGGCTTGGGTACAATTTCAGAAGCTGAGGGGCTGCGCCATCATGGCTCAGTCACACTGAGAAGCAGCATTCAGAGAAGCAGGAAAACACTGGGGTGGACCATTCTTCCACACAGGCGAGGGTTGTAGGAGATGCTCCCCAAGGCCTTGTGGGACTTGAGGGAGCCTGGCTGAAGTCATCCTCAAAGATCCTCACGAACGAACCTGTTTTACCAGAAAGACTAAGCGCAGAGACAGAATTGATGTCATTGAGTGGCTAGTACGTCTCACGTCACATGATGCTGGATGTCTGGATGTACACAAAATGCATTTCAGAGGAAAGAGCTAAGTCTGCAGTGGCCAGGCCTCAGGAACAGAGGACAGACAGGATTTACCAGGCTTGGAATAGTGTGTAATTCTTTCCTTCCTTCCTTC
>NW_022196891.1:86753266-86758436 GCF_008632895.1 Mastomys coucha
GGGGTAGGGGTGGGGATGGGGTGGAGGTGGGGGAGCAATGAGCACCACCGACCAGTGAGGGGCTTTTTATTTGTTTCTGTCTTTTTAATTTTTTTGTTGTTGGTGGTTTGAATGTTTTGTTTATTTTTTTTTTTTTTTTGGACGCTGGAAAGCATATTTATGAGCAAAGAAAATGTCAAACTCTTGAAGAGGGCTGGAGAGATGACTCGGTGATTAAGAGCACTGGCTGCTCTTCCAGAGGTCCTGAGTTCAATTCCCAGCAACCATGTGGTAGCTCACAACCATCCGGAATGGGATCTGATCCCCTCTTCCCGCATGCATAAAATACATGAATAAATAAATCTTTTTAAAAAAATCTTGAAAATCCTGTAACCTGCTGACATGTTTCTAAGAATGAGAATATCAAATAGAAGATTTGGCATCTTTGGTGTTTTTTCTAAAAATAAACCTTTTTTGATGGAACGAGTAAGAAAAAAAAAGAGTAAGTCTGAGTATCAATAAAGAAATGGCCATTCCTCCTGAGTTGGTTCTCACAGAGCAGACTGTTAAGAGAGAAACACACACACAGGCACACACGCACACACATATGTGCATATACACACACACACACTCACAAACACACGTGCATACATTCACATACATTCAGGCACATACTCGCACTCATGCACACACCTGCGTGCACAAACACATGCACACATCCACACTCTTACACACATATGCACACACTCACATATGCACACACTCACATATGCACACACACACACACAGCTGTCACTCTGGCGGAGCTCCTGTTGGCCATGTGATTTCTCTTTCCCACCTGCCTTCTTGCCACTTCTAGACCAATGCTAGTTGTGTGCCTTTAAACTTCCCCAACTATGAACCACTCTAACCTCGTCTCCATAAGGTTTGCCTGCCTCAAGGAATTTGTTATAGATAGCTGCAAAAATGAACTGATCTAGACATTTTAGAAAACGGGAAAGTATAGACACAGAAATAGCAGTGACTGCTGCAAGGTCAGAGCTGGGGAGACTGTATAAGCAAGTAAAGCACAAAGAATTTTAGGGCAGTGCTGCAACTTCCTTTTTAAAAGATTTTCTTTGGGGCTGGAGAGATGGCTCAGTGGTGAAGAGCACTGGCTGCTCTTCCAGAGGTCCTGGGTTCAATTCCCAGCACCTATAGAGCAGTTCACAACTGTCTGTAGCCCCAATTCTAGGGGATCTGGCACCTCCAAGCATACATACAGGCAAAACATTGGTGCACGTAAAATAAAAATAAATAAATCTTTTAAAAAAGGATTTATTTTATGTTTAATTATGTGGTGGGGGTGTGGGGGGATGGGAGGAGAGAGTAGGTGCCTGTGTAGGCCAGAAGAGGGCATCAGATTCCCAGGGCTGGAGTTACAAGCAGTTGGGAGCCACCTGATGGGGGTGCTGGGAACTGAACTCAGGTCCTCTGCCAAAGCAGGTCCCATGCTGGTAAGTACCAGGCCATCTCCAGCCCCAGTGTACCACTCTTACTGAAACATGCAGCTCGGGATGCGTTTGGGTGTGTCGGGTTTTTTTTTTGTTTGTTTGCTTTTGTTTTTCCTATTTATCACTTGTCAGTCACAGTCTTCAGGAAAGAATGTAGATGATGGGAGGAGACCAAACAGCCTCATTGCAGAGGTGAGGGAAGTGCCGGATTTGGCCTTCAGTCACCATAGAAACAGTCAGGAGGCCGAAAGGCAGGTGAGAAACACACTGTTGGAGACAGATGTTCCTGCAGAGTTCCCAGCTAGTTCTGCTTATCGGTGTAAGCGGGCCGAATGGTCATGGGAGCAGGTGCCGGGTGTGGAGAGCACAGGGAGATCACAGACAGCAAGGGAAGAGAGCTGTACCAGCCCACTGGTGGCAGGCGCGAGCCGGGCACAGCAGTGTGAGCGCTATTTTGGATGCCTGAGGGCCTGCCTTGCCAACAGTAGCTCACAGGAAAGGTAAGATATGCCTGACTGAGATTGTCATGTAATAACGCACGTCTTTGACAACAGCATTGTTCACTCACGAAGGGTTCTTCTGTTCAAACTCCTTTTATTTGAAGTTCTTTTTTTTTTTTTTTTTAGTTAATTGACAAACTCGTGTGGCTTTATAATGCTTAGTCTTGGTTAACCTGTCTTCTATCTCTCCTTTCTCCCACCCCTCCCATTCCCATGCCCACTTGTCTATTAGAAATTCAAATAAATCATTAGGCTTTGGATCTCCAAGACAAAATCTATTCCTTTCTTCAGTATAAGGGATTTTCCAGCTAAAAGAAGCTCCACATCTCTCTATATCTAATCTTTCCCCTGCTAACATGCACAGACTTTGGGTTTAAGATTCAACACACGTATATAAAAGGTCTGTGTCTCTCACAGGTGTGGGGAGTGATCCTGAGGGGATCCACACAAAGACCTCCAATTTCTCCATCTACAGGTCATGGACTAAAAAGCCACATGGAGGGGAATATTGTATGCCCCTCCTCCCCTAACTCAGTCATTCCCCTTATCCTATTAAACCTACGGATGAGGTCGCGGTTACCATCCTTACTAGGCGTGACTAGAGAAGGGGCTGTGACTTCAGAACAGGCGACTTCGGGCCAAAGCATCTGTCCCCCAAATGCACCACACTCCTGCGGAGCAGCTGTTCGGATGAATACTTAAATTAGTTTCTGATTCTCCCACTAGGGCCGTTCCTGCCCAAGCAGGGGTCATGGAGTCTGAGGCTCTGCAGCTTCCTAGGGTCGACGATGTTTCGTGTCCTGTGTGGTTCCCTCTGGTGACTTGGAAGCATCAAAAGGGAAGGGCTGATTTGCACGGTCTGTTCTTTCACATTTGGCAGAGTTATCAAAAGAATAAAAATATAAATTTAAACATTACTTATTCAGTCATCCACTCATTTGTTTGGCTTTTGGAGTCAAAGTCTAGGTACCCCAGGATGGTCTCAAAGTCATAATACTCTTTCCTCCTCCGCCTCTAACTGCTAGGACCCTCAGTACCGCCACTGTGTCCATGTAGATTTCTATCTGTAAGCAAGTGAAGGCAAGTGAAAGGTTAGGTTAGAGCCTGTGATTGGGCAGTGGGAAAAGAGGGCGGGCTGAAAGTTTTAGAGAGGAGTGTGTGTGTGTGTGTGTGTGTGTGTGTACACATATATATAAATATTTCATGCAACATGTCCACCTTAGAATATTTGTTTTGTTACCACCAAATAAGTCAGACAGTCTTCATGACGTTCATCAGTCAAGGCCCGGTCATGGTGCAGAGATGGTGCTGCTCTGTCGCTTGTAGGGTATGAGCAATACACGTCACTGGGGGTGGAAACCCAGGAAAACTGAGATGACAGGGCCTAGATTCCTGGCCTAACGAATGGGATCTGACTTGTGTCTCAGGTCCTAGGTAAAGACATCACACTCGGATTGTAAGATTCCCATCCATAGGAAATGTCCAGTAAAGGACAGCGACATACATTCGGTGGTTATCTGTTAATTCAGTCACCTGGACGACAGAGCACTCCCTCAAAAGCTGTTTGCTCCAGAAATTTAAAAGGTACACAAAGATGTGTGGGTCAGCACAGCAGTCCCTCTGGCCACGCTCCACTCTCCTTTGGCTTCAGGGTAAGCTCCCCCCGCCCCCGCCCCCGGAAACCTGCCCCCCCCCACCTCCTACACTCTGCTCTGCGAGTCTGAATTCTTTCAATAGAGATCACACGGACTGGGGCACAGAGAAGAGCCGCAGTGAGATTCCCCTAGGCAATGCAGTTAATTAGACAGTAGATTTGACTTAAGGGATTGCTAAATAAGTCCTGAAGAACCAAGGGCTGAGATGACAGAATTCACAGAGGCCACAGCTATGACAAGTGGCATTGCTTTTAAAGCCAGTGGAACAAAAGAGGTGGTGGCCATTGAGAGCCTAGAAGAAGGGGCCTCTCATGCCTGGTTCTCTAGCAGAGAGACCAATGAGCATGAAGATCATCAGGTGGCCTGACTTCAGACACTGTCACCCCAGAGTGAGAGTCCAAGACAGGAGGGACTGCTAGAACCTGATCCTTTCTACCTTCCCAGGGTCCCCAAAACACCTATGGAGACATCCAAATGTGGAGCAGAAGTACGGCTTCTCTCACAGAGCAAAGGACTGTAAGCAGGAAATGAAAGGCTTCGTAGGGAACATTTTAAAGAAAACAAAAGTTAAAAATAAAAGTAAGGTTTACTGTTAAATAGGTTATGCTGGGAGTGGTGGCTCACACCTGTAATCCCAGCCCTCTGTAGGCTGGGGCAGGAGGATTGTGAGGAGTTCAAAGTCAGTCTGAGCTTTTGTAATGGTCAATATGGTCAGTTTGATTAGCTTAGACTCACTTTCACAGGAGCTTTTGTTATGGTCGATTGTCAGCTTGATTGGTTGACAATCCCCTTCACAGCTGGCTGTGTCAACATGCCTCCAGAAAGGTTTAATTGAGGAGGGAAGAGCTAGCCTACGTGTGGACAGCACCACTGATGTGCTGAGGTCCTAGACTAGAGAGAGACAGAAACAGACTGAGAGAGAGACAGACAGAGCACTGAACCCAGTGCCATCTCTGACTGTGGATGCAGAGCGTCCAGCTGCCTCATGCTGCTGAGTCAATGCTCTGCCTCCATTATGCACTGTCCCCTCTGACTATGACACAAGCAAGCCCCTCCCCGACCCAGGAAGTCATGTCTTGCCAGGTATTTTGTCATGTGTATGAACAGGTACGGTGAGTTCCCGGGAAGCCTTGAGACCCTGACTCCAGAAAGAAGGAGTGAAATAGGTTGCCCAGTTTGTCGGGATCGGATTCACCATTTAAAAGTCACTCTGAAGACCTGATCCTCACAGACAGTATGAACTGAGGTGGCACCCTGTCTGAAGTGTGTCACATGTTCACACACTCTATACACATGGGAACTGTTCTTCCTCACTTACCAGAATCATATGAAGTCTTATTAAGAAAGAAGACACTCAAGAAGAAGGAAGAGCAGTGTGTGGATACTTCAATCCTTAGAAGGGGGAAAATACCCATGGAAGGAGTTGCAGAAACAAAGTATGGAGCAGAGACTGAAAGAAGGACAATCCAGAGACAGCTCCACCTGGGAATCCTTCTGATATTCAATCATCAAATCTAGACACTATTGTGGATGCCAGCAAGTG
>NW_022196891.1:86759040-86811018 GCF_008632895.1 Mastomys coucha
TTTTGGAGGGGAAACTGGGAAAGGAGATATCATTTGAAATGTAAATAAAGCAAATATCTAATAAAAAAGAAAGAAGGAAAGAAAGAAAGGAAGAAACAAAGGAAGGAAGAAGGAAAGAAAGAAAGAAAGAAAAAAGAAAGAAAGAAAGAAAGAAAGAAAGAAAGGAAGGAAGAAAAGGAAGGAAGGAAGACAGAAAGAAAGGAAGAAGGAAAGAAAGAAAGAAAGAAAGAAAGAAAGAAAGAAAGAAAGAAAGAAAGGGAGGAAGGAAGAAAGAAAGGAAGAAAGAAAGAAAGAAGACAGCACCCGGAAGCTCCCAGCTCGCACTGCTTGACCTTTCTGTGATGCGATCCCTGACCTTGTCGGTCTGATTTATTGAGATGACTGAGAATTACTTACACTGGATGACACTCAATAGTGTTCATTTGGACAGGAAGAATAGCCTAAGGATTCTAGAACACTAAGTGGCTGCACGGGACTTTCCCCCGTGAGCCACTCACCCAGCTGTCAGCTCCAGCAGCTGTGTGCACCTCATCCTTGTCTAGCTGGGTCACGTCCTAGAAGGTGGCTCCTCCTACCAATCAGGGCCACACAGCCCATGTTACTTCATTATGTCAAACGCTCACCACTCATGGCGTCCTCATAAACCATAGAAGGCCAGGGTAGCCCAAATAAGAATCAAGGATGAATGTTTAGAGCCCGGGTCCTGTACCTGAACTGGGCACAGGGTTGTCCTTACCTAAAACCTTGGCCTCTTTCTATTCCAAAGGAAAGGAAGAAACAGAAATGAGTAAGGGAAGGTAGATTTACTTAATATGGACAAATGAGTTATAGGGGTCTAACCTCTTCCCCACTATGCCTATGCCGGTTCACAGTTTATAGAACCAGGAGATACAGGTCAGAAGGGATACACACTAGCTGCGAGGCAATTTAGCTCATGCTTTCCTTGGGGAAGGTGACTGGGCCTCAGGCTGTCTTCTTGTCTCTGCCTCTGTTGTGGGGACAGTGTTTTAATCAATCCTGTGCCTGAGGAAAGTGGAGGAGACAGTCCATGTTAAAGATCGCCCACTTGAGGAGCTCCGAGATGGCAGATGTAAGATCCTCACCCCTTTCGGACCCCGCAGAGTTCCGGTCTCTAGGTTCGTTCCTTTCCTAGGTGCAGGGTGGCAGCCTTTTGTATCATCTTCCCCAAGTCCTGCACTCCTGTTAAACGTGGACTTTCTTAAGCTTTAAAGAGTGATCATGATTGATAGCTAAAAGGAAGGGTGGTCCAACACAGACTGTCATGGAGCCTCAGTGTGCTGTCTATGTTACACCCCCTCCCCAAGGGTCGGATACCATCTCAGAGGAGGAGTTGGAAGGAAGGTGAGAGCCAGAGTCAGGTAGGACTGTGGTGACGTGACAGGACAGCTGTAGTCATGAGCTCACAACAGCTACAGATGCTTGTACAAGACCTGCACAAGACCGAGACGGTCAACATTCTAGCATGGAGTGGGATGGGGTTCGTGAGCCCCCAACCCTGACTGAGGAGCCAGGCTAGGTGATGGCTTCTGTGTCAGTTTCCTTTAAGGGTGTGACTGCTAGTAGACTGAGCAAGCTCCAGTAAATGGCTCCACAGCCAGAAGTGTAGGAACAACACAAATTAGAGTTGGTAGGGTTTTGTTTGTGTGCTTGTTTTAAAGATATAGGGTCGGGGTGCAGAGATGTGGGGTAAATATACTTGGGGTGAATATGAGCAAAAATGTATTGCATGAAACTCTCAAAATTTAACAACAACAACAACAACTAAGGTTAAAGGGCACAAATGCCTCCCCTTCTAGGTCTCCAGCACGAAATCTGCTATCTTCAAAAGTCTTCACATCCAGATGAGGAGGAAGGAGACGCACATAAATAAACACCCGTTCCTTTGTGTGACTTGAGCACCAACGGGGCTCACCATGGGCCTTCAGAGGGGAAGATGGCAACCCAGGAGGTGAAACTGCAGAGACCGACTGCAGAGAAGGCAGGCTTACACCAGGCATGGGAGAACAGGAGGGTCCAAGGAAGAGTGAGAACCCTTCTCAGGAAAGTGACAGTTTTGGGGTACAAACCATGCAATTAGGTTGGAGCGAATGTTCTAAGATTTTGTGAAATAAAATTTGCTGAAACACAGTTGACCCTGGAGTCAATTCAAAAAAAGAAAGAAAGAAAAAAAAGATTCCTAAAGACAATTACATTGTTGTTGAGCAATTACACTTGAGTATTTTTAAATACTAATCAGCCATTGGTTGGTCAATACTTATTGAAGTTTTTTGTATGCTGTATACTCTTTTGCAGGAAATACCAAATCCACAAAGAACTTTGGGGTATGCTCCACGAGCAATAAGATAATGAAAGCAACACGTGATGCACAGAAACTGACTGGCATGGGTAATGATGATTTCTGTGTGGCTTGGAGTCCGGGTACCATGTCAGCAACTTAAAGCCTTAAGCCCGGTGTGGTGGCACACGCCTATAATCTCGGTACTTAGAACTGCGAAGCAGGAAGATCGCCCTGAACTTGAAGCCAGTTGGAGGGCTACAGAGTGGGTTCCAGAGCACTCTGGGCTAGAGAGTGGCACATTCTCTCAAAATACTTAAAAGCAAAAACCAAACCTACCTCTATACATTCAATTAAGCATCAGTCCTGGGCTGGAGAGATGGCTCAGCGGTTAAGAGCACTGATTGCTCTTCCAGAGGTTCTGAGTTCAATTCCCAGCAACCACATGGTGGCTCACAACCATCTGTAATGGGGATCTAATGCCCTCTTCTGGTGTGTCTGAAGACAGCGACAGTGTACTCACATACATGAAATAAATAAATAAATCTTTAAAAAAAAAAAAAAAAAGTATCAGCCCTGCACTAGAAAGGGCAGAGAGAAAGGAGACGAGGAGGAATGGCTGGATTTGATGGGAGGAAGTGAAGCATCCAAGATGACAAGCACCAATGGATAAAGAAAGACACATCAGAAAGAAAAAAGACAAAAGGCAATTGAGAAAGGACATGAAAGGGGGCAGATGAGGTAGAGTGCAGAGGATGAAATTATCAGTCTGTGGTAACTGATGACAGCAAGGGATGAAACAAAGGTGGCAAGGACACTTCCGGTTCAAGGCAGGGTGGAGAAGCGCAAGCATGATGGGTGAGAGTGGGCGGGGAGAGCTTGTCTCCTAGCAACCACTAGAATTGTTTCCTGTCTCCCAAGTTTTCGCTGACAAACACTCATTACTTGTATGATTGTCAAAAAACGTATAATGGTATTGAAAAAAAAAACAGCCTGTACAATGAAAGGTTAAACTGGTATTTGAGACACAACTACATTGGCATCACAGGTGACCCATTCTCTAATTTACCGAAAATGGAAGTGGGTGTGGATAATTCTGCACTCCAGAGAAGCTTGGTGTTTGCTTTTCTTGGTGGAGAGTCAAAACCACGCTCGGGATCAACAAGAAATAAGTTAGCCTGGTCAGGAACAGATGAGTCATGGGTTCAGGCCAGGGGAAGGGAAAATAAAAGAGAGTCGGATGGAAAGGAACGGAGAAGCAGAGTTCAAATGTCACCGTCAGCCGTGACAGCCGAGACCTCTCCGTGCTGATACAGGAACGAGCTCCAGAGTTCGTACTCCCTTCATGCCAAGAGACTAAACTGAGTCTCTCAGAAAAGGGAAAATGGGATTCACAGAAGACCAGCTTCCTTTGTAATTTCCCTCCCTCAGCCTGGCTTTATTTCATGGGAGTGTTTGACCTCCCTGACGACCACGTGTGCATTTAAATTTCATAAAGGAACCATAAGTCTTTGTACCAGTGAGGCTTATGTTTGTCTTGAGTCTCCCTGGCCCATCACCAACCTCAGTCAACATCATCATCAATTAACAAGTCTTGTAGAAGTCTGCTGGGAGGCTGTCAAGCCGCATGGCAGGCAGTTCCCAAGCATCTGTGAATCCAGGAGATCTGGTGCCCTCTGCTAGCCGCTGTGGGCACTGCACACACATGGCCCTCAGAGATATATGCAGGAAAATTTACTAAACACAGAGAAGAAAATAAACAAACCTTTAAGAACTCCCTGGCTTAATCATTTTTATTTTGGATGACCTAAGAACCTGTTGATGCGGAAAAAGCTTTACTAGTTTATTTTTCGTTTTGTTTTGTTTTTTTTCTGGGGGTGAGGGGGGTGCTTGGGAGGAGAGAGTTCTGGTTTTGTTTTGAGGTAATGTCTCTAGTCAGTCCTGGTCCACATGGGACCTGCTATGCAGACCAGGCTGGCCTTAAACTTGTGGCAGTCTTTTTGCTTCTTACTTCTAAGTTAAGTTATAAACTGCATGCCTACCATGCCTAATTAAAGTTGGCAGGGTTTTTGTTTGTTTGTTTTGTTTTGTTTTGTTCTGTTTTTTGGTTTTTCAAGACAGGGTTTCTCTGTGTAGCCCTGGCTGTCCTGGAACTCACTCTGTAGACCAGGCTGGCCTCGAACTCAGAAATCCACCTGCCTCTGCCTCCCAAGTGCTGGGATTAAAGGCGTGCGCCACCACTGCCACCACTGGCAGTTTTATATGAAGCTAGACAACAAAGCTAATGCAAAACGTGTGTCCTTTTCAGACTTTAGCACAGTGATAAGCAGAACAGAGGATGACAGGAAACCTGGCAAGCAGCTGTTCCCACAGGGGATATGGTAAATACCGTTAATCCATCGCCAGGTCCTGTCAGGTAGATTCCTGATAGCTCTGCTACAAACAAAAATAACGTTTAAAGCTACGGTGAACTCTTGATCAGCATTTTCTTATTCTTTTTATTCCCCTTTTTAAAATTCTCTTATTACCCCCCCATTTAAAATTTTTTTATTTCTATTATGGCTCAGAGAGCAGAAGGTCTTACCACCAAGCCTGACAACCCCAGTCCAATCCCAAGGCCCACATGGTGGACAGAGACACACAGAGACACACGGTGGACAGAGACACACAGTGCACAGAGACACACGGTGGACAGAGACACACGGTGCACAGAGACACACGGTGGACAGAGACACACGGTGGATAGAGACACATGGTGCACAGAGACACACGGTGCACAGAGACACACGGTGGACAGAGACACACGGTGGACAGAGACACACGGTGCACAGAGACACATGCTTCTTGCCACTTGTCCTCTGACCACTTTGAATACTCCCTGGCTCAATCGTTTTCTATGTTTTTGGAGAGTAGTGAGCATGCAAGCACACCCACACATTTTGTTGTTGTTCTTGTTGTTCTTGTTGTTGTTGTTATTTTCGAGACAGGGTTTCTCTGTATAACCCTGGCTGTCCTGGAACTCACTCTGTAGACCAGGCTGGCCTCAAATTCAGAAATCCGCCTGCCTCTGCCTCCCAAGTGCTGGGATTAAAGGCATGCGCCACCACCGCCCAGCCAGCACACACACATTTTAAAATCATTTTTAAAATACAGTATTTTTCCAGTGACCAATGCAAATTCTTCTCCGGCCTTTGTTCTTGATCTTCAATGGTGTGTGGCCTTCTAACACTTCAGTTAAATTTCCCTCCCAAACTCAGCTTTTCTGTCAGCTGTTTAACAGTTTCCAAAATAAGACAGCAGGGCTTCCCTTATTGTTATTCAAGTAATATGAAGGACTTATTTGGACATATCAACCCTATGATTTCCTTCTGGTTCTTTGATAATTATCAAGTTTGATAAACATCAATTATCAACTATTAGTTGATACTAATCATCAATTAACAAGTCTTGTAGAATTCAAGCAGAATGTCCATGGAAAGGAGCAGATTATATGTCATGACAGATTATATCTGTGGATTTTTATTTGATATTAAAGTCCAGGTTACGTGTTAGGGTTTGGCTCTGAATCTGCACACCATGAAGAGTTTGCTGCCAGCTGGTTGCTTTGCAGGAAAGACCTGGATACGAGGAGTCTGGCTCCATTGATGGACTAACCCAATGATCCTTCATAAACTGATGGGCCACTATGACAGAACGAGAAGAGGAGTGTGGTCCTCAGCATGTGCCGATGAGGCACTGTTCCGACCTCTTCCCTGATGGCTGGCCTCCATGCAGCAAGCAGCCTCGTCTGACACACAGCTCCAGTCCAAAGCAGTGGCGCTGGTGAACAACGGATTGAAACTTCTGAGACCATGAGGCCAAAATCCATGCCTTCCCCACTAAGTTTATCTCCTTGGCTGTATTTATCACAGTAATGAAAAGCTTACTCCCAAACTGTTAAGAGGACACATTACCATGTTTGAGAGTAGCAAGATGAGAAGCCCTGAAGTACGCAGGTTACATCAGTGTGGGCTTGGACTTCAGAGTCTGTGGACAGAATCCAAGAGGCTCTGTAACCCATGGACCCTTGGAGGTCACATGACATCAGCCATCAGCCATCAACCTAACACAGCTCCTCCCCCATCCCCCAAAACCCACTGACATTTACCTAGAACTCGAGACCTCGTTCTCTTGACATGGTCCAAACATGTCACTCCCTCAAAGCCATGAGTGGTCATATCTGGGGTGGGAAACAGGGCAAGTGATGGCTTATACTGGCTGCCCGCATGCTTTGTTTGAGGAGGTGCCTAGACTCTAGCTTTTAGATGAGATAGTGTGTGGTATAGAGAAAAACCATCTTTCCTTCAGGATCTCAATTCTGTCAGCTTCAAAGTGATAAAGACAACATAGATAATAAATGATAAAGTACTTAGGGGAAATCACAATGGGCAGAGTAATAAGTTACATTAAAGATTTAAACTAAGAGGCATTAGAAAATCATATACTGAAAAATTTTTAATTACATTTATTTGAGGAGAGTACACAGGCATGTACCCATGGAGGTCACATGACAACTTTTTTCCGAGTAAAAGTTGTCTCTCTTTCCATTCTGTGGGCCCCAGAGATCAAACTCAGGTCAAGTCTGGCTCCATGCACCTTTAGATGCTGAGCCATCTCACCAGCACAGTAATTACGTACTTTCTTTGTGGATTCCTCTCTGTAGCTGAGTCCATGCATAGCCTAAAATTAAGTTTTAGGCACGTTCCCTGTACCCACCAGGCAGAGCTGCTTCGAGAGACTACGGGGCTTCAAAGAGCTGCAAGCAGTGTTGGCTTTCAGAGTGTTCTCCTATTCTGAGGCGCCTAAAGGCAAAGAGGCTGTGGAGATGGCAGGTGCTGACTAAGAGATCTCGGAAAACAGCCTGTGCTCTTTATCAGCAAGTCTGTGAGTGAAGCAAAAGATTTTTGCTCTTGGAAACTGGTTTTAAAAATAGTTTTAGGGTAGGAGCTGGGGGAAGGAAGAGAGTCCCGGCTCACAACTACCCAGAAGTCTAGCTCCATAGGATCGGACGCCCTCTACTGACCTCCAAGAACGCTCATGCATGTGTGTGTGCGTATGCGCGCGCGCACAAACACACAGATAAATAAATAATATATAATAATTTTATAGCAGATCTTTAACATTTCTGACATGCTGAGAAATCTGAGGCTTGTCTAGCAGTCAGACTGTTAGGCAGGATCCAGGTCCTTCCAGTCTTTCTGACTTGTTTCTCCATGTTTCTGGAAATACCTCATTTGCAGATCCCAGTTGGGTTTTGTGGGATGGTCATTATAAACAGACACTGCAAGAGAAAGATTGCTGTAACTGACTTATGCTAATTATCCGGGGGTGAGAGATAGTCCGAATCCCCTGAGCAAATTGATGCCGCGCATCTGAATGAAAGCTGTCTGCTCTGACAAGGAGAGTGGAAGCGACAGGTGGATAGGCACGCTCCATCGCTGCCATGGCAACCATACTGTTTTCTGGGGGTTGGGGGGACCGAGTAAACTTTAAAACTGGCTAAATTTGGCTTAACTAATCTCCACGATGACTGTGATCCACTCTACATTTGGGAAGTCGGAGTGAAACACTTCCAAACCTGCATGTGCTCTTCTTAAATGAGTTTACGAGCAACTCGAAGGAGAAAATTGTCTAATGTCATTTCATGAGCTGGAACAAGCATTAGGTTGCAAATTTGGGTTTCTGGTTTTCAAAACAACAGATTGGTAGGTGCAAAATGCAGTCAATCTTCTCGAGGAGAGCTTGCTTCGCATTCTGGAAAGAGCAGCCCCACTGTGAAGATAGGCTTCATGCAAGCTCAAGCATACCTGGCGTTCCCATATGGACTCAGCCTGTGTGGGCATCACAAGCTGAACATCCAACCTCTGATGTTTGTCATCTCTCTTCCCAGAGTTCTGTTTCAGAAGGAAATGGTCTTCACTCATCCCATCCATTTCTCTTTTGCTCTGTGTGTCCCAGGCAACTGACTGCCAGGTCCCTCAGCAGACATACCACATAGGCTATCCACGACCAGCTAAGCCCAGGAGGGAACAAAGCATGACCTGCTGCTGGCCTAAGTCTAAAAAGATGACCGTTATTTCAAGCAGATGCTATCTAACAGGACTCCATCCTCGTGTGGGCTGCCCAGGGAGTTCAAGGTACAGCAGGAGGCAGTGGGAACCAGAAACCCCGCTAGGTAACACAGCTGTACTTTTAAGAGGTGTCTGTTCACACCGACAGCTCAGGAACATCCCAGTGCTTTGCTAGAGAGTCTGTGGCTGTGGATGCCTACCCATCTCCAACCCCAAGCAAAGCTGCACCAAAGAAAGCCACAGAGCAGAGCTGGGATTCTCCGGTCTTATCACACTGACAGTTTTGCTGGGAATCTAGATGCCTCGTTTTCAACTCTATCAAAACTGAGTTAATCCCTAACAGAAGAGAACTTCCCAGGTAAGCAGGAAGGTTATTCATCATCGGCAGCCCTTTGCTCGCTTTCGGGGTTGTATATGTAAATACTGAAGAGCTCTGGGCCAGATATGATTTATGACTAATCCCAGAAGTCAGGACACTGGAGCGTAACGACCACTAGGAGCCTGAGCCTATCCTGCCTGAGTTCCAGGTCCTTCCAGATTACAGAGTACAGCCACATTTCAAATAACTAGCAAGTTAACGATAAACATAATGGCTGAGGATGCGGCTCAGTGTAGAGTGTCTCCCTGGGTTCCCAGGTCCCATTCCTAATAGCCACAATGTTAAAAAAAAGTTAAAGAGTTTTGGGTTTGGAGGACAAGACTAGACTTTTTGTTTTGTCTTAAGCAAACAATTTACCAAACAGAATCCAGGTCACAGGAGATGAAACACAGCATCTGAAATGGCAAGGGTCAGGCTTGGCAAACATGATTTTAAACATTAGACCCCTGAGACAAAAGAACAAACACAATAACCTTATTTGTCTGCCAAGTTAGTGGAAATTCTGTAGGCTGAAACTCAATCTACAAGTGAACAAAAACATACAAGGCTTGGGGGTATATCTCTCTGTGATTTCCTAAAACACTAACAGAATAATCCTCCTCTGTGTACATCCAGACACACCAGTGTCACACCAATAGATAAGACACTGCTATAAACACACACACACACACACACACACACACACACACTCATGAGCCAGCAGCAGTAGCAGCATACTACAGGACAAGCCACTTCCATGGACATGCCAGCTTCACACCCACAGACGTGGCAGCATTCAAGGGCTGCTTTTGGCTGCAGTGTCAGAGCCCACATTCAGGACATGGCTCCACCCCCCACCCCAAGCAGCTGCTGAGCTGGCAAGGTGGCAGACAAGAGTGTGTCTATCTTGAGACGCTTATGCGACTCCTGTGAACTGGCAGAGAGGGAGAGCAGTGCAGAAAAGCTGAGAGCAGAGCAAAACGAATCTTGGGCAACCTCATTCTTAAAATCTGTTTTCCGCAGAACTGTGAATGGAGGTTTGTACAGTTGCTACAAGCCTAATTGCCATTCTGATATATTATGTGCTAAATTTGATTTCTGCTTCAATTCAGGCACAGTCTGCAATGCTATTTTCTATAAGGGAATCTACTCTGCATTCTAAACAATCAATTTATATTTGAACTTAAAGAGCACAACTCATTTGTAAGTAAAATTGCAGTAATTGTTTTCTTTGGGTATTTTTAATGAGTCAAACTAAAGGGAAAAAAAAAGTACTGATCATGGCTCCTTCGCACGATCAGTAATTGAATGCTGGACACAAATCTGACTACCCTTCTTTGCAAAGCACACACTTAGGAGGTTAGATTGCTTTCCAGTTGACTTTTGAAGAACAGAATTTGATCTGACTCTAACATACTATGTTGGAAGAACAGATTTTTCTAACAATTCTAGCTTTAGTGTTTTTAAAAGTTAGGGGTGGAGAAATGACTCATGGGTAAGCATGCTTGCTGCTCAAGCATGAGGGCCTGCTTTCAAATCGTTGGCACCCACATAAAAAGCTGGGCCTGATAGCACATCAGCAACCACAGAGCAGTGGAGGCAACGACAAGGGACTTGCTGGTCGCCAACCTAGCTCTGTTTTCAGTGAGCCACCTTATCTCAAGGGACTAAAGCACACAGTGAAAATGCCCTCCTCCTGACTGGTGAGCTTGCATGTGCACATAGACTGGCAGCCACCTCATCTCAAGACCCTGCTGCTATGTCTTTCTTCTCATGACATACAGCCCCTCAGTTAGAGTTAGACTAAAACTCTCCTCCCTTAAGACTTTCTGTAGGGTGCTTTACTATAGCCACGGGAAGTAACTACGACACGTCATCTTTCACCACACGAGAATAGCTCACATTCTACAAGATTGACAGGAAACACACTCAACGTTAAAAATCGACGAGTTGGCGTCCTACCAGTTCCTGCTACTTCATCTCAGCCACAAGAGGAAGCCAAAGCACGGACCTCGCAAAAGTGTAAGGCTTGAACAAACACAATGATGACTTGAGCTGCACTTCCCTTCCTACAGAGGTTTGAGCCATAGCTCAAGTGAGTCACAGCTCTGGATGGGCAGCTGTGGTGGGGCTGGACATGAGCTTTATATGCCTGGGAAAGCTGACCTACTCAGTGAAGTAGTCCTCAACCCCTTCCTCCAAGGGGAAGATAGTTTATCTGAATATCGGGTAAAAGATCACAATTTAAATGTCCTCAAATACCAAACAGCTCCAGCCGACTTCTGGTCATCAGCATCCACACCCCAATCCTCCAAGAGCACTAATAGGAAGAACACGGTACTGTCAACCTGGGTCTGGTGGGAACCAGTCTATCTCCCACTTAGAGTATTTTTATGACATGTTGCTGGCACTCGAGTGATTTTTGAGAAAACCTGGAAAATCCCAAATAACCAATGTTTTGAGCCCCTGAAAAGGCAGTTAGAAGCTGTTGCAGACTTAGTCCAGTACCCCTTGTAGACTCAAAGAAGTGCCCTAAATTTTCCAGGTCCATACATCTGGGAAGGTAACGGCACTGAAAAGACAGATTACTTGGTACCAAATGAGAAAACTCAAATAAATATTGAACATAAACACACCTGAGGTGGGGACGAGAGATTCTTGAGAAATTCAGCTACCCTTCAACTCCAGATGTTACCCCTCTCTGAAGATGTTCCACTGGAGTCCTGACAACTGCCGATAATACAAGTGGCCATTTCGGTTCCAGCACAAGGAAAATGTCTTTCTACCATGCCTTGCCCGTCTTTGTGCAGATGAGAACTGGATGCCCAGAGTTCTGAACTTGATTTGTTTCCCCATATTAGTCAGCTAGAGTCTTATTGGTAACTTAGCCACTTTTCAAGACACCAAAACCAACACACTTCATCAAACATGTAGCTCAAGCTCATAATACATGCTACCAACTTTTAAATAATTCTGACTATAGAAATGAAAGTGTTAGCCCATTCTTAAGATCCAACTTCCATATTCACAGGCAAATAACTGCTACTCCTTTTTTTTTTTTAAGATTTATTTATTTATTTAATGTGTGTGAGTACACTGTAGCTGTACAGATGGCTGTGAGCCATCATGTGGCTGCTGGGAATTGAACTCAGGACCTCTGCTTGCTCCACCCCACTCGCTCTGACCCTGTGAGCAGACACACCAGAAGGGGGCGTCAGATCTCATCACAGATGGTTGTGAGCCACCATGTGGTTGCTGGGATCCGAACTCAGGACCTTCAGAAGAACAGTCAGTGCTCTTGCCTGCTGAGCCATCTCTCCAGCCCTGCTGCTACTCCTTTTAAATGGTGGGGTAACTACCAGGCTGTGAAGTGGGAACTTCTGGTATCTTTGGAAAGTCAGTACGTCAAATGATGCTTTGCTGGGGCACACAGGTGAAAGGATGTTTTTGCTAAAGCAAACATGTAAAAGGACACATGATAAGAAGGAATATAAATAAAATTGAACAGACAGTGGATGACTCTCGATGGCATTGGTAGGCCTTGCCATTACTTACTGGTCATTGTTTGTTGTGACTTCACAGAGAGAAACACGCCAAAAAACATCTGATAGTGTTGTAGCAGATTCTTGGCTCTTCCTCGAACGCTGGCCAAGGGCAGAGTGAAATGGAAGTTTCTGGATATGTCACCTGATACAGATTCACGTGGAGTTTTGCTGAGGCAAGACCCATGGGAGGACACCTGATGTTTGGAGAAGTACAAGTAGGACTCAATGGACAGTGGCGGCAGGCTTGCAATGCTTCGTTGGTCTCACGTCTTCGCTGATCTTCACTTTGTTCAGACAGGCACAGCAGAGAACTTCTCCTGGTATCCCCGCTAGTCCTGGTCACTTCTGCAGACTCATGCCGATTCAGTGGAGCCCTGGCTGTTTCTGCTGGGTCATGCCACCAGTGATGATTCAGGTTTGCTATCCTGACACTCCTGAACTGGACTGCTGGTATCCTGACAATTAGAGATTGGAATCGCCCCAAGGAACAGTTACTTCTAAACAGTATAGAGCAGAGCCTTGAGCTCAGTCTGGGCTGAGCTGCTGCTGCTGCTGATTCATGTGAGCTGAACTGCTGATATCCCACAACGCAGACTGGATTTGCTCCAAAGAACCACTGTCCACTTCCCCGGATCCTAACATCCTTGCTTTCCTATCTCTGGTGGATGGTGGGCTAGAATGGAGGTTAAAGCATTTAAGAAACCTTATTAAAATTAGGTTTTGAAAAATCTAATCCTACAAGTTTGACAGTCCAAAGAAGATAGTGAGCCATAAAAACCAGGGCCACTTAAGCTGTTATAAGGGACATAAACACAATTTTAAAAACTGTGGGTGGCAACTCATGTAACTTGAGAGTGGAGTCACAGATTCTGCTGGAACTGGACCATGGATGCGGGCTTGTCTCATCTGGGTGGTGGGCGACCTCATGGATTCGTCTGTCAGCGTTGTGTGTCCCCGTTGGGCCCCGGGGGTGAGCGAGTTGCGGTGCCAAGAGCGGAGCTTTTTAGGCTAAATTCATCCAATCATAACGAAGGCGTTTCACACATTTCTTCATGAGCTGTGTCCTTATCATCCTTATGTGCACACACTCTCTGGCTTGGTTCCCATGGCTAGCTGGGGTCTTGGGCAGGGGAGTGCCGTCATGGGGCGAGGCTGGTAGCTTTGCCACCTGGGTCCACGACTTCCTTACATTAGGTTAGTAAACTGAGGCAGTAAGCCTCCAAGATGACAATTACTTCAGACAAATAAAACATACATTTACCCTTAATATTTTCCGTTGTCTTTAGCATGTATCTAATTGGTATCATACTGGGATTCATTTTACATGTATACACATACTGTATGCACATTCACGAGAAATGAGAAGGACTTCGTAGAGCAATTTTTGTGATGCTTGTTCTCTTCTTCAACCTTTACATGGGTTCTGTGAATCTGGACTCAGGTAATCAGGTTTGGGGCCACTGAACCATCTCACCAACTCCAGAATGTGTGCTTTTAAAAATACTGTTTAACTCAACTCCTGCCCCAACACACACACACACACACACACACACACACACACACACACACACACACACACGTGAATTTTGGCTTCAGATTGGGTTGGAATTTTTATTTCTGAAACGGCTCTTAACCCATGTGCCATCTTGTGTTACATGTTTAAGTGAAGCAGGGTTCCCCACACTGATGATCATAAAAGCATCTGTCAATCAGGAAAATACTAAGTGCTCTTACATCCTGCACTAGCAAATGCCAATGTTAAGATTTAATTTATGTAAAATAAAGATATCATTCATCTCATTGGGAAGCAATTTGCTTCTTTAAAAAAAAAAAGTGGTTAAATCATATGTATATCAAAAGATTGTTTTTCTTTGTTGGCAGTACTGGGATCAAAGCCTGTTCTTGAACATACTACACAACACTTGAACACTGAGTCACATCCCTAGCCTAAAATAAACTTTCAATTTATCAGTATACATCTGATTTGAATTTTATATATCAGGTACAGAGTCTTATGTGAAAAGGGATTACAAATACTAAGGTTCAAGTACTGACCTACTAACCTTGGTGGCATATGCATTTAACCCCAGTTCTTGGGAGACAGAGGCAGGCCAATGAGTTCTGTGCCAGCCAGGCTAAACAATGAAACTGTCATTACCCTCTCACCCCACACAGAACATGCTCAGAAATGTGTCCACACATAATGACTGGCATTTCATCAATCAAAGCCTTTTACTTTCTATTCAGACATTGCTCCAAGAACCATTGTCAACATATTCCTCATTTACAGCAAGAAACAAGCCAGTCTTTCCCCTCAGCTTGCCACTCAACCAAAAGATGAGCCCATTGCTTCTGGTAATGGAAATATTCCATGTCACAGAGGAGCTGTGGCAGATCTACAAAAAGAGGACAACATTCCTAAGGACCCTGGACACCCTGCATGGGGTCCTTCCATCCTGGAGGCACCCCTTAAAGCTGCTGGTCTGGCCTCCGCACTGGAGCACATGGTAGCCTTGGGACAGGAGTAATCTGAGAAAGTAGACCATCGCTTTCAGGAGACGGAGACCATCAATTCACCTCAATGCTAGTGGTTTATCTTCCAACAGTGGAACCATCAGCAGGAGACCGTTTTCAAATCTAAAATGACTGTGTTTATGAATGCTTGATACCAATCTGAAATGAAAGCCAAGAACAAATCATCTACTACTAGCTTAAAGCCTGAAAAACTTTTTACCTTTATTCAAGGGCATAAAGGCTCAGTCAAGTGTTTCCATTTGATGTTGAGTCAAAATGCCTTCATCTTTTCAAGCCCTATTATCAACAAACAGATGGGAGCATTTCCCTCTTGTACCTTTGCTAACAATATTTAATGAGCATAAGATACCAGTTTAATACATCCATATTCTCAAACCATCTGTATGACTAACATTCTACAGTATGTCTCATGTTCAGTAAGTGTACTAGTATTACACATTCAAAGATATGTATCATTTGTTCAAACATTTCTACTTTCATGGGAGGTGGTTTTAATTAAGACGACATAGTGGTGCTAGTCATAATGTTTTTATATTTAGGAAATAACTTTTACAGAAAAGTTTAAGAGGACATACTTTAATAAATCACCAGACACAGAAATATATACCAAAAGAACATGATCTACATAACCACGAAAGTGCCTCCAACAATCAGACTAACTAGGAGTGAGTACACACTGCAGTCCCACCCACACACTATGTACAGGTTCTACGAGCAGGAAGTTATACACAGAAGGAGGACCATACCGCATGCACACAGGCTATCCTCACTTACCTCAGCTCCAACTCTTGATCTATAATGTTTGATGCCTAACAGTCTATACAGGAAGATCCTAATCAGATCATTGCAGCACTGTCTAAGTGTAAAATCCACATGCAAATCATGGTGCTTTCCATTTAACGGCAGCAAATTCTCAAGCTCTATCCATATTATTTACACTTGGGGTTAAGAATAAGGACTACCAGGTAACAGGTGCTTTCAAACATTTGCAGTCTTACATATGAGAGACCTGAACACCACACACACAGCAGAAGGAGTCAAGTATTAGTATTCTCTAGTGATAGATGATGTGTCCTTGGCTCAAGACAAGTCCCCACAGGCAGGCTCCTTTGAGTAATGCCACCTTCCAGAACCCTGAATTGGCATCTCATTGGACCCGGCAGTTTTCGTTGTTCATGGGATCAGGCCCAGCAGGTGTGCTGGAGGCAGGGTAGGCCCGCTTGGCCCTCAAGCCCTCCCTAGGGCTCTCTGTAGAGTTTCTCCCAGGAATATTACTGGCTGTGAGAGATTTTGCTGGGAGTTCTTGGTAGGCAGTGTGTGAATCCGCTGAGCTCTCTTGAACAACCTTGACCTGCAACATATATAATCTGTTAGAGGCTCAAAAACACATCCACATTTTTTGATAGTTATCACTGTTTTGTTCTATAAGGGACCGAACGGAGGGTACTACATGTATTGTATGTGTTTATGCCAGTGACCCACCAATGAGCTACATTCTCAGTCCTATTTTTACTTTACCTGGAGCTCCTTCTGTGGGAGGGACTACAATCTTATTATCTGCCTCCCTGAATGCAGGAGCCACCTAACAGGAATTTACAACATCAGACACAACCTATGTATAGTAAGTCTCAGACTTCTCTTGACACCACTGATCGCCCGCTCTCAAGCAAGTATGGCATTTCAGAACTGAAGGCAAACAGTGAATTAGAAGCAGAGACTGCATCTAATTCACTTACCCTCATTTTTAACACCCACAGTGCACCTGATTACATGGTAGATGCACAACAAATTCCTGAGAACCAAAACCTGCCTCCTAAGTCCCGAGTCCCTGCAATCCAAATGCAGATAACTGACTTCAGAGGAAAACACTGTATTTACAATATGACAAATACCCAGGACCCATATCGAAGTGTCAACCACTCTCTTAATAGTGTTGTTTCCATATTGGATTTGAAAAACAATTATCTAATAATGAAGTCCAGAAAGAACAGATCCTCCATGGTGTTCTGTCTTTTAGATGAAAGGAATTATTCCAGAAAACAAAACTGTAAGGAAAGGTAAGATGTTGCTATAGGTGCTGAGTCAAAGTGTGTGACATACAGAACTGTGAGGAACTGTAAGGATGAGAATCGGGTAAGAAGGGCTGGGGACCAGGTTGTTGGTACAGTGCTTGCACTGTAAACCTGAAGACCTATTAGTTATACATTTGAGACATGACAGCATTCTAGGGATTGCTGGCTAAATAGCCTATTCTACTTGGTGAGCTCCTGATCAATAAGAGACCCTGTCCCAAAATAAGATGAAAGACAAGGAAATACAAAAATAAAAAGTTATAGGCATGAATGGAAGTTTCAAGTACAAAACTTTCAGAAGAAAGCAGGGAAGCAAGATGAGAGGTGTGAGATCAGTCGAACCCAGGAGTTCAAGACCAGCCTGCACAACAGTGAGCAGTTAAAAACAAAATCAGTCATTAATAGGCCCAGTGGCCCAGGCCTGGATCCCAGATGCTCAAGAGACTGAGGGAAGAAGATGGCAATTTTCAAGTCCTGCTTGAACCTGCTAGAAAGCAAATTCAGGTGAGCCAGGCAACTTAATGACACATTATCTTAAAACAAAAATTAAAAAAGAAGGCTGGGGCCGGGCGGTGGTGACGCATGCCTTTAATCCCAGCACTTGGGAGGCAGAGGCAGGCGGATTTCTGAGTTCGAGGACAGCCTGGTCTTCTGAGCTACACAGAGAAACCCTGTCTCGAAAAAGCAAAGGAAAAAAAAAAAAAGAAGGCTGGGGATGTAGCTCAGTGGTAGAAAATCTACATAAATGCATGAAGCCGTATATTCAACAATTCTACCCAGTACTGTACCTCACTCCCTCCCCTCCCCAAGAAAAAGATAATAAAATGTAAAAAGAAAGGCTACTTTGCAAGTACAGATTGGACTTCAGTGTGATGTCCCAAAAATAAGCACACAACAGACACTCCCTAAGTAAGAGTTCTAAGTTCTGAGGATTCTGAAACAAAACTAAGAATGGAGATTATTTTTCCATTTATATTCTTTCTACAGAAAGCATGTGGCTTTAACAGCAGTTAGATACTTTGAACTACAGAAAATACAGTAAATATAAATCAAACCCCTTGAAAGCCTGCTCTTATCTCAGATCATGTGCACAGGACACTTAAAAACCAGAAGCCAAGGACCAAAAGCTGGTGAAAAGTTGAAGGGTAAAAAAAGGTTTGTTGGTGATGTCATTTCTTTTCTTTTTAAGGGAAGCAATGACACCAAGACAAGGTCTCCCTTGAATCTAATAGTCATAGGGTATTCAGTATTTAGGTTCAGATGGGAAGAAGAAAAGGAGAGAAAGCAGAGAGAATGATGGCTCACTCAGCAGGAAGGAACTGAGACAGCAAGGCCTAACGAAGGGACTACAGTGCATTCCTTGGCTTTTCCCTCAGACTCCATTTCTGACACAGAATTGAGTCAGCTGCACTGTGAGTGTGATGCTCATGTAGACAGTTTGCTTCTGAATGGTCCACAGCCTGGCAAGGCCCTGTTTCTATCAGACAGTGCCACTACCCATCTTACTAATGATGTCTGCAGCCAGGATGGAAAAGACAGATGTGGTGACCTGGTGGAAATAAATCCTACTAGCAGGGGAAAATACAATGTCCTCAAAGAGCTGCCAACTGACCCTATCCTCACAGCCTCACTCCATCCACAGTGGCCTTACACGTCACAGAGGCCAGCCACCAAGCAGCACCATTCAGGGTGTCAAGTCTACACAGCAGCTCCTTTGTCTCCCGCAGACTAGGATTTCCTGGGCTTCCTCATCTTGGTGACATAGTAAACCAAATACTGCATCCAATGCAGCTTACCCATTTTTTTCTATACTGAACTCAGCAGTTATTAATAAGTAACATAAGTATTCACCTTAGGGGAGAATTTTCTAGTTTTGAGTGCCAAAGCACTTCAAACAGAGATCTCAGAAAATGCTGACTTAAACTGAAAATGACTAGGCTAGGTTCTTAAAATGTGAATCTAATCATGACGTGTCCTAGACCCTTGTTTCAAGAGAATCCCCTGCCATTCAAGTGCACAAAACTACTTGGTAATTCATATCTGCTGGTGCCAACTAGTGCATGTAGCTAATGCAGAGAACACAGATCTGCAAGAAACCATGGTTACTGCTCCATACCAGCAGGTTCGACAGCAGTGTGGAGTACAGGCCCCCTAGTGTGCAAAAACCTTTCTCCTAGGTAATACATCTGAACACCACATGCAAACGGCCTTTACCATCAATTCCTAACAAAAGAAAAAAGAATAGACTCTGTGGCGACTTCATAGGATGGTTTCTTATCTTTATAAAAGTCTTATTACTAAAGTAACTTCAAGGCTACATTCACAGCTCCAAGCAGAGAGCGCAAAGGCCAAGGTTTAGCTATACACAGAATGCCCTCAGCAGTCCAAAAAACAATCTGCAATGTGCTACTGTTCTGATACAACTAGTCACCAATGTTTCTGGGTTCTGTTATGTAAGATCCTAGAGCTATGCTCGCTTGTGTAACAGTGTACAGAGTCACTGCTCTTGATGAATGTGATCAGATTGCATACATAAACTCTGACAGGTGAGCAAAGTAACATCACAAAAATTTAAAACTCCTTGAAGTTCTCTAGAAATTGGCAAGAGTGTCCCCATGGCTCCCAGTGGGCCTGGGGCGCTGCCCTCGTGGGCCTGGGGAGCTGCCCTCGTGGATACCATCCTCTTCATTCTTTCAAAGCACTACAGTGTAAGAGAGCAATAAATAAACCCTGAGTGAAGTAAGATGTTGGGATACAGCAGAGAGCTTGCCAAGCATACACAAAGCATAAATGGGGAGTGCTGGTACACATCTATAATTCCAGCACTCAGGATGTAGAGGCACAAAGATCACAAGTTCAAGGCCATCCTTGGCTACACAGTAAGTTCGTGGCAAAACCTGAGATTTAAAAATAAAAGTGAGACACATGTAACTGCTTACAGAAATGCTGCTACTAGTAGGAATTACAGTATTAGAAATAAAAATCGCCAAGCAAATATTCTTTACCTTTTGCCCAATGTAGTGAATACAAGCCATAGAGAATTAGGAGCTTTGATGGGAGAGGGCAGATAAACAGTGACCAAAACCTATGCCCAAAGGAAAACAACCTCTATAAACCACTGAAACCATGCTTGAAACTCTCGGACAAATGTACTGGGTTTCCCAGAACACCAACACTTCCCAGAAAGCGATGAACAAGCAGCCCTTTCAGTAGAGGGTAAGATTAGGCTTCAGGAAACTGACGTGTATCCTTGGACTTGCTCATTCAGGCCCCTGCGGCAGAGACTGCAATAATATCTACCCCTAGGCCTGCTAACAGACTTCCAGGATGACAGTGGGAAATGACTTCACATGGTACCTTCTGTGATCTGCTGCCACCAGCTGTTGGTTTGGAGGACTCTACAACGTTTTCTTTGCCCAGAGCTGGGGAAGATCCCACTAGCTTCTGTGCGGCGAGGCGGGGGCTTGTCCTGGTTGCCATGGTTGTTCTCCGAAGGATATATGGGCTGGTCTTTCCGGTGGGGATGTCAGCAAACCCTAAGAGCAGAAGAGCTGCCTGTCAGTAATGGCACGGATTAGCTGCTTGGTTGGGCTGGCTGGGCTAGCAATGGAGGGCAAGGGTTTGTGCATGCATGTACACAGGTAAAACAGTAAACAGTAAAAATAACTACAAAACAGTTTCCCCTCAGCCATGGAAAACAACATGTTAAACTTCATAACTGCCTTGGTAGGTGACTATCAGACAAACTGGAAAATTAACAGGTTATTCCTTATTACAAAGATAAAAGATTTCAAAGATACCACAATGGGAAAAAGGATCAAAGAGAAATCATATACCTTAAAAAATTGCTTCTTCTACATGGTTTATCACCTTGCATTTCCTAAGACAGCCAGGACATTTAATTCAAATGAACTAGGATGAGAAAGGCCAGCTCTTGTCTCAGAGTCAATGTAAACCAACAGTGACTTAAGGAAAACAAGTGCAATCAGGTAGCGCAGGCTGGACTTCTAAGAGTGTCGTATTTGCTCATATTGTCTCCTCCGAGCAAAGGAACTGACTTGACCAGGGTGGAGAAGACTAGCCACAAAAACACTAAAAGATAGCACGGGGGCGGGGCATAGATGGTGGCCCATGCCTCTAATCCAGCACTAGGGAGGTGAAGGCAGCTGGATCTGAGTCTGAGGCCGGCTTCATGTCCAAGTGAGTCCAGGACAACCAGGACTCATACACACACACAAAAACTCTATCTTGAAAACCCAAAACAAAACAAATAAAAACAAACAAACAAGCAAAAAAAAAAAACAAAAAAAAGAGACAATACAGGGTACTCTACAGCCGCACTCAGTTCTAACTACAGGCTTACAAATAAGTAATCTACTGGCGAGCGCTGGGTAGCTAAATACGCAGGAACCAGTCACTCAGAACATCGGCCTTCTCATCAGCTTGGGTTTCAGGGTGTAGGACAGAAGCGCTAGCCTGCTACCCATTTTAAAAATAAATAAATAAAACGATATGACTGAAGCTGGGTATGGTATATGTCTGTAATCCTAGCACAAAAAGGCTAAGACAGAAATACTTCAAGATCAAGCCTAGCCTGGGCTGCAGAGTAAGGTTCTGTCTCAAAATATCAGAAAGAATTAAAAAACAAGACAGTTAATAGAACAAAACAGTCTACCTGTGATTTTAGTGACTGCAACAATATCAAGTGGCTTTCAAAGTTCTAAACTACCACTCTGGGGGTCAGCGCCAACCAGCCTACCAGTCCCAAGGAAGGAAAAGCTGACTGAAAACAGAATCTCTAAACCGACACTTAGCGGTCATTTCTACGTCTACCAGCTTTCTGTAATGTTGTAGTTAATCTCAGTGATTTCTTTATAATGTCACCAATTTAAAAATGAACTAGTCTCTCCAGGCAGTGGGCTATTGTGCAATATTTAAAAACCTAAAAAGTAAAGATTTCTATCTTTCCATGTGCCAATTTTATGTGAAATCTCAAAACTTCTCATATTTACACAAGGAATTGAACAAAGGGCCATGTGCGAGCTAAGTTCATGGTCTTCAGATGAGATGCACCCTCACCCTATAATTCCGTGTAGAATCTCTGCATACCTTTCTTAACAACTTCTGGGAGTCCTTCTGGCTCAAACTCAGCCTCTTCCCCGTCCTCAGCGGGCTGGGTGCTATTGCTGACTGATTTTCTGCTTCTCTTAGAAAATGTCTCTGGTGTAGAAGGTGTTGCCCTGCCACCATTCTCCCAAATCCCACTGGATCTTTGCCTCTTGCCTGAAGCTTTATTCTGGCCAGATGTTGACTTCTTCTCACTGACAGAAGTATTTGGCGATGGTCCTGGAACTGAAGAATTAAGCAAAGGAGAACTCTGGAGATCCTGTTTGGACTGCCGTGAATTCAGCCGAGCAACTTGTACTTCTAATAGCTCCTTGGCTTTCTCCAGCTCCTCATGGCTTAGCAGCAGGGAACAGTACTTATCCAAGTAGTTATCTGCCTCCTTGATCTTTTCTTCCAGAGTTTCTTTCAGCTCTTTGTTCTCAGCCATTAATTCATCTACATTACTATCCACAAGAGAACCTGTGAAAACAAAGTGATACCCATCACACAACTTACTGCTACTCTGTTAATAATGGACACTTCCTAGTAGGTCATTTTTTTTTTTTAAGATTTATTTTTATTTCATGCATGTGAGTACACTGTAGCTGTCTTGAGACACACCAGAAGAGGGCATCAGATCCCATTACTGATAGTTGTGAGCTACCATGTGGTGGCTGGGAATTGAACTCAGGACCTCTGGAAGAGCATCAGTGCTCTTAACCTCTGACACATCTCTCCAGCCCCCAGCAGGTAATCTTTAAGGCTAGTCTTTGAACTTTTCCAGACGTTAAGGTCCACATTCTGTTCATGTCTGAAGATATGAAACAGTCTAGTACGTAACAGTGTAACTAACACCCAACAAGACCTACACTTCCTATCTTTTCCCACACTTACTAAATTCCCAAACTATCTTTTTATATTCCTCTTTTCCCAACCCATTCTTTCCACCATAAATAAATAAGCAATCTAGCTCAGTAATGATCATAAAATCTATGCTGTATGGTTTTAGTGACAGGTGCGAGCCTATGAAAATTTAAGTTGCTAAAGGCTGTGAAAGCATTTTGAGAGAATAGAGGGACAAGCAGGTACAAACGAAGAAGAACCACATCAAGGCAGGGGCCTCAGCAAGCTTCTGGTGCTAGGGGTGGTAATCCATTTGTGAGGAAAACTCCCCGTTTTCCAAACCTACTCCAATCACACTTCTCAAGAGAAAAGACCACTGCACTCCACTGCCCACTGCACTCCACAGACCACTGCACTCCACAGACCACTGCACTCCACTGCCCTGCCACACTCTAGAAGCTTCCACACTTTTTAGCCACTGGGTATCCATGGAGAAAGCAGAATGTGAGTGGATAAAAATGGCATGGTTAATTACCAATGAATGGGAAGAAAAGAAAAGAAAGGAAAAGAAAGGAAAGGAAAGAAAAGAAAGAGAAAAAAAAGAAGAGAAAAGAGAAGAAAAGAAAAACTCAAACACTTACCAAAACGGCAAACTCTTTATGGAGATCCATTAGCAAAGAGTACCATCAGGTTTTCCACATTGGAAATAATTCTCTTTCGAAATGTAGGCTTCACTCTGAATCCTACAGTCTTTTTTTGTTTGTTTTTTGAGACAGGGTTTCTCTGTATAGCCCTGGCTGACCTGGAACTCACTCTGTAGACCAGGCTGGCCTTGAACTCAGAAATACACCTGCCTCCCAAGTGCTGGGATTAAAGGCCACCACCACCCAGCGAATCCTATAGTCTTAACTATAGTTAAGTCTTAACACAAAATTAAGGCCACAGTTCAGAAATTAGAAAACACTACTGAAAAACTACTAAACTACTTTTAAAAACTTAGCGCAGAACTAAGCATTGAAGCAATTTTAAGCATGCACACAGAGCGCCCCATCTAGCACCCACCTGCTCTCTGCTCCTGTGCAGCTTCAAGCTGGGCGAGCTCTTTCTGTAACATTTTCTTTTCTCCTTCCAGCTGTTTACAGGATTTGAGCAACAACTTTATTCTCCCCTGAGCACGCTGAAATTCCTTCTCAAGCTGATTCACATATTTAAGGTGTGCTGCCTACAAAACACATATAATTTCATTTAAAATCTTGAATTTCATTTTACAAGTATGTAGAAAAACAACTAAGACACAGTAGAGCAGCGTGTAGTAGTTATGTAGCAGTTATGTTTACAATATAACATCTCAGAATGCACAAAGTAAGCTCCCTCTTTTCTTAGCTCCCTAAGTCTCCCTGACAGCCAGTGTGGATTTAGAATTTTTTTCAGCATGACATGGATCTTGGTTCCTAAAGTAATCTCTCATGGCTCCTAGGCTCACGGAGGTATCAGATGGGGAAGATCACTCCAGACCTGAGCACATCAGCTTGGGTTCCAAAAGCTGAAACAACTGTGACACATTACAGAGTGTCATACAAAGACAACCAGAGTAGGCATACCCAATTAGCAGAGCCAAAGGAATCTATCTGCCACGGGAAACTTACTTTGGTGTTCTTTAGCTCTTCCATCAGCACTTTTAACTCTTCCGTTAGCCTGTTTTTCTCTTTATTGTCTTCTTCTTTCAGCTGTGTTGTTTTCTGTAGCATGTCATGCAGCTCCCTCTGTAGCTCTGCTTCCTTCCCAGTCATTGTGTTAACCTGGAATTTAATCTTCATTAGCACTTGCTCTGGGTGGCCTCTTATGAGTGAATTAACCACTGTTATGGCACACATAGTATTTTTTAAGAAAATAGAACCTGGCTGACCACCCTTTCCCCGCAACTTAATCCACTCACCTGATATACTTAAAATCTACTAGTGAGCTTCCATTTTTTTTTCCTCAGCAAAGATTTAAGATAGCAGTAAAAAAAAAAAGATGATAATATTCCTGAGTCTTAAAACCATTCATAAAGGTTTTAATTTAAATTAACAATTAGAGAATGTTTTGAGGGATTGCCTTAGTTTTTTATTTACCGTCTTAGATTTTTATCAGCTCTTAGATCTACTAATCCCACTATCCATGCTAAGGATTAAGGGTATAAATACACAAATCTTAGAAAATACAGTTGCGATAGACTTCATTTTTCTAGACATTCCTTTTTAATTATCTGTTGAATAAAACATTTAATTTGAAGGAATCCCTTTCACAGATCAGCCTAATTTTTTTCTCAAGCCCACCCTGGAAGCCAGGAGTGTCATTGGTCCTAATTACAATATCTTTAGGCATTCTTTCTCCTATAGGTAAGAAAGGCAGAGGATGTCTTCTGACCCTAATCTGTTACATTCTTGCCACAATGGTTCTCTGCTTGGATGAGGAGCTGTTTTTACCGCGATGAACTTCAACATACAGATAATAAGAACCTAGAACTATCTACATCAACCCCAAGATGTGAAGGTCACATCCAAAACCTAATCTAACTCACAAAAATGTCCCTTACAAGCACATTTAAAGCAGTCACTGCTGCCTGAGCAGCCTCAGTGTTCCTGTAGTCAAGACCATAGAAACAAAGTCTCTCCCTCCCTGCCCATACTTACACATGAAAATAAGAAATGGTACTCACTCTTTCAACAAGCGCTAAGTTTTCCATCTTTATCAATCCAAGTTCACTTTCTAAATTCTTGTGGGAGTCCTGCAGTGCTTCATAAGTGGTCTGCAACGTGTCGCTTTTAGATCGCAGCACTTGGACCTTCTGCTCCAGCTCCACAGTCAGATTTCTCAGCTCCAGTTCCTGCTTCTGCCAGAGTTGCTGCTCTCCTTCCACTTGGGCAAGTTTACACACAAGCTGCTCTTGACCTTTAAGTTGCTCTTTCAGTGTCCTGACCTCTTCCTCCTCTTTCTCTAGTTTCTGTTTGCCAGCTTCTACTTCTTGAGTGAGGGCATTTACAGATGACTGAAAAATAATATATTTATTCTTGGCCTCACCAAGGTCCTGTAGCAGCTGAGCCTTTTCGAGTTCAAGAGTTTGTACTTGACTACCCAGATTCTGTTCTTTGGTCTTATAGACCTCTTTGTCGTTGCACAAGGAAACCACTGTCTCGTTTAGCTCCTTTAATTGAGTTTGAAGCATCTCCACTGTTATTTTGGCTTCCTCTTTCATCTGTACTTTTTCTTGCTCTTTATCTTTCAGTAAGTTTTCAATAGAACAATTTATTGTTTCTAATTTAGATACTTGCTCTTGCTCTTTTTTTAATTCTTTCATGAGATTTTCATTTTCTGACCTTGTACTAATAAGTTCTAACTCCAAGTCTTGGAGGTTTTGGGCCATTCTTTGAATTTCTGATTTTAAAGTCTGTATCTCTGCTTTGGAATTCTCACCTTGGAAAATCATGTTTTTCTCTGATAGCATCAGTTCTTGTTCAAGGTTCTCAACTCTGTCCTTAAGCGAATCTGCATGCTGCTTACTTTCCTTCAGTTGTTCTAGCATGTGCTGTTGCTTTTTTTCATCAGCATCTATGTGAACTTTTAGCTTTTGAATGCTACTTTTCAAGTGATGCACTTCTTCCCCTGGTTGATGGAGACTCTGTTCTTGGGCCTTCGAGGTTTCTTGGTCATTACACAAGGCTGCCACTTCCTCCCTGAGTTCTCTTAACTGCATCTGAAGCATCAGCATTGCAGACTTAGAGTCTCCTTCCATCTGTATTCTTGCTTGCTCCTTCTCTTCCAACAGACTTCTCAAGGAAGAGCTCAGCTCATCCAATTCTGACACGCGACTTTCTTTCTCTTGTAGCTGCTTTGCTAGATTTTCTCTTTCAGACCTAACTGAGACAAGGTCTAATTCGAAAACTCTCAGGTTTTTGGCCAGTTCATCCTTTTCTGTCTTGAGGATCTCCACCTCTGCTTTCAAATTCTCAGAATCAAGAATTGCCAGTTCTTGGTTTTCTTCTGACATCTCCAATTCCCTCTCCAGACTCTCCACTTTATCCTTCAATGAGTCACTCTCACGCTGGCTTTCTTTCAGCTTCGCCACAGCACTGAGGTGCTTCTTTTCATCTGCCTCAATTCGGACACTCAGTTTCTCGATGCCTCGTTTCAACTGATGCACCTCTTCCTGGGTTGAGCTCAGCTGCACTGCAAACTCACCTTTCTCCTTGAGTGCCACCTCCAAGGCCTTAGACATGGTCTGCTTTTCACATTCCGACTCTGTGAGCTTGACCTGGAAGTTTTGAGACTCCTTGACTAGTGATTCTTTCTCTTTATTCAGTTGTTCAATTTGTATTTCCAGCTCACCAATCATCAAAGATAATTCTTGTGAGTTGTTCTGCAAATTCTGCAGCTGCTCCTGGAGATGAGCTTTGTCTTTTGTTAGCTCACCCACATTGAAGGACAGAGTCTGAATGAGATCTGTTTTGTCCTTGACTTCAGACTCTACTGCCCCAATGTGACGGAGGTTTTCGCTTTGGTGAGACTCCAGCTCTTCTATTTTCTCTTTCATCTTTTTAGACATCTGATCCAGTGCTTTGCTTTCTTTTGACACATTATCTAATTCTTCACGAAGTCTGTTTCTCTCATTTATAACTGTAAGTAGTTCTTCTTTAAGGTCAGCAATAACCTTCTGCTTACTTTCAGAGTCTCTTTCTAAACAGAGCTTCTCTGCTTGAACCACCTCGAAGTTAGCTTCCACAGATAGGATATGATGCTCCATAGTAGCTTTCTCAGACTGAATCCTGGTCAGTTCTCTTTCTGTATCAAGAAACTTCTGCTTATAATTGTCTTCTATGTTGGCTGCATTATCTTTAGTAGGTTCACTTAACAACTCATTTGCTCCCATATCTAAGTTAAAACCAGGATCTTCTGACCTTTCTACTCTCGGACACACCTCCTGGTTACATGGAAGGGATTCCAATTTTTCTCTTAAGTCAGTTTTTTCCTTCTTGAGGTCCTTGACTATTTTTTCCAACTGTATGCATGTTGCAATCTTGATCTTTAGTTGTACTTCCTGTAAACTGAGTTTTGAATCTGCCTCCTTAATTTCATTTAGCAAACTTTCAACTTTTTTGTCCCAGTCCTCTACTTCAGGAAGTAATCTTAAATTCTCATTTGAGGTGTCTTTCTGCAAATGGAGATTCTGGACAGACCCCTGATCGTCCAGAACATCCATGGGTACCAAAACATTGGGACTAGAAAACAATTCAGAAATGCATTCTGAATGGTCGTGGGTTTTGTCCCCTGCTGGTGCGTCATAACTGGTCTCCGGGGGCTGCTCTTCACACTCCTTCCCTGTGAGCCTGGTAGCCTCAGTCTCAGGGACTGAAGTTTCCAGACAAAGGCCCTGCTGAACATCTTTATCACAAGTCCGATCAGTGTCTTGCTTTGGTGTTTTCTCTGTAGTTTCTGAAATGCACACTTCTGATTCTTTTATATCATAACTATCATTTTGGCACCGAACAGCCTGTAAATAGAATAGAAAGCAAGAAAGTATTTTATTTTTTGGAAGAATCAAAATAGAATCAGTGGCTTAACTATTACTTTATAGAAACTGCCCATATGGGTACTGCTATGTATATCACTCCAAATAGCATCGCTCCCAGCTCTTCATTCCATCCTGTTCTGCCTAGACAGTGAACATGAACACTCAGTGGGTTCTACCTATGTGCAAAGCACTGGGTAAGATATTTATCATAAGGATTAATCCTTTAGGACATTTATTTCAACTACATCTAATGTGGAAATTACATCTTTATTTCACAGCTTCTAATGTTCTAGGAAGCTTAAGAGTAATTTCTTGTGATTATCAAATAAGAGAGGCTAAGAAACTTCAGATAAAATGGTTAATGTTTAGTCCTCATGTTCTAAGCCCTCATGTTCTTTACTAAGAAAAGCAGTAGTCTTTATGAGCAGACTGTCAGCCCAAAGACTTCATCCTGCTCAGTACTTCCTTGGATAAAGTGCATGTTTTTGTCTCAATTTCATATCAAGTAAGGGACTATGATTATGACTATGCCTACCACCCCCTCAACATGATCTACGATCTTCACACCACAGAAGTAGAGTAAGGCTCCAAAACTGTACTGCATTAAAACTGTACTGCATTAGTATTTAAGCTGGTCAACTAGAAAAGACAAAACCACAAGGAACTGGAGTATAAAATAAACCTCGTTAAGTAGCTGATACCATTGCTAACTGTTAAAAAATTAACACTGAAATAACTTCTTATATCTAGCTTAATAACTAATACTGTAACATTTAAAATAGTCTGAAAGGCATATGAAGCTAAGCCTCCCTAACACATCACTCATTGGTCCTAAGTTCTTAATATTTAAGTGTATGTTATTAACTTCCAGTATATATGTAAAGTTTAATGTGGTGGTTTAGATAGGAATGGTCTCCCCACAGGCTAACAGATTTGAATGCTTGGTCATTAGGGAGGTGATACTTGACAGGGATTAGGTGTAGCCTTATTAGGGGAAGTGTGTCACTGGGGAGGGTGGGCTTTGGTGTATCAAATGTTCAAACAACGCCCTGTATTTCTCTCTCTCTCTGCTGCCTGACGTTCTGGATGTAGAACTCTCAGCTACCTCTTCAGCACCATCTCTACCTGTGTGCTACCATACATCCTGCCATACTGATAATGCCCTAAACTGACAAGCTGTAAGCCAGCCTAACTAAATGCTTTCCTTTGTAAGAGTGGCCGTGGTTACAGTATCTCTTCACAGCAATAGAACAGTGACTAATACAGTATACATTCTAAAGATTTACAACTTTAGATTTTAAAAACATCTTTGGTGCTATTCCATAAAATACTTAAATCAAATCACAACGGGCATTTACTCCTCAAATAGTTTCCTCACTTTTTTGAGTCCTGGTTAGCTCTGGGAAGTTTTTGGTTAAGTTTTCATTTATTTCTTTGAACCCTAAAAATACTTCGATTTTTATTTCAAATGAATTCAATCCAACAAACATTTCCTGAGTTTAAGTAGGCATGCACACAGAAACAGCACGGATACCCTAGGTACGTACATTTTCCAAGTCAGTGCCAAGCAAAGACCTCGAGCTTAAGTCCAGCTCCTGCAACTGAAGTCGTGCTACCTCGAGTTCAAGGGACAGATTCTTGGTCTGCTGCTTCTCTTCTGCTAACTTGGACTCCATTTCCAAAGTGACACTTGTTAGCTTCTGCTGCCATTGCTCCTTTTCTGACAAGTACTGCTTCCTAAGGCAGCTTAGTTCTTTCCTCTCAGAACTCAGTAACTGCTCGAGCTCTTCAATATCTTTATTTTTAGTAATCCTCTGACTCTCAATTTTCTCTTCTAGATTCTTGAGGGACTGCAAGTACACCTGACACAGGATCTCAAGTTCTTCAACAGTCCTCACAGAAGCAGGAGGGATTTCTTTCTCAGTCAGATTCTCTTCCTCCAGACTGCTGTAAAACACTTCATCGACATCACAAGGATTTGCTGAAGCATTCCCTTCTAAACTTAGATGAGATGTGTCTCCAGTTTGTTCTGAAATGTCTTTGTAAAAGGAAGTTTCTCCAAAATTTGTCAGAGACGGGCTGCCTGTGCCACAGAATGACAGTGGCAGAACATGCCCATCCTCAGCTGCAGGCCCCTCCTCCTTTACCAAGTCAGCCTGCAAGGTTCTCAGATTCATTGACAAGACAGAATTTTCAGCTTTTAATGTGTCAACACAGGAACACAGTGCTGATATCTTAGAGCTCACCTCACAGTGCTGATCATGTAAAATTTTGTGTTCACTTTGTAAACAGGAGAATTTCTCCTGTAATTCAGCAAAGTGCACTCGGACCTCTTTGTTTGACCAGGTCACTTGTTCACAGAAATTGCTACTGTCCAAAGGAGACAAGAACATAGATGTGTGGTTTGGTTTATCATGAAACTCAACATCTGAGGTGTCTTTCATCAGCTTACTCAGGGACAGAGCACTCTCATGGTTCAGCATTTTCATTTCATTCACTAGCTTCTCAACCTCTGCCATCATTTGACTAGTCGCTGTGATACACTCTGACTGTAAGTCATTCAGCTCACACTCTAGTTGTAACTTTTCAACTCTCAGTACTTCACACATTTCCCCTAGCTCATTCAGCTTGTTCATTGCTGTCTGTAGAGAACACTTTAAGTGTGCATTCTCATTTTGACTTGTTGACAACTCCTGGAGAATTGGCACATACTTCTCTTCTGCTATTTCACAGTCTTTAAGACCAATGCCCGCCTGGGGCCGAGTGTCCTGTGAACTCCTGCTTTCTAGCTCTTCTCTCATCATCTGTAGTTCTTGCTGCAGGCTGTTCTTCTCCTCCTCACTGTGGTCAAGCTTTACTTCCATAATTCTTATCAAAGCTTCCAGTTGTACCAACTGTGCCTTATAATTGTCTAGAGTAATGTCTTTAGTGTCAATATCCATCTGATACTGGGAACTACTCTTACTTATCTCATCTTCTGTTGCTTTTACAGAGTTCTCAACTGGCTGTACTTCAAGATGGTAACAATCATGTTTGGTCTGTGTTAATTCCATCAGTTGCTCATTCTCATGTGTTAAGTTGCTAACTTCCTTTTGCTTCTCATTTTGCTCTTCCTTTAAAGTCAAGCTTTCTTGCCTTGAGCCATCAGTCTCATTCATGGAATGTTTTTTGGTGTCTGTAATCCCAGACCTCACAGTTTGTTGCTCTATCTCCAACTCTAGCATTAATTTCCTATTTTGCTCTTCAGTGATAGCTAATTTTGTTAAGAATTCTTGCTGTTCCTTTGCAAATGTTTCCTTTAACTGCTCCAGCTCAGTTTTTCTATTCTCACAAAGAGCAGTACACTCGCTGAGCATGCATTCTAACTTAGCGTTGTTTTCTTGTGCTGTTTTGTAGTTTCCCCTGAGATCTTCCAACACAGCTTCTGCTTCTTCACACCGTTGTAATAACTGAAGTCTTTCTTGCTTGTACTGACCAGACAGCTCTGCAATGCTTCTCTCTTGTTCTGCTATACAGCTTGTAATCTTCTCGTGCTTTTGGAGTAAATTCATTTTCTCCTGCTCTAAGGCCTCATTAACTTCCTTGAGAGCCCCATTTGCTTGGGTTAACTCGTCAATGTTTTTTTTACTTAGTGAGATGATAGAATCCATTTCCTTCTTCTCTGAGCTTAGAGTGTCAGATGAAAGCTGGAGCTCCCTCACAGTGCCTTCAAGGAGACTGTTCTTCTTATGTAACTGTTGAGCCTCTGTTTGCTGGGCTTCTAATCTTTCTTTCAAAAGCTGTAGCTCTTTTTCCTTACTCTCAAGGGTTGCTAGGGTTTCAGCAACAACACTCTGACAAGCTGCAGCATCTTCCTGCAATTCACCAATACGCCGATTTGTTTCAGCCACAAAATTCTGATGAATCTGCTCTGCTTTAATGAGGTTTTCTTCTACTCCCCCTTTGATTTGCAGCAACTCTTCACACTGCTTTTGCAAATCTGAGTTCATCTGGTTTTGAGACTCCAAGGAACTTTCAAGTGAAGTGACTCTATTTTGTAAGACAGCTACATTTTCTGGACTTCGGCTCCCATCTACAGAGCAGTCACTCCTTTCTGAATTTATGCTTCCTTTTCCCTCCATTACATTTGCAAAGGAATCACTCACTGCAGGCTGCTGTTCAAAAGCCAAAGAGTTTCTCTGATTATCCTCAGAACTTCTCTGATTATCCTCATTTGTCACCAGAGAAGATCCTCTGGACTTGAGCAAATCCCTCAGTGTCTCATATTCCATACACAAGTCTTGGTACTGCTGGTCTTTGGTCACTACTTCACTTGACAATAACTGAAGCTTACATTCTAAATTTTCAACTTGCTCAGTGAGCTTATTTGCTTTTAAGCACATATTCTCTAGTTCCTTCTGATGCTTCTGGTCTGAGGATTCAGATTTCTGCTGCAGTTCCAAGTAGGCTTGTTTCTGTGTCTCGATCTCCACCGTCTTGCTGTCTAACATACTATGGAGGTTTTTAATCTCCACAGTAAGGTTTTCTCTTTCTATCTCCAGTGTTCTTACTCTCTCATTATAGTCATGACTTATTTGTTGTGTCTTGAGGCTGGCCTCTAAGTGGTTGATTTTACCCAATAAGATTTCTTTTTCTGATTCTAACTGATTTATGAGTTTTTCACTATCACCTTTCCAACAAGAAATCTGATTTTTCTCTTCTTTCAATTCTTCACATTCTTTCTTTTTTAACTCCAAAGCACTCAGCAAAGTTTCAAACTCCTTCTCTATCTTATTTAACTTATTATTCAGTTGTTCAATGTGATGTTCCCTTTTCTTCAAGAGATCTTTAGAACAGTCTCGCTGTCCTTCCAGATCAGCTAAGGCAAGTTTCAGTTTCTCTAAAGTTAGTGAGTTTTCTTGCTGATTTAGTTTTTCCTGAAGATCTTGTAGCATGATTTCCTGAGAGGTATTCTTAGCTATTTAAACAAATAAATGAACACAAAGTTGTCAGTGTCTATAACAAATATCTATTTCATAAAAACTTTATACTCTGGCATTAGGGTGTAATTCAGTAGGAAAGAAGTTGCCTAACATGTCTAGTCTATGAATTCTATACATAAATATAATTTTAAACTCTAAATAAAGAGAAAAGTATTGAAATGAATAGGCTGTCACATCCTGTAAAGCTTGACATTAATGCTGGAATCCTTGAAAGTAATTCATCTAATAATAATCTTAGGTTATTATTTTATATAAGTTTATATAAAGACTGAGAAAAATGGCCATTTTATCGTAATATATCTGATAATATCTCAAGTAACTTCATAAAAATGATATATAAAACAAGGAAATTTAAGAATATTTAGATTTATTCCCTTTTTAAAAAATCTGTGTTGAGTATTTGTGGGCAAAAATGTTATGCACATTCTAAGCCTTCCTTAGTAAGGAAGGAGAGGATTTGAGACTCATGTGGAAGCTCCCATCACCACCATATTTCTGTCCTACTGATAGCCCTCTCTACTTGGAAATGTTTTCACTAAGCAGTGATTTAGAAGTTTAGAAGTAAGAGGGAATAACTGAAAGCTTCTACAGTAAATTCAAACTAGTGTAATACAATGCAATACTGAATAAAAAACTATACTTATTCTAATGCACTAATTTCAAACCTATCCGATGAGAGCAGAAGGCTGGTGACACAGCACCTCTGAGATGCATTATACGACTCTGCACTGTGGGCCTCACACAGTCACACTTGATCAACCTTGAGATGACCCCGTCGTAACTCAGCCTTAGTTTTCCTTAGAAAAGCTGAAGACTAGCACTTCTTCCACCTGCTGTGGAGAAGGGAAGGCAGCCTCAGGGATTCCATTCTAGCTACTTGGGAAACTGAGGCAAGAGAATTACTTGTGCCCAACCCTTAGCAAAACCCAGTCTAAAATAAATAGAGAATAAAAATTAAAAATAAATAACCCACAGAAGTGTCACAAATCCAGGTCAATAGGTTAGAAATAAATTCTTTATGCACATAACTCAGGTTAGAAAATATTATATTAAAAGATATGCTCCAAATAAATGTGAAAAAAATGGATTCATTTAGTATATATAACATTATTCTTTGGCTGTAAACCCAGGAAATAAGGCCATTTAGTCAAGTAAGTATCAAAATACAATAGTTATTAAGAGGTTGGAAAACATGAATTTAATGTAGGGTTTTTCCATTTCTAAGAGAATCAGTAATGAGTGAACAGCAATCTATATGCCATGAACACACTTGAGACATGAAGGACGGCACTCTAGGGTAAAAGAGTTCTGCCAATACAGTACTGCGTGGGAAATGTTCACTTTCTGGTGCCAAAAGAGTAAAAACCATGCACTTTTGAGATTCCATGTGCTCTTAATTTATCAACCCCAGGGACGTTTTGGGGTAAATATAGAAAAGGACACGTTTTTCCAATAGGCTGTCATCCATCTTTCCTCATGGGAATAAGAGATAATAATAGAATTCTGGGCTGCTGAGGTGGGTCAGTGGGTGAAGGGGTTTAGTGTGATGACCTAAATTTGATCTCCAAAAGCCGTACAGTGAGAGAAAGAGTTCTTTCATCAAGTTGCCCTCTGACCTACACACACACACACACACACACACACACACAACACACACACACACACCATGGCACATGCACACATAGACAACTCTAATGATACTGCACTCACCTCTCATTTCTTCTGCCAACTTCTGGCTCTGCCGCAGACACACTTGGACCTTCCCAAGCTCTCCCTCCAGGTGGCAGACTTCTCTGGTCCTTTGCTCACACTGACTCCTAATGAGACTGTTTTCCTTCTTCATTTCCTGAAAACATATTTAGTTTGTTTTAATCTAAACAAATGCTCAAGGGAATCACAATTTCTGCCTTAATAAAGGGCCTTCACAGACCTACCTGATCTCAGTCAGCAATCCAATTTTCCTTTCCAGTATCTAATTAAAGTATCATGTTAGTTGAATCAAGTTACATCATAAAAGCAGATATCAAATCTAAGAATTATCTTATACCTTCAGGATATATACTTCAAACTTTCTGGTTGTTAAAGATTTAGCGCAGAAGAAAAGATAAAGACAAAAGTTTCAGATTCCTATCAAGCCAGATTAGTCAAACAAACAAACAAACAAAAAACCCTACACTAATGTTCCAAGAACAAATTTTTGCTTTCACTGCAAATAAAACAGTATAAGGTTTACTATCACAAGAGTGCCCTTATAGATGAAATCTCCTTCAATAACTGCTTTCACTAACACAGCCTACAGTGGCCATGTATGTATACTGGAATATATACTATGAGAAATGCATATATGAATAAAATAGCATCTCAGTCTTCAGCAGGATCACCGCCCCGGTGGAAGGTGTGGTCCTAGTCACTCAATACATATCTAACAGAGCTAACTGCTCAAAAGACACTCAACAGGGCTGGTGAGATGGCTCAAACAGGTAAGAGCACTGACTGTTCTTCCGAAGGTCCTGAGTTCGGATCCCAGCAACCACATGGTGGCTCACGACCACCCATAATGAGATCTGACGCCCTCTTCTGGTGTATCTGAAGACAGCTACAGTGTATTACGGAGCAGGCGGGGCCGGAGTGAGTGGGCCGTCCTGACTTCAATTCCCAGCAGCCACATGATGGTTCATGGCCATCTGTACAGCTACAGTGTACTCATACACATAAAATAAATAAACCTTAAAAAAAAAAAGGAAAAAAAAGACACTCAACAATCTATGTGACATCAAAAGCTAGCACTGAATTCATCTTGACTAGGAGAACCTGAGCATTCACAGGTTCATTGGGTCCATGATTAAATATTCATACACACAGGGATGTGTACAGCAAAGTAACACACATACATACACAGATGCATACATACATGCATACATATATACAAGTGCAATTTCATTCCACTATGTTAGGAATTCTTAAACCAAATCACACAAATGTACACACCAAATAAAAACATTACTCCTCCTTAACAACCTAAGACTGATACATTAAAAAAATACTCCAGTCATGCTTAAACTTGTTTCCTTTAGGTTTTTTTATTACTATAATCTTTATTAGTGTGTGCATCCGTGCATGCATGCACTGGAGAGGCAGGGCATGCTATGGCATGTTTATGTACAAGAAGTTATGTACTGGGGTATTCAGTTTTTTCATTCATGTGTTGGTTGCAGGAATTGAACTGAGGTGTTTGAGTTTGGCACACTAATTTATGTAGGCCAGGCTGGCCTCACACTTGATATCTACCTGCTTCTGCCTCCTGAGCACTGAGGTAAAAGGCACCCCTTGAAACTTTTAATAATATTGTAATAGCTGAAAGGTACATCCACCTATATTACACCCTACTCTCAAGAACTGGCATATCACCATTAACTGAGAGAACTTAACAACTCTATCCCACATCTTATGAAATGAAAGAAATCCATAAGGCATTTTTAATTATATTTCAAAGCCACCCTTCTGAGAAGTACGAAGACATTTTTTGAAACTTAAAGAAACAATTAAGACCCATCCTCCAAAACCTCACTGCACTGTTAGAAAACAGATGGCCCTGGCGATGCAATACTGGAAGGCTGCCTTCAATTATCAGTCTGGTTACTACCAGCAGATGGGTACCCATGTAACAAAGCCAAATTCAAGAAGAGGGAGAATCTGGCTACTAGAAGTACTTGAAAACTTGCTGGCAGCTGCTGTGTTCATGTATATACACATTCATTTCATCATTAAAATGAGACATAGGCTGTTGTCAGTATTACACTCTTGTCTCCTGTGTTCTGATCCTGTCTTGCTTACACTAGGAAATTTGACTATGAAATTAAGATATCAATGAGAACTAAAGGACAGCTACAAAAGATCTTAAGACAGAGAAGTTAACCTGCAAACTAGTCAGTACTCAAGCTTGCAAGGAAAAAAAAAATCATGACGGTGAAACAATTAACTGATTAAAATTAGCATTAATAAACTACAGAAATGTAATCACTTGTTTGTTCTTCAGACTAAGAATAATCACCCATCTAATGAGATCACAGATGGAAAAGATAGAATGCTTTAAGTACTCTGACATATGCAATAGGGCATTGTTATTAGTATTCCTTCCCCAAATGTAACAGTTGCAAGATCATCAGAGATGAATCATGGGTTGATTTACTATCTTTACAATCAAAGTAAATCTGGGTCTTGAAAAGGAAGCTGGGAAGACAGTGCATGATAAACAGAGTGCACCACCACAGGGGGTGGGGGTGGGGCCTTGGAGAGAGCAGGTACCACAAAGGGGTGGGTGGCTGTTAAGTCTGCATGCCTGTCGGTCTCTCTGTATCTTAGTCCACAACTGCAGACATTTAAGAAAACAGCAAGCTCAGTGAAAAGATTAGGGTGTCTTTCTCCATTCTGGCATTAGCTCTGTAGATACTGGTTCCTAACGAAGGAATGTTCAGCCAATCCTGGGACCCAGCAGGCTTATAATGCTATGACTGCAACCAACCCAAGAATTTTAAGAGGCCAGAATTTAGAAAATGAACATCTGAAAATGGATGCACAGGCTGCCATCCATCCATCAGCA
Source organism: Mastomys coucha (assembly GCF_008632895.1). NCBI lineage: Eukaryota > Metazoa > Chordata > Mammalia > Rodentia > Muridae > Mastomys > Mastomys coucha. The sequence continues at coordinate 86,797,039 of NW_022196891.1, forward strand.
ATTAGTTTTCCATGAGGCTACAGCCACTTAAGTCTTGATTGGGTAGCTCATTAGCAACAATGAGTTAAGCATACAAGGGTATAGTCTCCTAGGCATCTCTTCTGTCCTCACATGATTTGCAAAATTGGGCACTACTCTGGAAACCAGCAATCTCTATACCACAAGCCAACACTGGAGCTTAGCAAGCAATCCCACCCAGAGCAACTTGGTTTAGGAGCAGCAAGGGAAGCATCGCTTCCTAGGGCCAGGCGAAACAAAGTGCAATTTGAGTGTGCATTTCATGATCCCATCCATGACAACAGCTCAGTATGTCCCCTGCTGGGCGAAGGCTGTCTATGTGGGAATGGAATGGACGAAAAGATGTGCTTTCTCCTTCTACTGCCCTTCCTGCCTGCCAGCCCACACTCCTTAGAGGACCCGATACAATACAGATCCCCATGCCTAAAAAGGTCCCCAAGCAAGCGTTTCCTCATCCTGCCTGTCAATGATGGCATTTTATTGTCAAACCCCAGTGCAATGAAAGCTGGCACTCAAAGCCTGGTGAGCAGCTTATCTAATCCCCACATCACTTTGATACTAAATGTTAACTTTAGCCTTGATTGGGCCATTAAATCACATTTCCAGCACTGATAATTTCTAATTGCGATAAGTATATTAGTTTACTAAACACAGTCAAGGAAAATTTCGGTACAACTGTCACTTTATTTCAGCATCCGAAACCTGTAAGCTCACTGAACTTGTTTGTGCTTACTTACTTAATTAATTAGATACAGAAATCTGAGAATTCTCAGATGCACTGTCTCCTGGCCATGACCCTTCTGGGCTGAAATGTAATTGCAAATAATTTTAACATCAAAGGTCACTGATATTTGTGAAACAAAAACAGCAAGCACATCCTGGACTTCCATGCTTTATGGACATTTACATGCTGGGCACTGGGCCACATACTTTATATGAAAAAATGGACTTAATCATAAATAGTCTTGAAATGGAGGGATATATTTGCATCTGTATGCAGACTAGGAAGGGGTCACCCCAAGGTAACACAGTAGGCGGTCTACATTGAGACTGTTCCCACTAGAGCTACCACCACTATAATCCCAAGGCTATACCAGCACTCTCAATGACCAGTCACTTCTCGGGATCCAACCACAGTTCAGAGGACAAGAGCCAGGGAAGCCCTTTCAACTCTTGCAGTTTTATCCCAAGAGAATATTCACAGGCAGACAGAGACATAAATTAAGATGAACAGTAAATCTGTATCTTGGCCCTATGCTAAGCACTTTTCACACATGACTCTGTTCATTTGAACATGGTAGGCATGTGATGCAGAGCAGCCTGGAGTTAGAGATAGCTCTATAATGCAGACCCATGGGGATAAATAAAGTAAGTCCTCAGAAACACCTGCAAGACAATGTCCAGACTATTAAAATGCCCCAGCAAGTCATGTCAAAGGTGTTTAGACTCTGAACCAGATGATAGTTCTACAAAATGTTTGACCGGGCAGCTAGTCAAGTCACAGGAGAGTTCCTGGCTAAAAGGGAAGCTCACAGAGGGAAGAGCTTCATGCCAGTCTGCCTGTGGAAATGTTAGCAGAAGCATCTGTTGGTTGGTCCCCACTGGCCAAAAGGCAAACATTTGTTTTGCTGCAATAAACATGCACTGGAAATGTTTGCAGATGAACCCATCACAGGATCTGACTGAGTGCTTTCCACTCGGAGTCCAGGAGCTGAGTGCCCCCCATCTCCAGCAGCCTTCTCACGTTGTCGCTGGCTGCTTTAAGAACTTCCTCTTTGCTATGGCAGGTATTCTCACTTACAGTGAAATACCATGGGGGCAAATATATTTAGACTTTACCACCTAGATAAAGAACTGTCATTACGGATACAATTATTTTTCCTTCATCGTTAGCAGGCTAAAAAGTGATGACAAAAACAGTTCAGTAATAGGAAAACACTTTCCTGTAATACCTGAAAAGCCACCTCCACTGCTCCTCTGCTCTTTGTTTATTTGTGGCTCTAGTCAAATCCATCCATCAGCTATTTCTAAATGCTTCTTAAGTCCTTTAAAACAAACTCGAGACTACCAAAAAAGTTCAGAGAAGCCAAACTGACACATGTAGGAATAAAATCCCTCAGAACACTCCTACAGCCATGCCCTCATCTACTGCCTGGCAGAACAGGCATCTCTACAGGCACCACTGAACAGGCTGCACACTGGATGGACCCTGCGGTCAATGTTCATTCCTAAAGAATAAATCAATTTATAATTAGATTATTTTATTTATTTATTTTGATAGTGCCAGAGACTAAACTAAGGTCATTCTTTAAGTCTATGATTTCCATAGGGTTTTTTATTTAATACTATACAATTCCAAATCTATCCTTCAAAATGGTTTTCACACTAAGGAAGGCTCTATACTAGCCTGGGACACACACCCAGAGTGTATGTATCTCAAAACAAAAAAGAGCACATGTATGCCAGCACAGGCCTGTGATCCCAGACCTAGGAGAAAGGAGCAGTGGGATCTGGAAATTTAAGGCCTATGTTAGCTACTTAAGTAGGCTTTAGGCTATTCTAGACAACTTAGACTCTGTTAAATAAATAAATAAAGAGGTAAATTAAATAATAATCCACATTAACAGTTTCATTTACTCCCTTTAAATTCCAAACAATTCTTTTCTTTTTTTTCATAATTCCACCCCTCAAGTGGTCTAAAATAATCTTTTAAACAGTGATTCTCAATCTTCCCAATGCTGTGACCTTTTAACACAGCTCCTCATGTTGTGATGACCCTCAAACATAAAATTGCTTTTGTTGTTACTTCATAACTGTAATTTTGCTATTCTTATGAATCATAATGTAAATATCTGATATGCAGCATATCTAATATTCTACCCCTGTGAAAGAGTCATTCGACCCCTGAAAAGGTTTTGACTCACAAATTAATAACTGCTACTTTACAACTCGTGATTCTAGAACTGGCACTACAGCTCAGAGGCTGAGAGAAGTGGCTGCTGCTCTTGCTGAGGGCACAGAGGCTTTCACACCTTCTCTTCTGGCCTCTCTGGACAGCAAGCATACATGTGGTGACCAGATAATACATACATGTAAGCGAAAAAATTTAAAACTTGATTAAATATTTTTTTGTAGATTTTTTTATTGGATATTTTCTTCATTTACATTTTAAATGTTATCCCTTTTCCAGGTTTCTTGCCCACCCCCCAGGAACCCCCATCCTATCCCCACTCCCCCTGCTTCTATGAGGGTGTTCCCCCACCCACCCACCCACTCCTGCCTCCCTACCCTGGCATTCCCCTACACTGGGGCATCGAGCCTACGCAAGACCAAGGGCCTCTCCTCTCATTGACACCCAACAAGGCTACCCTCTGCTACATACGTAGCTGGAGCCAAGAGTCCCTCCATGTGTACTTTTTGGTTAGTGATTTAGCCCCTGGGAGCTCTACAGGTTCTGGTTGGATTATATATTCTTAATTCCTCATGCTAAATCCATGAGCAATCATTTCAAAATAAAAAAAGGACAATAATGACATTAAGCATATATAAAACACATTAACATCTGGAAAAGAAAAAATGTATGGTACTAATAAAGTACTGACAAATTAAACTACAGAGTCCCTTTTTGGACCAGGGAGATGACTCAACGCACAAAGATGCTATCCTTGAGTTTGATCCTGGGAACCCACATAAGGATGAAGAGAGACCAATGCCTACAAGTTGTTTTCTGACCTCCATGAGCATGAGGTGATTCACACGCACATGCACACGCACGCGCACACACACTTTGTTTCCCGTGTGGGATCTGTTCCTTGACCCTTCTGATCACATACCTCACTGCTTCTCCTCAGCTCATTTTCTGTGATCTGACTTGCCTGAAGAGCTTGCTCTGTTCTGCTGAACTTGTGTCTACTTTCTTCCAAACTCCTTTCTAACTGTTGCTTCACTGATGTGACCTACAAAAGAGAAAAAATAATCAAGCTCTGAATGCATGCTATCTGCAAATAACCAACCATTCTTAAAGATTAAGAAAAACAAAAGAAGCTGGGCGGTGGTGGCGCACGCCTTTAATCCCAGCACTTGGGAGACAGAGGCAGGTGGATTTCTGAGTTCAAGGCCAGCCTGGTCTACAGAGTAAGTTCCAGACAGCCAGGGCTACTCAGAGAAACCCTGTCTCGAAAAAAACAAAAACAAAAAAAAAACAAAACAAGAAAAACAAGAGCTGAGAGATGAGAGAGAGGAAGACAGACCGAGAGAAAACGGGTGATTATCCCCTCACTATGTAGAATGTTGTGTGATTTGCCTACATCCTATGCACATCCTCCTGTGAATTTTGCCTCATCTCTATACTATACTACCTATGGGTGCTATGTAAGTAGTTACTTTATTAAGGAAAATAACAAGAAAGAGTCCATATGCTTTCAGAACATCATAGGCCTAACTACACAGTATACAAATGAGCCAGAGACACACCCAATATTCACACTACAGAGAGAAATTAAACAAACCAAAGAAAACAGAGTATCAGAGATTGAGGATAGATGTGACAACCAGGGATGCTAAATGCAGAAGTGCAGAGCTCCCAACCCATGAGCTAACAGGAACCCAAGAATAGCACTGTAATCAAGGCCTGAGCTGGAAGCCAGGGGCCACATGGCAAAAATGAAGCAAGTGAGGGAAGGACAGGAGATGAACTTCACAGGGAACTAGGGAAGGCACCTGGGTCTGCCACCCAAGCAAGATTTGGCCTAGTGATGAGGCAGTAAGTGACTACACTGAGCAAAGGAGCTATGCGATCTGACTGCCCTGCTGGTAGCTTTGCTCTGGCTACTGACTGAAAACAGACTTTCTTAAACAAGCACAGCTGGGGGTTTGGGAGGCAGACAGGAAGCTAGCATGGCTACTGAGAATGCTAACTGGGATCCGGATGCTGCAGTGAACATGGCTAAAGCAGTTGTATTCAACATCATGTATTAACATTGACAAAAAAGTCAAATTTATTCTTAGCTTGGAAGAAGGGCACATGGGAAAGTTACTGGGGTGGATGACAAAATTAGTCCCTGATAAATAATGGTGACAAGACCACATGCTACAAAGTTTATAAAAGCCAGAGAGTGGAGATGAGCAGTGTCAAACATGTCATCTGGACATGACAGGACCCTTGCAGTGACAGCAGCTGTAGTTGTGTGTTCAAGCCCTGCACAAGATCAGGGTAGTCAACACTGCAGCATAGTCTAGGGAGGGGGAGATAGCTCTCGCCCATTCCTAACTGATGCTTCTGAGACAGGAACAGTGTTAAGGGTATGGCCCCTGCTCCACTGAATGCTCCATACCCATGTGTACATTAAGAGTACAAATTGGACTCAAGAGTTATAAAAAACAAAACAGGATATGGAGTTGGGAGTGTAGCTCTAGAAAGCATTAAGAAGAGAAAGGAGGTGAAATATGATCAAAATATATTGTATGCATGTTTTAATTTTTTAAATAAAAAATATTACAAAATATCCTATCATTCACACAGGAATATACACATATACATTATAAAATACAAACACACACAAACAACTGTGCATCAACAAAGGTAGATTGAGCAGTTTTGATGAACTAGGTTGAGATGTGAGACAAGAACTGTGAGAAACCTGGAAGTGTGGGTCTGAGCACTGTGAAGAGCGTAATTCCTGTTTAAAGACGACAGGGGACCAAAGGCGGTCCTCATCCAGAAAACAGCTGCAGTTCATGATCGGTTCACACAGGTGGAATGCCGTAGACTGGAGACATAGAACAAGAGCCATCACAGCATAGGCAGCACGCAAAGGCGGACACCTGCATGCACCACTCTTGTGAGTCTTAAATCAGCCATGGGACCTGCCCAAACTGGAACTCTCCGGGGGAAGGAAATTCTTAGGACAACTCCCCATTGTTATATACCCTATAATGACCTGCACTGATATTCAGATCTAAAAACCCCATCTACCATCCTTTTTCTGAGAAAACTGAGCCATAAAGATTGTTTTCTACTTTGAAAGGGAACTAAGGACAGAGTCTTTAAGGAGACAGAGACCTAGACTGACTTCCATAACAAGAGTACCAAAAAGCTGATCCCAAGGACGCTGGGAAGAAAATAGTCATTTCAGAGAAGGAGAACAAAGGAAGGGGAGGATGGCTCTCAGGCTCTAAAGACCGTTAGACAGGAGCAGGGTCTGGGGCTACTACTGTTCAGTAGGGTGACTACACACACAGTTATGTTCTACACAAATGCTGGGACAAAGGATTTTGAAAGTTTTCACCATAAACAATGACAAATGTTTAAAGTAGATATATTAAACCTGAAATATTACATTTTTCAGAAAGTATGTATCAAATGTCACATTTTTTTTCTGCTTTTCACTTTCCGTTAAAACAAAACCTAAGTCAACTAAGACACAGAAGGAGCACATGTGCAGAACTGAGAACTAAGCTCAGCACCCTACCTTCTCCAGGTCCAGCTGGAGGACGCTAAGCAAATGCTTGGTTTGCTGTAACTCCTGGGTAAGTCTGGTTTTCATCTGAGTGTATTCACTGTCCAAAGCTTGGAAAGACTGATGCTGTCGGGACAGCTCCTGAAAAGCAAAACAAACGTCAGCCAGCCAGTAACTAAGGTGATCCCAGGCACAGGTGCAGCGCCAAGTCCCACCAGGCAATGCTATTTGCAAAGTGCAAGAGACAACAGGGAGTCATGCTGACCATCTACTGAATGCCACACACAATCACCCACCCATATGCTGGTCCCTGCTAATCAAATCCAGGTCTCCGAGGGAAAGCTCAAAGAGTGAGCAGCTGACACATGGAAGCCAGCCTATTCCCACCTATCGCCTATCTTAGTTGTCTCCGTTCTGAAGAATGAAGGGCAGGAAAGAATAGCTGAGCTGCAATCAACACAACTTAGCACAGAACACACTAAAAATTTAGGCTTAGGCGCTAGGAAGATGGCTCAGTATATAAAATGCTTGCCATCCATGTATGAGCATGGATCCCAGGAACCCCAGGAAGTCTAGACAGATGTGTAGCCAGCTGTATTCTCAGCACTCAAGAGGCAAAAAAAGAGGATCCACAGGGCAAGCTGGTTAGCTATAATAATAGATCAGCCAGCTCTAGGTTCAACTCAGAGAACCTGCCTCCAAAAATAAAGTGGAGAGCAACTGAAGAAGACATTCTGCATCAACTTCAAGACTCCTCACTCATGCCCATACATGTGTATGTATGTGTATGTACATCTGTACTCACATGTGTCCATATACATATAGGCTTGCTTTTAAAACAAAACAAACAAAACAAAACAAAAAGGCTATAGGATCGGGCATGGTGACACATATACCTAACCCAGCACTTGGCAACAAAAGCAAAAGGATCAGCAGTTCAAAGAGCTTCGGCTAAATAAGCTCATGTTCCAAAAGAGAAAGAAGGAAAAGGGGGCTTAACTAGTCAGTCATTGTACTGGCTGGTTTTATGTGTCAACTTGACACAGGCTGGAGTTATCACAGAGAAGGGAGCTTCAGTTGGGGAAGTGCTTCCATGAGATCCAGCTGTGGGACATTTTCTCAATTAGTAATCAAGGGGGTAGGGCCCCTTGTGGGTGGTGCCATCCCTGGGCTGGAAGTCTTGGGTTCTATAAGAGAGCAGGCTGAGCAAGCCAGGAGAAGCAAGCCAGTAAGGAACATCCCTCCATGGCCTCTGCATCAGCTCCTGCTTCCTGACCTGCATGAGTTCCAGTCCTGACTTCCTTTGGTGATGAACAGCAGTGTGGAAGTGTAAGCTGAATAAACCCTTTCCTCCCCAGCTTGCTTCTTAGCCATGATGTTTGTGCAGGAATAGAAGCCCTGACTAAGACAGTCATATAGCACTTACGATGGTCTTAGTTGTACTAGTTGATTCTGGCAACAAGGGAATGCTGATTCCCATTTGTGCTCCCCCTGAAGCACCTGAACAGCCCGCTGATGAGACTTCCCAGGCCACCTAGGAGTCCCTGACTCCCTCAAACACCAGCCTTAAAGGACAACTGAAGAACATAAGACAACCCTGACTGTAGAGCACGAGCTTAAAGATGCTCCTGTCCTACTCAGTATTGAATTCCAAGCCCATAAAGACTAGCTCCAAAACAGGAGTCCATCCTTGTGAATCAGGAAGTGAATGGTTGAAAAGTATAAAAAGGCAGATATGAGGGAATGCAGTGGCCTGATGCTCACAAAGCATGCCTGCTCCATAATGTCCTCGTCATAATAAATAGTTCTTCCTTCCAAACTGCAAAGTCAACAGGTTTTTCTCATCAGAGCCCCCGGTGAGCCCGGTCACCTACCTCTTGAAGCTCCTTCTCTTTCTCCTTAATTCTCTGTTCCAGAGAACGTTTAGCACTCTCTGCATTCTGTCGATGGCAACTCAACTCCTCTGTCAAATTTTTCAACTTTTGTTCCAAGGTAGTACACTGGTAACAGATAAAAATGTTCCATACAAAACAAGTTACTCAGAGAATGAAGTCGAATTTTGTATTTTAAGAAATGTTAGTCCAGGCCAGTGTGGTGATCCATACCTTGAAACCTACCCAGCACTGGGGAGGCAGAGGTAGGCAGATCTCTGAGTTCAAGGTCAGTAGGGTCTACATAGTGAATTCCAAGCCAGCAAGGGCTACAAACTGAGAACCTGTCTCAAAAAATAAAATAAAAACTAACTGTAATCCCTAAAGTCTGTTTCATGTTTACCATGTTTGGATCTTTTTATTTCACTTAAAGTCAGGTTCATATTCATTATCCAAATCCTAAGGTCACTGTGATTCTATAAGCACATATGAAATTTATATGGAGGAAATATCAGCAAGGACGTTAAACATCAGTACATTTTAAAAACATTTCACAATGCATGCCGTGGGAAAGGGGACAGCGGTATTAGAACACAAACACTGCATGGCAAGCAGATCAAAGGCAGCACTAGGCCTGAGAGCTCAGTACAGGTTGACAGTCTGACTCCAGTCCCCAGAACCTGCATGAAGAGCAGGATGTGATGGTTTGCATCTGTAAACCCAGCATTCCCATGGCAAGATGAGGAGGGATGGAGACATGAGAAGTACCCAGAAATTTTGTTCCAGTTAGGCTGAGGACTTCCTCCTGTAAGCTGTCCTCTGACCTCCTTCACTAGAGCATCTATAAACAATCAAGGCAGCAAGACTGACCTAGCGATTTAGGAGCTAAAAGGTAACTAGGGTAAGATCCTTACTGTCCTATGAAAGTCTGCTGCAATCACATTAGAGACAGACAGACAGGACGGGTCCCCCAACCCCTGAGTCAAGGTCTCACTATGCAGCCCTGGCTGGCTTGGACCTGCAACATTGACCAAGGTAGCTTCAAACTCAGGGATCTGCCAGACTCTATCTTTCTGGTGCTGGGATTAAAGGAATGAACCACCATGCTCAACCCATAATGAATCTTTGTGAAAAAATTTAAATATTAAATAAACTACTTCTTTCCATACTACTCATTATGCCATTCCATTTCTGGAGGATCACAGAACCCCAGCTGTTTTCTAATTATGTTCTCACAAGCAACAGGAAGAATATGCTGGTGCTTTCTTATACATCCAGTTGTCTGCCAATTTTAAAATTATAAGGAAACTTAGGGTATTTTCCTAAAATTAAACAAAATTGTTTTAATCAGTCAAGTGTTGAGATTCATTCCATTCCTGGAAGCCATCCCTTTAAGTTCAAATCCTAAAACGGCTGACCCCCAAAATATAACATTTAAGTCATAATAAGAAAGCTTTATAGGGATTGGAGGGGGGCTCCGAGGTTAAGCGTACTGGCTGCTCTTCCAAAGGACTAGAAATTCCCAGCACTCACATACAGGCTCACAACTGTCTGTAACTCCAGTTCCAGAGACCCTCACACAAACATGCATCCAAACAGAACATCAATGCACATAAATAAATAATTAAAAAAACAGAAAGCTTATATTAATGGGGAAAGAGTTCTGTGAGATGCCTCAGTTTTGTAAGCCTCCCCACTAATATGTTTCTTTGAAATTCCCAATGCATACATGTTTGAGTGTATGTGTGCATGGATTTACAAATATGTAGAAAGGTGTACATGAACAGGTGCAAATGGGGACCAGAAATCAAGATCAAGGTTCTCCATCTCAACGGTTCTCCATCTTAGTTTTTCAGGCAGAGTCTCTCAATGATACTGGACAAGTTCATCAATTCTGAGTTCATCAATTCTGCTGGACAGTCTAGACAGCCAGCAGCAGGGCTTGTCCTTCTGCCTCAGTCCCCACCCCACTCCCAGCAGCAGGGCTTGTCCTTCTGCCTCTGTCCCCACCCCACTCCCAGCAGCAGGGCTTGTCCTTCTGCCTCTGTCCCCACCCCACTCCCAGCAGCAGGGGTTGTCCTTCTGCCTCAGTCCCCACCCCACTCCCAGCAGCAGGGGTTGTCCTTCTGCCTCAGTCCCCACCCCACTCCCAGCAGCAGGGGCTGTCCTTCTGCCTCTGTCCCTACCCCACTCTGCCCCCAGTGGTAGGACTACTGACACATGTAACTATTACCAGCTATGCTGAATTACTATGTATGCATATGTGATGGGGGAGCACAACACATACAAACAGGTCAGAGACTAGCTTCTGGGAGGGAGCCAGTTCTTTCCTACCATGGGCTCCAAGGACTAAACTCAGGCTGTCAGTTTCTCCAGCAACTACTTTTACCGACTGAGTCAATTCACAAATCCCACTTATGTAATTTCAGCCTGAGTGTGGGGACAGATTAAACTACTGTCCTCGGGCTTGTGTGATAAGCACTTTACTGAGGAAGCCATCTGTTCAGCTACCCAGAGTCTAATTTAACACTATTATGAGTATTATATTGGAAATCTGAGAATTGAAGAAGACACTATGCAATATTTTGCTGGAAGACAAAATGTCAGTTATTAACTAAGCAAAGATGAACAGTACCAAACTGGTCAATGGTGGCTAAATGATTTTGGAAATACCAGAACTTTAAGAAGATAAAAGTGAGCTTTACATAGTGGCACATTTCAGCATTCAAGACTGAGACAGGAAAATCATCAGTTTGAGGCCAGTCTGAGCTACACAATGAAAGAGTTTCTCCACAAAAAACACTGAAAGTTTTACATGTGTACATATGTGTACTCTATCGTGCAGATGAATTTCCAGCTGTTTATCTGGGTGCTGGGGCTCCACTCAGGTCCGCAGCAAGCACTTTACCAACTGAGCCATTTCCCTAGCCTCAGAAAACATTACATGCTAAAGCCAACAGATCAAATTCACCTTCTGCCTCAGACACCAAGATACCTTCATTGTTACAGTAAGCTTTAAGTTTTTTAATTCCCAAGGAATAGTACTACATGACTTATAAGAAAACATATAATTTAACAAACACTGACTGAGAACCTACCTTGCTCTGCATATGGAAAAGGATCAACAACTCGGTGCTCACTGGCCATAAGGACAGATGGGCATTTTGAAGATTAAGACAATCTCCAAAAAAAAAAAAGTAAATGGACCCTTGGCGCCCTCTACTGGTACTCCCTCGAAGGGCAACACATTCCTAAGGGACTTCAATCCTTTCTTATAGACAGGGTACATTAAAATAGATCTTTGAAGGTATTTATACTTCATTCAAAAATATTTTGAATGCCACTGTGGTACCAGTTATGCACAGTCCATGTGTAAATAACTGGCCACTAGATGTCAGGTATGCTCCATAATACTCTATGGCAGTGGTTCTCACCCTTTCTAATGCTGTGACCCTTTAACACAGTTCCTCATGTTGTAGTGACCCCAACCATAACATTATTTTCACTGCTACTTTATAACTATAATTTTGATACTTTTATGAATCATAACGTAACTATATGCTATACATGATATCTACTATATAACCCCTGTGAAAATGTCATCTGTATGACCCACAAGTTGATTGTAAGCTCAAGTTCTTGCAACTATGTAATTTATCACCCTGAGCACTTCCTTCCAGTCTCAAACTGAAGTCTAAAAATTGTTAGAAAAGACCCAAACTACAAGCAATCATTTGAGAACACAGAGTATATTAGCTCCATTTTTTTAAATAAGCAATTCCAATGTCACATAACATAATGCAATGTCAGTGAAACATTTAACGTCTCATGAGGTACAAAAGAAAATGAAACTGAATTTTCAGTTAGGGAGATTTGAAACTGACTGAGGAAAAACAGACATCCAAGAGGCACAGAAATACACCCAAATCTTAAGGGACTGGAGGAACAGTAATGAGAGGAAGGCCTAAGCACTGTCCAAGTAAAAACTCAAAAAATAATGTAAGAGACCTCACCAAAAGTGACAGGTAGAGCAAAGATCCTTCCTCACCAAACAAGACCAATGTTAGTTCTTGTTATAGAGACAGAGATGTGACATAAAATTAGCTGACTGTAATCTCAATAATAAGTGTGATAACAGCAATTAACATTATAAATTCACCCAGGCACAAGTATTCTGCCAAAAACTTTAGAAAATTATCTCAATCTTTACATCTAAACATCACTTTGAAAAAAGATAGACTAGCCATATTTTTACCTATTCTGCACAGCAACAAATTCAAATTCTGAACATTACTTTGAGATAAACTGTAAGTGGAAAGAAGGGAGGAGACTAACTAAAGAGTTCAAGTCAAATATAAACACAGCACAGGGAGAAAACAAAACAAAATGAGCAAACACACCTCAACTCAGAAATATCCCTCAGGAATGAAGAGGAATCAAAACATCTTCAAATAAAGGGAAACTAGGACCTTATGGCCAGCACACACACCCTAAAACAATCCAACAGAAGGCACTCTAAGCAGAAAAGTAACCATCAAAGCACACACACACAACCAGAACCCTGGCAAGGGAGAAAACCCAAGAAAGCAGCAATAATCCCTGACATTTTTAAACATCTGGCAACTGACTTAAAAATACAATACAGTCAATAGAGTTCTAAGTTTATGTTAAGAAAACACTCAAGACTATTATAAGTGGGGAAGGGTAAAATAAAGGGAGAGAGTGTGTCAAAATTTATTAAAGCTGGCAAAATGAACATACCAATAGCCTATGTGAATCCTATGAAATGTTTATGTAATCCATGGAAAGGTAAGAAACGAAGCAATAAAAAGCAGAAACAGAAAGCAAAACAAAAATGGCAGGCAAATAGTTACTTTAAATGTAAATGAGCTAAATTCACCAACAGTAAATAACTAAAAAAAAAAAATTAAAAAAAAAGACCCAACTGTATGCAAAACATACTTCAAAGAGGACAACATAAGTAGAATGAAAATAGAAAGACAAATACAGAACTTTGACATCTCTGATTAAAAACAGAAACCATGAGGAGACAAATGATTTTGTTAATTACCAAAAAAAAAAAAAAAAAAAAATGTAGGGCTGGAGAGACAGCTCAGAGGTTGAGAGCTTTGACTGCTCTTTCAGAGGTCCTGAGTTTAATTCCCAGCAATCACACTGTGGCTCATGATCATCTGTGGTGGGATCCGATACCCTCTTCTGGTATGTCTGAGGACAGCTGTAGTGAACTCATATACATAAAATAAATATTGTTTTAAAAAATGAATGTAAAATATTAAAATATTAAATTCCATCAAAGAAATCTCTAGGCTTGGGTGATTTTACTAGCAAATTCTACTACATCCAAGAAGAAAAATAAATCAGTGGCACTTTCTTCCAGAAAACAGAACAATTCCCAGTTCATATTATGAAGCTGAAATTACCCTGATAACAAGTATCATACAAAGATGGAAGAAAAAAAGAAATGCCAAACAATAAATACCTCTCATGAGCTGGGCAGTGGTGGCGCACGCCTTTAATCCCAGCGCTTGGGAGGCAGAGGCAGGAGGATTTCTGAGTTCGAGGACAGTCTGGTCTACAGAGTGAGTTCCAGGACAGCCAGGGCTACACAGAGA
>NW_022196891.1:86811075-86827669 GCF_008632895.1 Mastomys coucha
AAAAAAAAAAAAAAAAAAAACCTCTCATGAAAATCAGACATCTAATAAAAAGTTACATACCATACATATATGGGACTTTATCAAAACACATAAGGCCCCTTCCAATATCTGAAACCCAATCAGTGTAGTCTGACACAATAATAAGCTAGTACCTCATATAACTAAATGTGAACCTTCAATTACCTTAAAGCAAAATTTTAATTAGGGGAAAAAAAGGAACTTCGCCATGGAAAGCAAAGAGACCCAGGTCTACTGCAGCAATTTTCACCTATAAACTCAGAAATGTTATTTATTAAAAGAAAAGCAATTCCTTAAGAACACCTCAGACAAGATTTTCAGGGGTCTCTGTAATTCTAATAGCCAATAGGAAGAACCCTATGACTAGGATATAAATAGTGACATTAAGAGGATGGTGAGGAAGATGCCAGAGGCAATGGCAAGAAAGCACATAGACTGGAGGGAAAGTGGGCATTCCAAATAGAAGGCTAAGCCAAACACTGGGCCCAGAGACTGGCTCCAGAAAGCACCAAACCATCACAGCGGGTTTGGAAGGTAATTCACTTCTCCATGTTGGACACCACATAGCAGTGTGATTGTTTTAAAGTATTTATTATTTATTATACTATTATTTTCTGAATTTATCTCACTATTATTATATTCTGCCTCCAATAATTTTTGTTGCTCTACATGTCTCCAGGTCTTGAACAATGCTGAACAGACAGCAGGCACTCAATAAATAACTTAGCGAATGAAAACTAGTGACAGAAAAAAACAAAAAACCAGAGGTAGGCTTGGGTTAAATATGACCTCACTCAAAGCCTTAGGCAAGGTCTATGGCAGTATGCGTCTACCGAGTCCCGGGGGCAGACCATCTAACTCCCATCCTGTGTCCTGAAATGCTTCTACAGCTCTACTATTCCTCCTGATCCATCAGTGCCATCACTGTTCACTGTGACTTACTCAAGGTCACTTCAGCTGCAGCAGCACAGGCAAGACAGGTCCTATTACCCACCCACCCGACCACAAAGCCTACTAGTCCAGCTGCACCGGCAGCACCCACCACGTGCTTTCAGCGGCCTTACTGAGAACTACTTTATGAACTTAGGTATAAACCCAGCACTTTCTCAAGCACTCCTGGAAAGTCACGTACCTTGCTTGCTGCTTGGTCATACTGTGCTGTGGTTCTCACTACTTCATCTCTGCTTTTATTCAAAATTTTCTCTTTTTCAATTAATTCCACTTTCGTTTTCTCCAGTTGTAACTGTAACTCTTGAACTTTATTCACTTGGCCTTTAATTTCCTTTTCTTGCCCTTGCAGGCGTAGTTCTAATTCATTCATCTTGCTTTTTAGGTCTTAAAGGACAAAAAAAACCATTCCAATTTAGATAGATAGATAGATAGATAGATAGATAGATAGATAGATAGACATATATTTGCAAAATGTTCACAACTTACTTATTTTACATACTCTAAAATCTTCAGTGAGATAACTCTAATTTATGTTAAATACAGAAACTAATTGGATTTAAGTTCAACAGTCAGCATCCACTGACATACATATTTAAATACTCCAGAGAAAGAAGAGAAATACGTTTACTTACATCATCACGGAGGAGCAGAGGGAGGAAATGCTTTATGAGCAGTATCTACGGTAGTGATGTGCTCATCACAGTTACGTCCCCTGTAAAGTCGTCACTGAACTTTACACTCTTGGGCACTAAGGTTTGCTTTATGTCCTTCCATATCAATTCAAACCAGTGCTGGGCAGTGGAACGCTCGCCCCACTACAGTACCTAAGAACTCTGCCTCCACTGAATAACAACAGTGTAAACTTCTTATACTGCCAAAATTAACAATGAGGTCCCTCCCTGTTCCTGCACACAGTGCTGGTTCCAATGACATTGGCAGTGCAGCAGTTCTCACCAGCACATACTGATGATGATTCTCCATGTATCACAGCACTGGAAATTACCACAGTCCACAGAACAGATTCCAAAACACCACCTGGTACACTTGGCTGTCAGTTTAAGTGTGGAACAGCAGCCAGAGTTATAGGTTTGCTCCCATATGGACAGCCTGGCACGCAGGGCAGAGCTGCTCTGCGCACAGGCCACACCTCTGCCCAAAACCGGTCAGAGCAAAGGCTCATTCTAAGAGCCCGGTAGGAAGCATGAGGACTACAAACTTGTAATAACCTTCTCTCTCTGCTTTTGGGAAAAGAAATCAAAGCCTTCAGACTACTTCTAAAGGCTCACACTACCATGTTTCAATAAAAATACAAGTTCCTCCAAAACTGTCAATGTCTTCTGTCATTACAGAAATGACAAATTTCACAACATGAGTCTGGGATATGAACTAGCAAGGTGTCTAACAAAATATACAATCCACACTCCAGACTAAAATTTAAACTTATTTTGTCAGAAAGGTACCTTGATTCTGGGCTCTGGCCTCGTGCAGAAGCTGAGAACTATGAGGATCATCAGGTAGGCTGCTGCAGGCTCCTCTCCCTGTCTGCACACTTGATTTGTTAGGAGTCACTTCTTCCCCCAAAAAGTGAGCTGCAGAGACTTCTCTCTTTAGTGGGGTTTTCAGAGAACAAGATGAAAGGCGACTTGGGGTTTTTTCCTGTTGCCAAGAAAATACTGATGAGGAAGCCTGATGTCTTGCGATGTCCCGGTGATTCATGGTGGTTTGAGAAACAGGCAGGCTCGCTTTCTGCAAAAACAGAAACTCTTTAGAGCCCTTTAGAAATCTTTTTTTTTTTAATTTATTTATCTTTTCCCCCAGTGTTCGGGTTCAAACCCAGGACCCTGCATATGCTCTACAAGCACAAACCTGGAAATCTCAATAGTCAGGGCTAATTGTTTTCAAACAGAACATGAAGTCACAACCCCATAATGATGAAGCTAGCACAGCATACTAATAATGAATGCCAAACAGATACAGAACATCTTAAGTCCCAAGACCTAGCAATGCAATGTCCTAACAGATTTCTCAAGCGAGCAAGAACTGCCACCAATTCCTAAGGGCTCAATCTCGGTACTGTTTATCTTATCCACCTCCATCTTAAATCCCCAGACTGGCTTTCCATGTCTGTCTTGTCTTTCCCACCTACTTTTACACTAGATATCAACCTATAGAACTGTCACTAATGTCATTTTCATACCTGGTAATCCCCTAGAAACATCATGTGGATGTTTTATACTTTATATGTGTCAACACTTGCATGTAGCCTGTGCTCTAAAGTACTGTCTGCCTCTCTGATGAACACAAAGACTTGGAGAGAGATGCTGTGTTAATTAATTCTACAGCAAGCACTCTTCTGACTCTTGGAGAGGTTCAATGCTTACAGAAATTCATTCTCCTTTTAACATCAGGGGTAGAAATGGCACCAAATGAGCAAGTACATGTCTCTTAAGACAAGTTGGATAATTTTACTTTTATTTATTTTGGTAAGCAGTACATTTGGTACAAAAATCCTGGTGACCTCAAAACAAGCTTTAAGGAGAGGTAAAGAAAAGGTATCTTTTGATCCTCAGTGTTTAGTTACCTACTTATAAAGTCTGCATTAAGTTTTATCTCATCACTTCTGTTTACTGGTTCATATGATAATGGAGTCTCTCTCTCTAGGGTATAGTACAGTTGGTAGAGTATGTGGCCAGTATTCATGAAGTCCTTGATCCTATCCACAATACAGCATAAAAACCAAGTTCAGTGGCGCATATCTGTGACCCTGGCCCTGGCCTTCAGAAAACAAGGCAGGAAGTTTAGAAGTGCAAGGCAAGCCTCAGCTACATAGTAAGTCTGAAGCCAGTCTATGACAGGAGATTCTCTAAAAACACAAAGCAGACAGAAAACCCTACTGGCAATTACCTAAAAGAAACAGGACACCACACTGCCAACATTCTCCTCTGAAATGAAAATTTTACCAATGACAACTCTCAAAACCCACAGTTCTGATAGTAATTGCATTATACCGCAGGAGGCAGCAGCAGCAGCAGCAGGAGTAAGGAGGGATTCCCTAGACCTTCCCTCTCCAAACATGTTTCTTTCCATATCTGTTTTAATAAGAAGATAAGATGGCCTCGATACCCCCATGAACATTTAATATTTGCAGATAAAACTAACCTCACCTAGAGTCTTTAGTTTTCATTTTAAAACAAGGTCTTAGCCATATAGTTCAGGATGACTTGGAATTCAAGATCCTCCTGCCTCAGTCTCCGCAGGGCTGAGATCTCAGACATGTTCCACAATGCCCAGATTTCCCCTAAGTTTAATTTTATTTATTTGAGTAGTAGGTGATTCGAGAAGGTGCACACTGCTGCACCTGCGTGCAGATCAGAAGACAGCTCCGGCAGTCAGATTTCCCCCCCTGCCCCGGGTGCCACAGGAAGTCAGACCCAGGAAATCAGGATGGCACAAGAACCACCTGCTGAGCCACCTTGCTGGCCCTTATTTTTAAAACAAAGAAAAATAATCACTATCAAATGAGGCCTAGAGTCTTTCTCAAGGTAAGCGAAATATACCAGATCCATATAAGACAAATCACTCCTTATGCTACAGCAAGGGTTTCTGTAAATGCATCTTCATCTGCAGGGACCGCAATGAACTTACTTTTGTATGCAAAGCTTTAACCTCTGCCTCTAATCTTTTCCGTTCTTCAACTTCTTTATTATATTTTTCTTTTAGATCTTCGTATGTGGAACCTAAACCCAAACAACCAAATAAGATTTTGTGTCAACTAATGATTTCATAAAGGAATTAAAAGATCAGCAATGATTATGCTAAGTCTTGAAATAAGTAAATATTTAATAAAACACCTTGGAGCAATATGTCCAGGTATTGATCATATATTAAAAAAGAGGTGTCTCCTACATTCTGAAATTGAATTTCTTTTGAAACATACTGCAGAAAGATAAAATGTACGAGTTAATGCTTACCCCTAATGGATCAGCCTAACAACAAAAATGCAATTGGGGATGACATCTTTGAAACACTAAAATTAAAAGCTGAGTCCAAATTTGGATTAAGTCATTAATTCATAATTTAAAATGTAAGAGTTGTTTACACGGATACAGTACTGACTCAGTGTGGGTGGAGCTGCAAAGGGTCTCTGTGGTGTGCTGCATGGATCCAGGGAAGGATACAATACTGACTCGGTGTGGGTGGAGCTGCAAAGGGTCTCTGTGGTGCGCTGCATGGGTTCAGGGAAGGATACAATACTGACTCGGTGTGGGTGGAGCTGCAAAGGGTCTCTGTGGTGTGCTGCATGGATTCAGGGAAGGATACAGTACTGACTCGGTGTGGGTGGAGCTGCAAAGGGTCTCTGTGGTGTGCTGCATGGGTTCAGGGAAGGATACAATACTGACTCGGTGTGGGTGGAGCTGCAAAGGGTCTCTGTGGTGTGCTGCATGGGTTCAGGGAAGAATACAGTACTGACTCGGTGTGGGTGGAGCTGCAAAGGGTCTCTGTGGTGTGCTGCATGGGTTCAGAGAAGGATACAATACTGACTCGGTGTGGGTGGAGCTGCAAAGGGTTTCTGTGGTGTGCTGCATGGATTCAGGGAAGGATACAATACTGACTCGGTGTGGGTGGAGCCGCAAAGGGTCTCTGTGGTGTGCTGCATGGATCCAGGGAAACAGCTGCCGAGTTTGCAACTTGTTGGCTTCTTTCAAATTCAGATTTACACCTGTGATAAAAACCCAAGAGACCAACAACACAGATCAGAACAAACACAACAGAACACCAAGGCCACACATACATTTCCAAAGAACAAAGTATATGAAACTTAGTCTCTCAAAATCCTTTTATCCAGCATTTAGTGAGAGCTAATTCTTAAGCCAGACTTAAAAGTACCCTCTCTTCAAAATATTATGAAGCCAGATGAACACTTTATCAGCAAAGAAGTATAGAGGGCTGGGGACACATTCCTACCAAATTTTACATTCCATCTAAGCAAAAAAAGAGGTACAGAAAGAACTTCAGAAGCACAAATCAAGTGATATTCTTGAAACATAGGTTCTAATTATGAAAATGGAGACATTACTTATGCTAATCATTGTAAAACAAGAGACTTGAGGTGGGCAAGATGGCTCAGTAGGTAAAGACATTTGTCACCAGTCCAAGATTGATCCTTGGGACTCATAAAATAGGAGAGAAATGACTACCAAAAATTATTCAATGACCTCCCCACTTGTACATGAATACACAAATAAATAATTTAAAGACAATAGATATTACATGGCACTTTAAAGAGAGACTCACAAGTTAAGCTAACAGCACACAAGTGCTGCCCATGTACTTTAGGGGCCCCTTTGCTCCCTTGACAGGCATTACAGGCAAGCAAGTGCTGGTGTCTGGCAGCTGTAGCTTGCTCACAGTGTTGGTCTTTCTGCAGGTGTTGTACATTGGGACCCTCAGCGCTACACATTTGAACAGTTCCTATGTGAGCCTAGCTATAAGTCACAATTCCTCAGCCTTTGCCCAAGCTCTCAGGTGGAGGTCTGAGACCCTCGGCACTAAAGTCACAGGAATGTTACTCAGACAGTTACCGCTTAAGTTCCTGTTCCAGCTTTTCTATTTGCTTTTTGCATGAGCTCAGTTGACTTTCTTGGAAATTCACTTGTGACTCCTTAACTTGAAGTTCATGAGAAAGCTTCTGCCTTGTTTTCTCCAAATTTTCACATATCTCCATCAATCTTTGATTTTCCCTTTTCAGGTCTGCACCCTCAGTCTTTCCATCTTCAACCTAACAGAGATTGTTGACAAGAAAATAGTTATGTACTTACCAAGTATTACATCTAAGTCTGACTCTAACTTTTCTGTGATACTGTAGTAATAGTAAACCCCCGGGTGAAGGAGGTGATGCTTCATGAACAAAGGCGTTTTAAATGACCAAACTCCTAAGCATATAGACAGAAAGTTCTATAAAGTCGCACATTATATTATCGTTTAACATCCTTTAAAGAATTTGAAAATAAAAGCCTACAGCAATGGTTCAGTGAAGAAGAACTTGCTGCTCTTGCAAAGGACCTGGTTCAATCCCAGCACCCATATCACATGGCTCACAATTGTCCAGATATTCAGTTCTATGGAATCTGCTGCCCTTTTCGGAGCCCTCACGCATGTGATACACAATCAGGCACATAGGACACACACATACAAGTATTTTTTTTTTAATTTTTTTAAATAAACCTTATAACTTTTCCTGAACTATTCATTTTTAAGTTTCACTGAGGAAGCCAGTTATTTTAAGGAATCAAAAAATCCCTCCATAAGCTGGGCGGTGGTGGCGCATGTCTTTAATCCCAGCACTTGGGAGGCAGAGGCAGGCGGATTTCTGAGTTCAAGGCCAGCCTGGTCTACAGAGTTAATTCCAGGACAGCCAGGGCTACCCTGCCTTGAAAAACAAAACAAAACAAAACAAAACAAAACAAAACAAATCCCTCCATAAGCAAAAATATATTAGAAGTCATAATCATGATTGGACTACCACATAGTTGGCTAACAGGGTTTTCCTTTGTTTTTTTAACCATTTTCATTAATACCCCAGAAGAGATGATGTTGGGAACATCAAAGCTTTTTAAAGCTCACTGTTAGACAGCAATCTCCACTTTTAACTGTAAAAATATCAGAAAACTACCTCAATCCAGATCTGAAGCCAGACACTCGGCCATTTCCTAAACGTAAGTTAGAATGAAATTAGGCCCTAAATATCCGCAGGCAAGCACCAATAAAGCCACAGATGAAGAAGACCAGAGGCATCTAAAAATGTCTGAAGAGGAAGAAGAGATATCACCTGGAGATGGCAAGCTCTGCTTCCTACAGGAAAATGAAATAAAGGTTAAATGATGCAGCAGGAGGCGGAGGCGGCCGCGGCACGGATACCTTCTGCTTCTGCTTCTGCAGCGCAGCTTCAAGAGAGTCCAGCTGGAACTGCCTCTGTTGTTTCTCCTTCTTTAGTTTGTCCAGCTGTCCTTCAAGCTCTTGAATCTTCTGAAGAGCTCTGGTAGGGAGACCTTCCTTCCATTCTTCCAAAGCCCAGCTCATCTTGTTTTATTTTTAAAGCATTTAAAAGTAAACTGGAAAAAAAAGTAATAAAATCAGTAAAGAAACTTTTAAGATTCTATAACATTTTGTGGTTTCCTCATTTTATTCTTATCTTTCAGTTTTAACATCTTAGAGAGCTACTTGCTTTGCTGTAAAGTTTCAAGGTGAAATAGATCCTACCTGTGTGAAAGGAGAGCATCACACTCTTACAAACGTCCTTTCCTTTCTTCCCATCCTCAGCACTCATACTCTAGAGCAGTGCTCAGCCTCCCGAATCCTGAGAACCTTCACTACAGCTCCGAGACCCCCCCCCCACCATAATATATTCTATTGCTACCTCCTAACTGTAATCTTGCTACTGTTATTAATCGTAATGTAAACATCTGATATGCTGGATATCTGACATGTGACCCCGGGGGTAAGGTGGGGTCAAAACCTACCTTTTAAGAACCACCGCTTTTTATATTCGGGAAAGCCTTTCCTGTGATTGCCAACAGGTTGTAGTTTCCAGTCAGTTTCTCATAAGATCTCTAACTCTTTCCAAGCTGTATCATTTTTTAAACTGATGCATGCATCAGTCAAGAGTGAGTGCCAGGCTCCTGCCAGGACTGTGGCAAAGATGATAAAGGCACCCACCACATGAAAAAGGAATACAGACAGGGACTCAAAGGACAACTTGAGCCCTGCCACTGTCACTCAAATTCAACTGTTCCTTGTGTTTTGTTTTGTCAATTATGAGAATGATGTTGACAACTTCCTGGAGCATTAGAATGGCACCTCCCCGTACATTTTCTGTATGTTAACTATTATGTCAGTGCCCCAAAAATATACTTCAGCTTATGATGCAAAGGAAATGTGGATCACCTCTTTCTGAGCCACTCTGTGTATGTAGACTGAGATAGTATCTAACTGTAAATATTTTGAAAAATTACTTTCAAAAGAGAAACAAGGATCTTGGCATGTTACATATCAGCCTTGAAGACAGTTTTTGCTGTCAGCTTCATTATTTTTTTTTCCCAGATCTCATTTCTCAGAAGACATCTGTAACTTCCACACCCAATTTCCCACAAAATTTTCTGAAAGAAATCAAAGGCCTCTTAACTAACAACAAAGAACAACTGACCCTGCTCTAAGAGATGGCAGTCAAGTAACTTCTTCATTCAAGAGAGAGTAGAATACATTAGACCAAAAACCACATGCAGAAATTGTCTTAATTCAGCCAGCCACCGAAATCAATACATCAAGATGCCACGGCCATATCCCCACCTTTCACCAAGCACTGAGTTTGAAGCCAGCCTGGTCTACAGAGTGAGTTCAAGGCCAGCTAAGGATACACTGGGAGGCTCCATCTCCACAGAGGAAAAAAAGCCACAGCCAACAAGACAAAAAAGAACATCTAGTGAGGCGATATAAGCAAGGGAACCCAGCAGGTTTCTTTTCTAATCCAAAACCTACAAAGAGCTATATTCATGTTTGTAGTCATACACTTGGTGAAGAACAAGGCGGTAGTTATATATGTAGCTAATATAACAAAAGTTATATTTTATTGTGCTGAGGATTGTTAGACAATATTTACACTTTAAATTCCTAATTACAGTCCTAAGCCCATCTTCCCAAGGCTGCTCACCTGGGTGATCTATGTTAGCTTAAGGTCAGGTTCAGTTTTGTTTGGTTGGTTTTTTTCCTTTTACTATTATTATTTATTCATTCTACATCCTAACGGTAGTTCCCCCCTCCCTCCTCTGATCCCAGTCCCACCCTCACACATACCTCCCCTTCTTCTCAGAGAGGAGGGAAGTCTCCCTTGGATACCACCTGATCCTGGGACATCAAACTGAAGCAGGACTACACACACCCTTTCCCACTAAGGCCCTACAGAGGTTTTTGATTTGAGGGTTAGGATCCTGAGGGCAGATCAGGGTGGCGTCTTCTCGGATGTGCAGAGCGCTGCCTAGTCTCCACTTTATCTATACTGTTCAGTGGGCGTCATGGGGTTTTAGGATTGTTATTTTGAATGAGTGATGTCAGGGTTTTGGTTATTATTCTTGGGTGTTTAAAAGGCATCTTTTTTTTACTATGTTCATTACACACATACATTTTCTACCTCTCCTACACTTACATATAAATACACCACGCCTAAATTGGCACTAGGTGTTGACAGAGTCAAGGAACCACCTGTTAGCCACCTGAATCGGGGTCGGGAGAGCAGAAGTTGTAAAATCCGTAAATTAAAAATAAAAGTAAGCCGGGCAGTGGTGGCGCACGCTTTTAATCCCAGCACTTGAGAGGCAGGCGGATTTCTGAGTTCAAGGCCAGCCTGGTCTACAGAGTGAGTTCCCGAACAGCCAAGGCTACACAGAGAAACCCTGTCTTGGAAAAACCAAAAAAAAAAAAGGGGGGGGGGGGGGAATTGGATTAAAGAGGCGGGGTCTGAGAGGAAGACGAAAGATGAAGCAAAATCTCAGCGGTGGAGGTTTAAAAGGACTTCCACCACCGGGAAGCTTGTGGAGGGCTCCCTTCAGGGCCGTCCCCCGCCTCAGGCCCTCAGGGGGTCGTGGCAGGTGTCCCACGGAGGTCCGTCCGTCAGAATCCCCCCGCCTCTCTGCCAGGGCTCGTGACTTTGGCTGCTGAGCACACAACCCAGCCCGGCCCACTGCGACCCGAGGCCGCCAAAGTGAGAAAGAAGCTTCTCGAAACCACGAGGGACCCCCCACCCCCGACGGGGCGGCGCGGATGGGGGACGCTGCCTCACCTGAGCTCTTCCCAGAACCGGGCTCCGGGCCCCGAGAGCCCCGACCGCCTCGCCGCCGAGCTCCGCACGCACCCGGCACGCCGCTCCTCCCCGCCCGGCACGCGCGATTCAAACTGCCCGCGGCCGCCGCCCCTCTTCCTCTCGCCCACTTCTGGGCCCGCCCAGCCAGCCTCCGCGTCTATTGGCCGTTCCGAGAGGCTTCCGACCAATCGTCGCCCGGATTCTCGGTGGGACGCCTCCGATTGGTTCTTTTGGACGACTGTTTAAAATCAACTCGTGGAGGAGCCTGCGCAGACGCCGGATGCCCTGGCGTTGCCTAGAGACGGGGCGCTGCGCGCTCTGAGGAGCCGGCTGCGGGTTTGAACCGGGGTCGAGCCTCGAGCCGCTGGGCGGGCCTTAGGAGCAGGGTGAGGGCTGGGCGGCGGGGTGGCCGCTCGCTCTAACCGTAGGACTCTCGGGAGGAGTTAGCTCGGAGGGGAGTATTACTGTAAAAGCTGGCTGCGAAGTTGATTATTACTTTAAAGGTTGGCGCGCACCTGTCACAGCAGCCCTGAGAAGGGCGTTTGGAGAACAGCCTGGGCTATAGACGGAGTCCTGTCTCAAAAAAAAAAGAGAAGAGAGGGAGAGAGGGGGAAGAGAAAGAAAAGGAAAGGAAAGAAAAATAACAGGCACGGTATAACAAATAATCTGAACTTGAATCTAGACAAGCATGCAAAACATCAACTGCTGACCTCTCAGGCATCCCCGTCAGGTTTTCAAAATCTGAATATGCGATTCGCGCGGGTTGTGGTGTGGCACGCAGCCGACAGGATTTGCTGAATACCCGAAGGGAACACCTTTCATCAGATTCAAATATTCACAAGGCTCTTCTAAACTGAGTGTTCTCCAACCTTTGTATGAAGCCCAGGTTTGTGAGTGTATGTGCATAATATATATATATATATACATACATACATACATATATATTATATTATATTATATTATAGATATATATTATAGATATACTTCCCCAATTAAAAAATGAGCATCAATTATGCATACTATTTTTTGTTATATTTTTATACATGGATATGTATGTCCCCTCTCCTCTTAAACTCATTCCCCTTTCCAGCTCGACACCTCCCCTCCCCACCCTGTGTGTGTGTATGTGTGTGTGAGAGAGAGAGAGGGGTTGAATTTCATCAGGGTTGCTTACAGAAACATGAGTGAACAGTTCTTTGCCAGAGCAGTGCATCTTACCAGTAGCCACACACCACTGAGGGAAAAATGTTTCTCCCTCATCATCTGTTACCTGTTAAGTCCTCAGGGACAGGTGAGATCTATAGTCCCTTCCCCCACAAATAAGCTTCCAAAGGCAGGAACAAGCTAGGAATTGTGAAGCTGATGTGTTGCCTTCAGTAAATTTCAATCTTTCTCTGTCCCCTTTACCTTTCACTAGACTATTCCTGCAGTTTAATCTGACTCTGCGTCCCCTTTTACTGAAATCATTTTGATTACATAAAACCACTGTGCAGGCTAGCTTTATGTCAATCTGACAAAAAGTGAAAGGAGATTTTGAAACATTGAGAAAATGCCTCCATAAGATTCTGTCGTAGGGCACCAGTGCACGTGGTACCTCCCTAGGTTGGTGGTCCTGAGTTCTATAAGAAAGCCGGCTGAGCAAGCCAGGGAGAGAAAGCCGGTAGGCAGCACCCCTCCATGGTCTCTGCATCAGCTCTGCATCAGGTTCCTGCCCTGTGTGAGTTCCTGTCCTCATTTCCCTCAGTGATGTGGAAGTGTAGGCTGAATAAACCCGCTCCTTCCAACTTGCTTTGGCCATAGTGTTTTATCACAGCAATAATCCCCCTCACTAAGACTACCACCCTAAGAATTTTTTGGTTTTTCAAGACAGGGTTTCTCTGTGTAGCCCTGGCTGTCCTGGAACTCCCTCTGTAGACCAGGCTGGCAAGATGTTTTCTTAGAACTTGGTTTCTACCCTTTCCTTTGAGGACTTGCCATACCCTTGCTTTTCTCATGGTCAGTCTTCCTTGAAGTGACGACCACCATGCCTGGGCCATTCATCACCACCTTCCTTTCTATCATTCAATGCTCTCTCACCTTCCCATCGTCTTCTCCAGTATGAGCTGCAGCGCTTGGCACTGAAACCAACGCCATTGCCCTTGGTCCTCGTGTCTCCGAGATGTGTACATTTACCTGTCCGGTTGGCCTCCCCTTCCTGGGGAGAGCTGTGAGATACATAGGGACAGAAAGAAGTCCTACAACTGGACACTCACACACAGCTACAAGCCAGAGCAGGTAATTTGACTCCAGTTGAGAGGAGCAGGGATATTAGAAAAAAGGCTTCATTTCTCTCTGGCTCAAGGGCCCCTCCCTGGCCAGGCTAGAGGCTTGGAGACTGTCAACTCTTTGTGAGCCAGAGAAAAAGAAGAGAAAGAAAGAATTCAAGCACACACTTACACACATACACACACACACACACACACACACTTTGGCCCTGCCTGACCACCTGTCTCAACAATTCCACAAGTGTTCATGCATACTTACATACATACACATATATCTACCCATGTATTTATGTACATACATGTAGACAAACAGACATATACACATAATTCATTCGGTGACTGAGGCTGAGCCCCAAATGCTACACTTTATTTTTTTCTCTCTGGCAAGTTTCACCTTTTTAGACAAAAGTTCTTTATGGAATTACGTCATAGATAAAATGTTACACAGGAGGAGAGTTACAGGAGGATGCCGACCATAAGTCCAAAGCAGTACTTCATTCTAGAAGCTCAAAAGTTCCAGAGCTGCACATGGCCTTGCTTTATCTCGGTGCACACCTGTGCCTTCATCCTTGAACCTGACCTAGAATGAATGTTTTTCCTCGATCACAAATCTGTCCCAAGCCTGCTTTCTTTGCCTAGTGCAATTAGCCTGTGACATGTGAAGGTTTACAGAGCTCTGTTTGCAGCATTATTCTATAGGGGGCTTGACATTACTTGTATCAATCTGAGTTCTCTAAAATCATTTTCAGAAATTGTGAAGTCATCTATTTGTCTATACAGAATTACTACATGAGAGTACCTCTTCATGGTGATCTGCAGGAAATCTGCCCAGTAGCGTGGGCTGAGGCCCAGGGAACAGTAGGTTATGTAATAGTGACAGAAAGGGTATCTCAGTACCAAGAAGCAATCCTGTGTGAAGTCTCTGGTGACCTTGCATCTCAGAGCTCGCCCATCGCAGAACAGGCGAAACAGTGGGCCGTCTCCAGAAAACTCAGGCGAAACCGTGGCCGTCTCCAGAAAACTCATTTGCATGCTTTTTCCTAGATGGTT
The DNA here is from genome assembly GCF_008632895.1 of Mastomys coucha. Taxonomy (NCBI): domain Eukaryota; kingdom Metazoa; phylum Chordata; class Mammalia; order Rodentia; family Muridae; genus Mastomys; species Mastomys coucha. The sequence continues at coordinate 86,825,212 of NW_022196891.1, forward strand.
TCTGACAAGTTAGGGGTTGTCACCCTCTAATCAAAAGTGCTTTTATATAAGGCTGGCTGTCTCCCTCTCTGAATCATGGCGGTAACATGACCCATTCAGCAGCATACTAGTTTTAATCTATTTTTATCTATTTGAAGATTTAAAACATTTTCTAATGAACACATCTGCCCATATAATTATGAGTGTCTCCCTCACACTGCTGTCAATTCCACAAGGAAGCCACCCCTGCCACGCCATAGTTTGATGGTGATTTTGGTTCCTTTGTCAGGGTTTTATTTAGAACCAATTGTTAGAATTGGGTAGAATTTACTTCTCCATCTCATTTTTAACCTTTGTGTGTCTATATGTCCTGGTTGTTTCTCCTACAACAGCACATTGTTTGATTGTGCCATACAGCCTTCCTACACATCAACGTATATTTCATTGTGATAAATTTAAACAAAGCATGCATATTTTAACTCTGAAGTATAAAAATTATGTGACAAGTATGTACACCTCTATAAACACTTTCAAGCCTTAATACAAACATTTCTTTGACATGATAGGGTTCCATATCTAGCTTTTCCAGCTATTTAGTCCCCAGTTCCCACAGCCAGACAACCACTAACTTGTTTGGTCAGTGGCAGCTGGCAGTTTTGTTTAGTTTTGTTTAGTTTCATATATCTGGAATTGCACAGGATATGCTGTTGGTGGACTTTCAGGGGTATCTATTTTATTGGGTTCTATTATCTACCATCCTTCCAACCCTTATTGCACTGCAGCCTCCCCCAGCTCTGGGTAGGTGAGAAAGGAGGTTAGTGGGGAAAGGGGACTAGACCTCTTTAGACTACTTTCTGCTGGTTTGTTACCTTTAGTTCCCTGGGGCAAGTCTAGTTTCCATCTTCAGGATATCACCAACCAGCAACCCAGCAAAATAGCACTAGCAAATGCAGCAGCAGGAACCAGTGGGAACCAGCAGGAACCAGCAGGAACCAGCAGGAACCAGCAGGAACCAGCGGAGCAGTGGCAGCTGGACTGGAGTAGGGGAGAGTCTGAGGGAGCAGCTGCCCCAGGCCCTCAGGGATCTAGAATTTATACCCTTTCAAGAGTCCCCGGAATTCCAAACTCTGTGCATCTGGCAAAAATGCCACCCCTCCTAGAGCACAAGGCAATCATGGTTAAAGGCTGTGGGCAATCTGAAGCAGCCCTATATCCCACACCTGGAATTTAAACAAAAACATTCACAGAACATAACTGGGTTTTTAAAGGAACCAAAATTCTCACGACAATATACTGCCTGAAGTCCACTTCTTCCCGCATCACATACAGACATCATTATTGTTCGTAGCTTTGGGGGATTTATTTTGTTTCTTAGTTCTGTGTATTTGCAAACATAAAAATGGTCTACCCGTGGGAGGCAACAGGGGTTTGTTTTTGTTGTTTTTGTTTGTTTCTTTGTTTTTTGGAGGGGAAACTGGGAATGGAGAAATTTACATGTAAATAAAGAAAATATCTAAAATAAAAAAAAAAATGGTCTACCCATTCACGAAGATTGTGTTGTTTCCAATTTAAAACCATTAAAAAACAAAGTTCCTAGGACTTTTATGTTTCAGCCTTTGCTTTATAATAATGGTAAAAATTAGTTAAATATTTCCTGCTCATCTCTAAGTTTGTGTAGAATTTTTGTTATTCATGCCTTAATATTTACACCGGGAGATTTCTCTGGAAAGCTTTAAATTAGGAATTAAATTTGTATTAGTAAAGGCTTTCTTTACTTTCCTAGCTTTGGTTTAGTTTGATAATTTGTATATTTAAGGAAAATCTATTTTTCTAGTTGTCTTAGGTCATTAAAACTACTGGTATATTATAACTTTTCCAAGTTTTCTGTTATCTTCTAGCTGACTTTGAAGAACATAGTTACAATTCTTTGTTGACACTGTGTCTCTGTTATCTAGTTTTTCTTCAATTCAGCTTTAATTTGATCAACTTAATTGATCTTTTTAAGGACCACCTTGCATAGTCAAGTACTGTGGTATGTGCCTGTAATCTTAGCATTTAGGTGTCCAGGCAGGGAGAGTGAGGGCTGCCTGAGCTGCATGAAAACTTCAAGGCCATCCTGGGCTTCACAGGGACAAGAAGAGTCTCCAAAACCATGGTAGAGATTTAAGGTGATGGCTCAGTCAGTAAGGCGCTTGCCTATGGAGCCTGGGGACCTCTATATCTGATCTACAGAACTCACCTGAAAATACAAGAGGTCTCCTTGTTGGAGTAGACCTTGTTGGGATAGGTGTCACCTTAGTGGAGTAGGTGTGTCCTTGTCGGAACAGATGTGGCCTTGGTAGAAGTGTGTCACCAGGGGTGGGCTTTGAGGTTTCAAATGCTTAAGCCAGGCCCACCTGGCTCCCTCTCCCTCTCCCACCCCTCTCCCCTTCCCCCTTCTCCTCCTCTCCCTCTCCCACCCCTCTCCCCTTCCCCCCTC
>NW_022196891.1:86827894-86834319 GCF_008632895.1 Mastomys coucha
CCCCTCTCCCACCCCTCTCCCCTTCCCCCCTCTCCTCCTCCCCCTCTCCCTCCCTCTCCTCCTGCTGACTGACAATCTGGATGGAGAACTCTCAAGCTACTTCTCCAGCACCATGTCCGCCTGCTCCTCACCATGGTGGCCATGAACCGTGGCCATGAACCTATAAACAAGCCCCAATTAAATGCTTTCCTTTAGACGAGTTGCTGTGGCCATAGTGGTTCTTCATAGAAACAGAAACTCTAAGACAGTGCTATAGTAGCCAAAGTATTTACCACTTCTGACAAACTTTATTCCATTTCCTTTTGCTACCTTTTTCTTCTTGGCAGAAGAAAATCCACAATTGTGACTTGTTTCTAGTTCCGTCTCCACTAACTTAGTGTCTCAGTTATGGCCCACATTTTCTGGTTCTTCTTACAGATAGAGACTTTTGACCAGCTATCTTTTGTATTTTGTATACAAATACAAAAATATTTGTATATTTTGTATATTTTGTGCTTTGTATCTTGTGGTGTTGCTTGAAAAGACATCCATCATATGTGATTCTATCAGACAGCTAAGTTACTTAGAGGTCATTTTTAGCTCACTCAGCTTTATGATGGAGAGTCTAAAAGTAGCCTTTTTCCTGTGGTGATGTAGGCTGTTTCTAAGGGTGTTCCTTCTGGGGCTGTACTGACGTCCCATGTATTCAACCCCCCCTTTTCACTCTGGCTCATGAGAATTGAGACAACTGGCCTCGAATGAGCTTTCTTTGATGGTTTGGCTGGTGTGGTGGCTAGGGGTTTTGTTGGATTGTTTGGGTGTCAACTTGACAGAAGTTTCCATCAAATTGATGTGCTCATCTTTCTTAATGAGTGATTGGGGTGGGGGAGCAGTCCCATTCTTGGGCAGCTGGTCCTGGGTATCACTAGAAAGCAGGCGGTGGTCCTGGGTATCACTAGAAAGCAGGCTGAGCAAGCCATGGGCAGCAAGCTGGTCAGTAGCTTCTCCATGCTCTCTGCTTCAGTTCCTGTGTCCAGGTTCCTGCCTTAAGTTCCTGCCCTGACCTTCCTCAGAGATAAATTGTGAGAGGAAATAAACCCATTCCACCCCAAGTTGCTTCCGGTTACAGCATTTATCCCAGCACTATAAAGCAAATTAGAATAGTTCTTTTTTGGTTTTGGTGAGAGTGCGTTGTTTGTTGGTTGATTTGTTGTTGTTTTTTGCTTTGTTTGATTGTTTTTTTTTTGTTTGTTTGTTTGTTTGTTTGAGACAGGGTTTCTCTGTATATTGCTGACTATACTGGAACTCTCTCTGTAGCCCAGGCTGGCCTTGAACTCAGAGATCCACCTACGTCTGCCCCGAAAGCAGTGGTTTTTTTTGTCTGTTCGTTTGTTTCTTGAGATAGGATTTCCTATCCATGCTAAGCTGGGACTTGTAGAGAAGTCCTCCTGCTCATGCCTGTCTTGTGCTGGGATTACAGATCTACAGCACCGCACCCAGCCTAAGTGAGCTTGGAGAATGGTGTGGTCCAGGTCTCTCCCTGGCAGCTGTTCTTTGCCAGCCTCAGGCAGTTTCTCCCTGCAGATGCACCCACTAATGTGGTCAGACTCAGAGCCCCAGGTCAGATTTAAGTGTTCTGGGTTTGTGGTTTTCGTGTTGTGTTGGTTTCTGTGCATTTGTGTTGTGTTTGCAATACCGGAGGCTCCACCCCAGGCCTAGCTCATGCTGGGCAAGAGCTTTATTGCCAAGCGCCATTCTCAGCCAACTACTGCCTCCTCTCTGATCCTGTTTCACGTCTATCTATCTACCTTCCTCGGTTCCCCCCCCCACCCTAAATCTGACACATATTCTTCTCTTACCATCCTATTTCGGGGGTCTTAGCAAGTGTCAACAAACTTTTAATTCCCTAGTGAATATCTCTCACAGAGACCACTGTATCTTGAGTTCCATATCCATGTCTTTTCATTCCCAAGTGAGTACCTCTCACAGAGACCACTGTATCTTGAGTTCCATATCCATGTCTTTTCATTCCCGAGTGAATACCTCTCACAGAGACCACTGTATCTTGAGTTCCATATCCATGTACTCAACTGCCTTCTGGATATTGCTCAGCATTTCCAGTAAGACTTTGCTCCATGCCTCCTCTCCCTCCCACCTCCCCACCTCAGCATGCGGTGTCTTCATTTCCTCAGCCCTCCAAGCTAGAAGTTCTAGAGTCAATACTTTTCCACCTTTCCTGTACCCTCCATCTTCCTGCCTGAGACCTGATCCTGCCTAGTAGCAAGCCAACTCTTGCCTTAATTATTTTAAGAGCCTTCTGGGAGGGCTATCTTTTTAACAGGTGCCTTACTAAAGTTGGGGCCTTGATATGGAAAGGATGAGGCCCTGGCTCCTATGTTGATGACATTCAGATGGGCCAAGATAAGGTAGATCTTTGCTCCATGCATTTTCTAGTCCCTACATCCCTGCTCACTCACCATATCTGTACAGGTAACTCACACACCCATGGTCACTCACACATCCATGGTCACTCACTATGTCTGTATAGGTCACTCACACATTCATGGTCACTCACCATATCTGTATAGGTCACTCACATATCCACGGTCACTCACTGTATCTATATAGGTCACTCACACATCCATGGTCACTCACACATCCACTGTCACTCACAGGGTCTGTATAGGTCACTCTTCCAGGAGTAAATAGAATATTTACCAAGGAGCAGTGTGCCCAGCTAACATGTGCCAGCTGAAATCAGGGCAATGCACCAGGGAGGAGATCTTGAAGAAGCTGAAAAGACAAGGAGTCTAAACCACGGTACTTGCCAGGTGTGGTGGTGCACACCTTTATTCCCAATACTGGGGAGACAGAGACATGCGGAACTCTGTGAGTTTGAGGCCAGTCTGCTCTACATAATGATTTCCAGGACAGTCAGAGTTACATAGAGAGACCCTGTCTCAATTAATTAATTAACATTAAAAGAAAACATAGGGCTAGAGACAGAGGAGTATTGTCTTGTGATTCACAATTTAAGACATGGCAAGGACACTTGAGATAGGTGCTCTAGGGTAGGTCCTTAGAACTTAACATGAAAACAGTCTAGCCATTGACACTCTAGAACCATATTAGCCGTGTTGAGGACAGGGTTAAGGAAACAGGGCAGGCAGACTGGATTTATTCCCCAAGTCCACCAACTGATTATTTCCAGTACACCCTAGAAAATGTCATTGTCAACAAGGCAATGAATATTGTAGTAAGGACAATGGACTCTTCAAGACGGCCCTGGCCGCTGACCTCTAGGGTCAGTGTTGACAGCTGGATGTGCTGCTGGGGTATTGTGTTCCATAGTGTCAGTGCAGATAAGAGACTCTAGAGTGAGCTGGGTGGTGGTGGCGCACGCTTTTAATCTCAGCACTTGGGAGGCAGAGGCAGGTGGATCTCTGTGAGCTCAGGGCCTGCCTGGTCTACAGATGAGTTCCAGAATGGCAAGGGACATACAGAGAAACTCTGAGGCAAAGACTTTTTCCTCCACTAGCAAATGCTTCACCATTTGAAAACCCACTGCTTTTGTGCGTCATGAAGACGGAACACCTGGTCATGGGACATCAGCTGTGTAACCAGTACTGGCCATCACTGAGTATTGTCAAAACCACTAAGTCAGAGGTCCCAGAGGGCGCTATAACAAATCATCATCCTATGAACAAAGCTCAGCCAGACACGAAGAACACAGACGGCTTGTGTGAAGAGCATTCAGAGGAGCCCCTCTGTCCCCCCCAGGGCTCCGCCATGACCCACCTCCAGGACCCTGTGATGCTCGTCTGGAAATTAAACTGCAGAGGTGTGCACCTGATCCGGCCTCACAGGCAAGTGTCCTGAAGACAGACCGTTGTTCTCTGTGGCTCCACCACGGGGGACCTGAACAGCAGACCTTTATCAGCACACCCAGCTGTTGACTCCGAGTGACAAGTGATAAGAGAAGCAGGTTGAGTTCCAGAGGCTCTCCTGAGCGCATGACTTCCCGTTGATAGATACGTGCTGCACGGCAGGCGTGGCAGGATTATTTGAGACAATTCCCAATAAGAATACTGTGGGTAAATATCATGGGAACAGTCCGGGGGGGTTGAGGTTTTGTGTCTTACGCCTGTGCCCACTAGAGAGGACCCACAGAGGATCCTCCACTGCAGAGGAGGCAGGAAATGTCCCGTGGGTGTCTTTGCTTAACGTCTGTACAGTAGTCTCATCGGGAGAGTAGTCGTAGTATGAGGAGTACCTTCCAAAGGCAGTGTAGCCACTCTGCTCAACAGGCATGCTGTCAGCAGTCCTGTAGGCCTGCAGCACGGAACTGACCAGAAACAGCCTGTTTCCCGTTGGTAGTTAAACTGCATTGGCTCTCTTCCGCCCAGAAGGAATTGCCTGGCCCCTCCCTCTCTCCACAGTGCTGGGCAGAAGTACTCGGACAGGTAAGATAACATCTGCTTTACGCCCATAGGATCTTGCAAGATATTGCCTTGGGACAGAATACTTGCTTTATTGAGAAATATTTTTATAGCCCATGCTCATTGTAGGCATCTCCGTCCCAGCCTGCTTTCTGATGCTATAATAAAACACTGACTGAAAGCAACTTGGAGGAGAAGAGGGCTTCTCTGGGTGATATTTCTAGATCAGAGTCCATCACTGAGGCAAGTCAGGGCAGGAGCTCATGTAGGACCATGGAGGCAGGCACTGAAGCAGAAACCATGGAGGAATGCTGCTTACTGGCTTATGCTCACCTATCCCTCTTATACAGCCCAGGCCCCCGTGCCTGAGGATGATGACACCTCCCATAGTGCACTGGGCCCACCTACATCAATTAGCAAGCAAGAAAATGCCCACAGACACACCCACAGGCCAGTCTGTCGGGGCAGTTCCTCAGCTGGGGCTCCTCCCTCCCAGGTGACTCGAAGTTGTATCAAGTTGGCAATAAGAACTAACCGAACAACGCCCTACCTCTGTGACTAACTGGTCTGAAACTGTTGCTGTCATGGACTGAATTTTGTCCTCCATAAATCCGCATTCTGAGATCGTGACCCCCACCCCCACCCTCAGTACTTCAGAGTGTAACTGGAAGCAAGGTAGTTGCAGATGTAATTTAGTAAGACGGGGTCATTATGGTGAATGGGCCTAATCCGATGTGACTACACCCTTACTAAGAGGCCAGGGAAGAGGCTGCCTAAGGAGATATGCTCAATGGATGAAGTGTCTGCCACACAGTGTGAGGACCTAAGTCAGTTCAGATCCCTAACACTAATGTAAAAAAGTCAAGTGTGATTTTCATTCTAGAACTGGAGAGGTAGAGATAAGAAGTCCCCTGGGGACTCCTGGCCATCTGTTCTATCCAAATCAGTGAGATTTGGTTCCAGGTTCAATTGGAGAGTGTCTTAAAACCTAACGTAGATAACTACCTAGGGAAGTGTATAATGTCAACCTCAGGCCCCTACATGTACACACAAAGTTGCCCGCATGTGCATGCACACGTATGTACCACATACAGTTTCTACAGGTGTGGTTGCACATTTAAATACAGAGTCAGGAATGCAGACAGCATGTAAAACTTGTAGTTACGTGGGTACAAGCAGGGGATGCCAAAAATTTGTGGACTAACAGAAGCTAGGAGGGAGACACCATGGGGTCTTCCTTGCTGTCCACCCCAGGAGCCTGCCCTGCCAGCACCTGATCTTGGATTTCCACCCCTAGAACTGGGAAACAGCCCGTTCCTGCTGTTCCAAGCTGCGATATTCGAATGTCTTGATTTAGTAGCCCTGGGATACCAAGACAGATACCAAGTTGGAATTATCAGCTAAGCATTAGCAGCTAGAGGCTCAGCTAAGGCACCATGGTGTTCAGGGGTGACACTTCTACCGCAGAGAGCTGGCCCTCCTCCCTGAGTGCGAGTGCATACCATCAGCACCACAAGCCTCACCCCTGGGCCCGTGAAAGCCCGAGGCCAGCAGAGGGGGACTTGGCTCCTTTTACTGCCACCTAGATAACCCCACTTTAGGCTCTGTGGAGTAAGGTGTGGAGTGGGAACACAGAAAGGTTCAAGCATACTTGTAGCCACACCAGTCCCTGCGTTCCTTCTGCAGGTAAACAGCAGAGAAAGGAGATGGGAGCATGAGGTTTATCCACCCGGCTGTCCCTGCTACAGAATAGCACAGAGAAGATACACCTGAAGCTCAGGAGACTCCCCAGCAGCTGCCCATGAGCAGAACCTTGAAAGCAGTTGTCTTGGCCCAGGCGCGAGCTGCTTACATCAGCTCTCTCTCTCTCTCTCTCTCTCTCTCTCTCTCTCTCTCTCTCTCTCTCCCTCTCCTCTCTCTTCCTCCCTCTCTCTCTCTCCCTCCCTCCCTCTCTCTTTCTCCCCCCTTCCCTCCTTCCCTCTCTCTCTCTCTTTCTCTCTCTCTCTC
>NW_022196891.1:86834398-86841035 GCF_008632895.1 Mastomys coucha
CTCCCTCCCTCCCTCTTTCTCTCTCCCCCCTCTCTCCCTCTCCCTCTCTCTCTCTCTCTCTCTCTCTCTCACACACACACACACACACACAGAGTGGGGAGGGGAAGTGTCAAGCTGGAAAGGGGAATGAGTTTAAGAGGCGAGGGGACATACATATCCATGTATAAAAATATAACAAAAAATAGTATGTATAATTGATGCTCATTTTTTAATTGGGGAAGTATATATATAATATAGAATATATTATCTCCATCTCTCTCTCCCTCTCTCAGTATTTTATTTAAAACATTGTATTGGCAGCTGGAAAGTTAGTTAGCTCAGTGGTTAAAAGCACTTACTGTTGTTGCAAAGGACCTTGGTTCAATTCCCAGGACCCACATGGAGGCTCCGCATCTCTTCAAAGACCAGCACTTGAGGTACACAGATACACATGAAGGCAAAACTCTTACATACATAAAATAGTAAACGTCTAAAATGTTTTAAAAGGAAGGAAGAAAGAAAGAAAGGAAAGAAGGAAGGAAGGAAGGAAGGAGGCAAACATTTATTGGGCAGAGGGGACATGTGTGCCTTGGTGTACATATGTCTACTCCGACTGTTCACCTTGTTGAAGTATGTCTCTCTTGTTTCTGCTGTGCTGTGGACTACAGATTCACTGGCCTCTGGGGGTCTAGATGATTCTCCTGTCTCTGCCTTCCACACTTCTGTAGGAATGTTGGGATCACAGACATATACCACCATCAGGATTCCCATGCATGTTCCCGGACTCACGTTGCCAGGTTTGTGAGGCAGACGCTTTTACCTGCCAATCCAGGTTCCCAGCCCCTCCAGTTCTCTTTGACAAAGTCTTCCTTAGCTCGGGTCCATAAGTCAGCACAGTGACAGAGTGAACTTAGTGCAGAGACGAAAGGATCTAGACAGGATGAGAAGTAGACTTTAGCCAATAATTCTGTGACATCCTCATGGCCCATGTGGTGTTAGCCAAAGATGTGTCGAGCTGTTGTGGGAGAGTGTTGCACGAACATTCCTGGGAGATCCACAGAAGTGTGTGTCTACACCAGATAGGACCCTGACAGACCAAAGAAAGGTCTCCGTGAGTCCAGCTTACTGAACCAATTTGGTTCACTAACAACTGGTTAACTGAACAATTTGGTTTGTTGGTTTGCTGGTTCAAAGACCTCAAGTGAGGGATTGCTTACGAGAGTACCGGTTACCTGGGCAGTCACATCACTGAACACAGCAAGGATGACAACTCAGCAAACTCCCCCTCTGGAAGTCCGACTCTAGTCAGCCTTCCAGCTTCCATATATTCTAGAACCATTGCCTTTACAAGACTGCGCACAGCTAGGAGGGAGCACTTGCAGTTAGTGATGGAGCTGAAGGGAGCAGGTGGCTGGACTTCAGGTGAGGAGCCAATGGCCCTCTCTCTCCCTCCTCCTGTGAGGACAGGCTAGTAAGACCAGTTTTTTGTTTGTTTGTTTGTTTAATTTTTTTATTATTTTCTTTATTTACATGTCATATGATTTCTTCTTTCCCAGTTTCCCCTCCAAAACCAAAAAACAACAACAAGAACAAACCCCTGTTCCCTTCCCCATACCCCTGCTTGCCACCCCACCCTCTCTCTCTTACTGGCCCTGGCAATCCTCTACTCTGGGGCACAGAACCTTCACAGGGCCAAGGGCCTCTCCTCCCATTGATGACCAACTTGGCCATCCTCTGCTATACACATGCTGCCAGAACTATCAGTCCCACCATATGTACTCCTTGGTTGGTGGTTGAGTCCCTGGGAGCTCTGAGGGTACTAGTTAGTTCATATTGTTGTTCATCCTAAGGGGTTGTAAACCCTTCAGCTCCTTCAGTCCTTTCTCTAGCTCCTTCATTGGGGACCCTGCACTCAGTTCAATGGGTGGCTGTGAGCCTCTACATCTGTGTTAGTCAGGTACTGTCAGAGCCTCTCAGGAGATAGCTATATCAGGCTGGATTGTCCTTCCTTCAGTCTCTGCTCCATAGTTAGTCTCTGCAACTCCTTCCATGGGTATTTTGTTCTCCTTTTTAAGAGGGAATGAAGTGTCCACATTTTGGGTAAGGCCAGTTTTGTGAGGGTCTCGATGGGGTGGAAATAATACCAGCATATCACGTCAGAGAACAGAGCACCACACAGTAGGCTCAGACCCCACCCCAGGAAGTGCAAGCTGCAGGTCTTTAGGTGTCCCCACGACCCTCTTGGATACTAAGGGAACTTATTTTACCAGTGCCAAGCACAAATAGAAGTGAGGAGCAGTTGTGACTTCCTAAGGGGATCCCCAGCAAGTGGGCTTGAGAGCCAATAGGTGGGCGTCCATCCCACATGCAGTGTGGAGAGCAAAAAGCAGCAAGGCCGGACGACGCACACTACAGCAGCGGTGACAGGGGCCCTTCCATGATGTCACTGGGATACAGGGGCCCTTCCCTGGATGTCACTGGGATCTTGCTTCACTACAGCAGCCGTGACAGGGGCCCTTCCATGATGTCGCTGGGATACAGGGGCCCTTCCCTGGATGTCACTGGGATCTTGCTTCATTCACTACAGCAGCCGTGACAGGGGCCCTGATGTCGCTGGGATCTTGCTTCTCCTCAGCACTTTGCTTCCTGGATTATCAAGAAAGAAGCTTCCTCTCCCAAGGTCTGTCTTGTTCTGGTGAGGAGAACACAAAGCCAACAGAAGGCCTTCAGCTTCCACTCCTGAGGACTGTGGCCGGGCTTCCCAATGCTGCACACACACTGCAGCCGGCTGTGTCCCCAGAGTCTCGATGTCCTTCTCTGAGAAGTCAGAAGTCCACCACTGGGGATTTGTCCCAACTCGCCCCACTTTCAGACTAGGGCTTACACTTCTGTGCTCGCCATATACACATCTAGACTTCCACAGGACAAGGTTGAGCATTTTGTGGGCAAGAAACTATTTTCAAGATAAGATAAATTTAGAAAGGTTTTAAAAGGGGCTTGGGAAATAACATTAAATATTCAACAACTATATGTTGTTGAAATACATTTTGTTACAAAAATAAGTATTCATTATCTCTGTATAGTCTGGGTAAACTGGCTACAATGTACAGAGCACCACTCAAAGATGCAAAGTCCTTGAAAAGGGACCTGAGCTTTTGACACCCTTTTTCTTCCCACCACTAGGTGGCTCTGTGCTACAGAAGGTTTCAGCCAAGAGCCCGGTCTCATGTACAACATCTTCCTTCCTTCCTTCCTTCCTTCCTTCCTTCCTTCCTTCCTTCCTTCCTTCCTTCTTTCCTTTCTTCCTTCCCTCCCTCCATCCCTCCCTTCCTCACTCCCTTCCTCGCTCCCTTCCTTCCTTCCTTGCTGTCTCTCCCCACTCCTTCCTGTCTGTCCTCTGTCTGCAGCAACATTTTCTTATTCAAAGGAGAAGAGGAGAAGATAAAACCCTGCACCGTCCTCCTCACTAAAATCTTGTCCCTAAAGAAGCAAGTAACTGGCAATAGAAAAATAACAGCCCCTAAAAAACACCGCCATTGAGGAATCACAGAAACTCTAAACACGACTCAGGTATTTTTTTATAGAGTAATTTATCTTTAAAATTTCAGGACTTGATGATGGGCCTCACAAGTGGAGTATTTGCATAATCGTGCCTAATCCCTGTTCTACCCCCAGCACCATATAAAGAATATTTCTAACTTAAAATTTTTTCAGTAAAATTTTGAAGAGAAGAAAAATTTGCCTGGTGGTACCTTTGAAAATGTTTTAAATTTAAAACAAATTTTTAAAATTATTTTTACATTATTTTTCTTTGTTGGTTGGAAACACGTGCCTCAAGGGAAGTGGTCTCCAAACTAACATGGCTGCCCTGGACAGTCGGACGGACAAAGGAAGTGGTCTCCAAACTGACATGGCTGCACTGGACAGTCGGACGGACAAAGGAAGTGGTCTCCAAACTGACATGGCTGCTCTGGACAGTCAGACAGACAAAGGAAGTGGTCTCCAAACTGACATGGCTGCACTGGACAGTCGGACGGACAAAGGAAGTGGTCTCCAAACTGACATGGCTGCTCTGGACAGTCGGACAGACAAAGGAAGTGGTCTCCAAACTGACATGGCTGCTCTGGACAGTCGGACGGACAAAGGAAGTGGTCTCCAAACTGACATGGCTGCCCTGGACAGTCGGACAGAAAGGAAGTGGTCTCCAAACTGACATGGCTGCCCTGGACAGTCGGACAGACAAAGGAAGTGGTCTCCAGACTGACATGGCTGCACTGGACAGTCGGACAGAAAGGAAGTGGTCTCCAAACTAACATGGCTGCCCTGGACAGTCGGACAGAAAGGAAGTGGTCTCCAAACTAACATGGCTGCCCTGGACAGTCGGACGGACAAAGGAAGTGGTCTCCAAACTGACATGGCTGCCCTGGACAGTCGGACGGACAAAGGAAGTGGTCTCCAAACTGACATGGCTGCTCTGGACAGTCCGACGGACAAAGGAAGTGGTCTCCAAACTGACATGGCTGCTCTGGACAGTCGGACGGACAAAGGAAGTGGTCTCCAAACTGACATGGCTGCACTGGACAGTCGGACAGACAAAGGAAGTGGTTTCCAAGCCCAGCTTTTCTGAAGGACAAGGACATGGCCGCACTGGACAGATGGACAGACATGCTCATGATGTTATTGAACTGAGCTAAAGCCCGGTTTGTGTCCAGCTCACTTTCAATAACCATCATGTCTAAAGCACACCGTGTTCTGAACCACTATACCCAAGTGGTTAAACACCTTGGGGTCAAAGGTAAAGAGTCTTCATCGGCCAGCAGTAACCTCAGAGTCCTGGAGAACGGTGTGAGGAGCCTTTGTTTGGCTTGGATACAGGGGTTTTTTTCTGCAGCCCAGGCAGACTCCAGGCCCTGGGATTACAAACTTTTTAAGATGACTATAGAAAGTTCTGGCTGAAGATTGCTCTGGAATACTAAAATCCATAAAATGCCCATGAGGTTAGCAGAGAAGATCCACGTTCCTGTTGTTTTGTTAATCTCGCAGATGTGAGGAGAAAGATCACCAACTCAAGCTATGGCCAAACTAATTAAAGCAAGCTCTTTTATATTCATGTACATGGGCTAGCTCTCCTTAATGCAGGGTTCAGGAGCTCAGCATTGGATATGAGATAGAAAAGGGTTTCTATAACTCAGGAGGAGGGGTTTTCCAAATGGGAGATTTGGCAGGCAAGTAGTTGGTGATACAGAAGTAGAATGTAAACATAAGGTGGTCATAAAAACCTCCCAAAGCAAAGACATGGTTGCAAGGCGGTCATAATAAGATAATCTCAATGAGGTGGTCATAACAACAGGTGGTTATAGCTTTTTTAAACAAAGGCATGATTGTTGTTTCTTGGACCAGACAGTGTAGAACCAGGCAGTGTCGTTAGGGTTACAGGTGGGGCATAGCCCAATCCTTGCGAAGCAGATTTAATCATAAATAGGAATGAATCTACTTTGGCTTTCCTCTAACATGTCTTTCAAGCCCAAGATGGAGGCAAGCGGATTTGTCAGTTTACATAAATTTCCCCGTCATCTCTCCAGCTAACCCTGCTAACCCTGTTCCAGGGTTGTTGTTTGAATGACATGCCATTATTATTAGCTGGGTAAGCCAGGATAGACTTAGGAAATCACATTATCATTCTGCCCCGGGCTTCTTTGGTTGTGTGGGGTCCATATGCAACCAACAGTGCCCCATGGAGCCTGTGGCTATGTCTGGAGCAGCCCTGAGTTCTCCTTGCGTTTTTACCATGTCCTCAGTCAACAAACACTTCCCTCTTCCTTTTAAAGATTTGTTTTGGAACTGGAGAGATGGCTCAGTGGTTAAGAGTACCATCTGCTCTTCCAGAGGTCCTAAGTTCAATTCCCAGCAACCACATGGTGGCTCACAACCATCTGTAATGGGATCTGATGCCCTCTCTGGTGTGCATGAAGAGAGTGGCAGTGTACTCACATTCATAATATAAATAAATAAATCTTTAAAAAAAAAAGATTTGCTTTATTTATATGGGTGGGGTGTGTGCGTGTGGTCTGCCTGTCTGTCTGTCTGTCTGTCTGTCTGTGTATTCAGGTGAGTATCTTCTTTTATCATTCTCCATTTTATTTTTGAGACAGGATCTCTCTTACTGAACCTGGAGCTCACTTACTGGTTAGACTGACCTGCCAGTGATTGGGTTCCAGGATCTTGCTCTCTCCAACCCAGCCCTAGGGTCATATACATTGTCATGCTTAGATTTTATATGGTGCTGAGGGTCCTGGCTTGAGATCTCATACAGACATGGCAGCTTGAGACAGCTCAAAACCCATCCCAAGTGATTGTAGGACAACTATTTGTAGCTATTGCCTCTAGTGGCCATCAAGTGTGTCAATCCATGGTAATCGGCTACCTGCTGGAATCTAAGCCAAAGAACCAGCAGGCTCCTGGCATGCCTGAAGGTGGTGTCAGTGTTAAAGGTGAGAAGCTAGAAATTTAATGAATGCGGAATCTGCATGTATAAACGAAGCTTAAGCACGGGCCTGTCTCACAGGGGACAGAGTACATCTACAACTATTTACTTTTTAGAAATATTTGTCAAAGTTTTTGAAGTGTGTGTGTGTGTGTGTGTGTGTGTGTGTGTGTG
>NW_022196891.1:86841292-86845588 GCF_008632895.1 Mastomys coucha
GGGGGTGTGTGGTGAGCAGGAAGAGGCTGGAGAGATGGCTTAGTGGTTAAGAGCACTCACTGACTGCTCTTCCAAAGGCTCCGAGTTCAATTTCCAGCAACCACATGGTAGCTGACAACCATCTACAATATGATCTGATGCCCTCTTCTGGTGTGTCTGAAGACAGCTACAGTGTACTCATACACAATAAATAAATAAATAAATAAATAAATAAATAAATAAATAAATAAGTCTTAAAAATGTTTTTGCAGTGGGCAACCCTCTGAGAAGCAAATATAAAAAGAGAGAAACAAGGGCTGGAGAGATGGCTCAGCAGTTAAGAGCACCGACTGCTCTTCCGAAGGTCATGAGTTCAAATCCCAGCAACCACATGGTGGCTCACAACCATCTGTAATGAGATGTGATGCCCTCTTCTGGTGTGTTTGAAGACAGCTATAGTGTACTTACATATAATAAATAAATAAATCTTTAAAAAAAGAGAGAGAGAGAGAGAGAGAGAGAGAAATGAAAATGAAAATCACCCGAACCATTAAGCCTGGGTTTCCTTACCTCAGTAAGGCAGTTGAAGAGCGTAGAGTGTGTAACGTGAACAGTAACATCTCTGTCCTCAACGAGGCCTGCAGTCACAAGACAAGAAGGCGTCCTTAGGCTAACAGAACTGAAGAGTTTGTTACATGGTTTTCTTGCACAGATGTGACCTATGAAGTGATGTCAGGAAATGGAGAAAGGTCCATACCGGCATCTGGTGTGCGCTCCCCTTTTTATTCAGTCCAGGACCACAACTTATAAAATGACATCAGCCACATTTAGAATGGTATTCCCATTTCAACCATCGTGACCTATAAATCCCTCACAGACATGCCCAGAGGTTGTGTCCATGGTGACTCTTGATCCTACCTACAGTGCTGCAGAGATGGTTCACTGGCTAAGAGCACTGCCAGCTCTTCCAGAGGACCTTTGTTCAAGTCCCAGCAACCACATAGCAGCTCACAACTATCTCAGACTCTAATCCTAGGCGATCTGAGAGCATCAGGCATGCATGCATACACACACACAGACATAGACACAGACACACAGACACACTCACAGACACAGACACACACATACACACACACACACAGACACATACCACACACATAAACACACACGTGTACATATATAGACAAAACATCCATGTACATTAAATAAAGTTTAAAATAAAACAAATATTAAAAAATAAATCCCATCAAGTTGCTAATTCTGCTAAACCAACACATAGACCCACACCAATTTCTATACCTGTCTTACATTCTAGCTAATCCTCTGAACCCAGGAGGCACAGGTCTAGCATTTTATGATAATTCACTTCCTTCTCTTCCCCCTGAGCATGTCCCAAGGTTACTGTCATCCTTTCAACCCTAAAACAACAACTACTTAAACAGCTCTGGGGACTGCCCGATGACCACCAGCAAAACGGCTGAGCGCAGAACATCACACCCGACCAGGGCTGAGCACTGAGGTGCATTTTCTACAGCACGCTCATCAGGCTGATCCCCTCTCTTATCTGAAAGAAGTGGCTCTTCCAAGACACAAAGGAAGAGAAAAAGTCGGAGAACATTTCCTCTTTGCCTATTCGAGACTCGGGAGCCAAGGCGAAATGCAAGCAAATCACAAAAGGAGGAAAATTACAGTTTCCTTGAGAAAGGAAAGAATTAAAGAGCCTACCCTTTCCTCCCCTAGGTGGTTCTGGAAGACCAGGTATGGGAGATGAGGGCATAAAATTACTCCTTGTATTTTTCTAGGAAGGATTTCTGGGATGCTAGAACCAGAAAATAACATTTTCACATTTCACAAACCATCTTAAGGAGTTCCTTGCGTGGACTCATGAGAACATCAAGTGTAAGGATGCATTCAGGAGGGCCTAGCAAAACACACCTGTAATCCTCAAACTCAAGAGGCTGGCATGGGAAGAGCGAGATTACATAGCGTGTCATAGGATAACATGGGTCGCAAAGCAACACCCCGTGTCCAAACAGCTCCAGCAACAAGAAAACCTAGACTGTGGGTCTGGGCGTATAAGCAGCCGCATGTGCTTTCATTGCCTTCTGGACACCTGTATGGAGCGAAAGCCGGGACCAGATGTGCCCGTGCCACTGCACCACAGTGTAGCAGGTTCAGCACACACTGAGCACATCAGCCAGCCTCCTTCCACCTAGTAGGGTTGTTATGAAGATGCCCGATGACCACCAGCAAAACGGCTGAGCGCAGAACATCACACCCGACCAGGGCTGAGCACTGAGGTGCATTTTCTACAGCACGCTCATCAGGCTGATCCCCTCTCTTATCTGAAAGAAGTGGCTCTTCCAAGACACAAAGGAAGAGAAAAAGTCGCAGAACATTTCCTCTTTGCCTATTCGAGACTCGGGAGCCAAAATACATAAATGATTTCCCTGGGGCCCTCAGCACCAAGCCTCGAGGTAAATAAATCCCCAAAGGAGGGAAGCTTTGATTCTTCTGCACCTAGTGTGTCCTCAGTGGTTCTTCTGCACCTAGTGAGTCCTCAGAGCCCCTGTCATCTCCGCTGGAAGGGCTAAGGTGGCTTCTCCACTCAGTAAGCTTACAGGCTGTGTGACTTCATCTCTGAGAGGTTACTGGGGGGCGGAGGGCACTTGGCGCTTGACTTCATGACTCAGCTGTTTCCTTTATTTCCCTTCTGGGTTGAAAATAGAAATTTAGGTCAACGTTTTACCTGAGGCATAAGCATTCTAACCTGTCCAGCAGACTGAACTAGGAACATCACCTCTGTCGATGTCTGGTCACCTCGTCAGCCCCACAGTTTTGTGTTGACTTTGGGAACAGGAGGCAGTGCTCTATGGGAGAGCCTGTACGTGGCTCTTTAACCAGTTACCACAGATTAAAATTCAGTGTCTTGAGTCCCACCTGAAAAACAAAACAAAACAAACCACCAAATCTCAGGGTTCTTCAGGGAATTCATAGGTGACCTCTGTGTGTGGACAGGTGTGGAAGTGCTTCTCACCTCTTAATGACCACGGGACAGTGTCCAGGAAAGGTTGCCACAACGACACGGTCGATGGGAACCATGTGCTGGCTGGGAAGGACCCAGGTGAGCTGTATGCCCAGGAGAGAACGTCCAATATAAGGAACGGCTCAAATAGGCTAATGATCACCCAGCCCTAATTAGCAGTAAATGAGCAACTAAGTCGTCAGCCCAAAGTCCCGAGTTACCGTGGGCTAACTCCAGAAAGGTGACTTACTGTCTGTTGTTATGACTAAGTGGCATCCTTATCCACTGACAGGCCTTCATTCTCCCGTTCTGCCTGCTGCCGCAGCCCAGCTGCTGGCTTAGCAACCTCGGCCCGTCAGGCAGTAGAACATGTTAGCTCCTGCTAGGTAGCAACATGTTTGTTTTTCTTGATTATGTAACCTGGATTCCTTTACCAAGAAGGGATTTGGAAATGAGTTGTTAAATTGCATTGCCAGCGAGTGTATAGTCCAAGAAAATATTCGTGTACGAACATCAGTAAACTTGGACCCTTCCTCTCACACTGCCACACACATAGCCCCTGTACCAAGTGGCGAGCTGTAAATCAAATGTGGTACAGGAGGCACTATCCAGTGTCCGGCTGCAGTTCACATGAAGCACTAACATGCCTACTAAGG
Organism: Mastomys coucha; assembly: GCF_008632895.1. Classification (NCBI taxonomy): domain Eukaryota; kingdom Metazoa; phylum Chordata; class Mammalia; order Rodentia; family Muridae; genus Mastomys; species Mastomys coucha. Next base: position 86,844,953 of record NW_022196891.1, read on the forward strand.
ACTTCTGAGGGGGTGGATATTTGATCTGTTCAGTCTTAAATAGCAACTTATTCCGCCAGGGCATCTGGGCACCACATTAAGTGTTCTTTAGACCCTAACACATTGTTAAAATGTCTTGCAAAGGTTCGTGTTAGTGTAGGTTCAAAGACTCCAGGTTCTAGGCAAGTACTTGTCTTCTGGAGTGCTCTTCAGAGAGTTTCACATCATTCTAAACTTCCCGAACAAACTGAAAAACCACAGCCAGGACCAAGCTTAGAGAAGAGCACTCCACATTCATGCTGCTCGCAGGCAGACTGCCTGATCCTCCTTGGCTGGCAGACCTGGAGGCCAGACCATGAACGGTTGGATTCTTCTACTTGAACAATCTGTGGTGGCTTTCTAGTCCTCCAGGGTCTGCTGCCAGACCAGGTGTGACTGGGAGATGAGAAAGCTTTTCCCAGAGAGGTGGATTTTGTGAAAGTGACAGAGCAGGTGATATGAACTGAGTTAGACATTTGGCAGAAGAAGGGAAAGGAGACAGTGGTTGACAGGATTCCCGGGTCAGCAGCATAACCCCACACCCAGGGGAACAGCAGTGACTAGTGCTGTGACCAATCTTCTCCTGTGCAGCAGAGGGGAGGGAGGACGGGGGGGGGG
>NW_022196891.1:86845717-86872805 GCF_008632895.1 Mastomys coucha
GGGGGGAAGGTAGAGGGGAGGGAGGATGGGGGGGAGGGAATGCAGAGGGGAGGGAGGACGGGGGAGGGAAGGCAGAGGGGAGGGTCTCTGCATTTTCTTTAGCTGTTTACATCATATTTAAAGGCCTGAGGTCAGAACCCTCTGGAAACTATGGAACAGGGAAGCTGTAACTCAGGAACTTGAGTGTGTGTGTGTGTGTGAGAGAGAGAGAGAGAGAGAGAGCAGAACTCCTATGGAGTAGCTGTGAGTCTGCTTTGCATTTTAAGGAGAAAACAAGTACACACAATACTAAAACATTACTAAAACACACAGTAGCCTCCGCTGTTAGGGACCCTGTTAACCGCTTCCTCTTTGCTTGTCCTGTCCCTGTCACTCCAGGACACTCAGGAGTCTTGAGGAGAGATGGCAGGGACAGGGAGGAGGGGGAGTTGAATTTTAACTTGCCGAATGGAAGATTAATTTTCTTGTCAGTTCAAAAGTTCTTAATGAAAGCTTGCTGAGCCAGAGCAGCACAGGCTGGGACCCAGTACCGCTGAGGCCTGTCCTGATCCTCCTGCCAGGCAGCACAGGGAGCGAGCGCAGCAGAAGGCTGGAAGGCCCTGCACATCTCCCCAGAGGAATGGCCAACCTTGCCTAGGCTGACCCTGTCCGAGCCCTGCCTTGCCCACCTCCACCTTTGCCCCCTCAGTCCTCTGCTTGGGTTAGACAGAGTCTCCCACTCTCTAACCCAAACCCACACTTGCTTTTGGGATCGACCCAGGGTCCTCCAAAGCCTCGCTCTAAGAGACCCCAACCCCAATGTCCCCAACCCCAATGTCCGTGTCATCAAGTTGCTGCAGATGTGCGCAGTTTATGGCAGAGGTTCTGAGCTAGGTGAGCCTCAAGAGGCAAAACCTGTTTCCCTCTGGGGACTTACTTTATTTATTCATTTATTAGTCATTTATTATTCTATTATTATTCATTTTAAAAAGCTATGATCTCTCTGCCCAGATTCTGTTATTGTTTATAGCGCCCACAGAGGTAGAACCCAGAGCAGTGGCTTCTCCGAGCCCTTGGTCCCGGGCACTGCGCTGTTTCCTCTCCTGAATCCTCTGACCAGCAGGGCAAGTCTATCTATTTTTTTTTTGGTTTTGATTTTGGTTGTTTGTGTGTGTGTGTGTGTTTTGTTTGTTTGTTTGTTGTTGTTGTTGTTTACAGAAGTCCCCTGGCATTACTATTTCAAAGCAACCCCCAAAATGGAAGTCAATTCTCCAACTAGCTGGAGGAACAGAGGAAAATCAGAGCGAGAAGGGTGTGTTGGAGTTCTGCTTTGGGGAATATACAGAGAAAATAACACAGAAGGAGCTCTCAGAACTATGCTGCAAAGATACCGGGAGAAACCCCTTATCAGCAACGAGACAAACACGTTTTCCTCTTAGGTCCCCTTAAGTTTTAAAATGTCCTTTAAAAACAATAATGGATGCAGGATCCAGAACCTCCACAAGAGAGAAGCGATTCTTTTTGAAATGTTTTGGTTGGTTTAAAAAGCAGCACACAATTCGTTGGGTGTCACAAGGACATGGCTGACCAAATTATGTTTTTGTGGACCCCCGCTTCAACTGCCCCCCCCTCAGGCCTCCCCTTTCCCCCACACCTAAGAAAGCAAAGTACTTCCTGGTCAATCTAGACTTCTCCACCTAAAGGAAATTGAGGGCAGTCAACCTTCCAGGGTGAGCAGAGTTACTGGGAACACACGGGACTGACTCAGAAGCCCCTTCCAGGTCGTTAATTTCCACCTCTGTTCCCTCTCCAGGGTACTTCAAGCGGAAGCTAGGCAGACCAAACTGAAGTTATATCCTAAGTCTGACCCCCCTCCTCCTCCCCCCTTAAGGTGCCCGTCCTTCAGGAGGAGGATCACTATTACCACAGGAGGGAAAAGCAGGAAAGGCTGTGTGCGTCACTGCCGGGCTCCCCTCCTTACCTGCTTGTAACTGCCAAGATGGCAGGCAGCTATCGCACTTAAGATTAGCTAAAGTGTCATTAGAGACCTTTTCTTTGTCTGCTTCCAGTTAGCAACGACCTATGTTTTACAGAGTTTGGGGAGTGGAGTGTTATTCTGGCGACTGTAGTCATCGGCCGCAGCCGGACATAGGCATTTCCAGGGCTTTCCCACCCTCTGCTAATGGGGAAAGTCACATAGTTTCCCATAAACACACCAGTAACTACCGAGGGCCCTGGAAAATGACTGGGGGGCCCTATTTCTCCCAAATACTATTTCCTCTGCTATTTCCCGATAGTAAGTGCTCCTTTGTCATTCCTTTTTAGAAAGAGACAAAGTCTGTGTCGGTGTACATGCTGGCCCTGATGGTGTACATGCTGGCCCTGACGTCCCAGGCTGAGACACTACTCTATGTGAGCCTCCCCAGAGCGGGGCTGGGTGCTTTCCACTGCATGTGCTCCTACTTCTCTTAATAAGGAGGGTGTTTTAAAGTTATGTCATTAATGAAAAGTTACTTTTAAGAGTCATAAGTGGTAAATAATCAACTGACACATCTGGATGCTAATTTGTGGGAGCGCAGCCATTAAGAGTTCTGGCGCCCAGACATTAGAGGGCTCCAAGGGATTTTCCTGTGAGTCACAGGGAGTCCTGGTCAAAATCAGAACTCCACCAGCATCATCTTCTCTTTCCTTAGCACTTGGAAGGTAGATGCAAGAGGACCAAGAATTCAAGGCCAGCTACATGGTGAGTTTAAGTCCATTCTGGAATGCATGACAAACAAAACAAATAATCTAGGTTCTTAACAGGACACTGCTATTGGAAAGTTAGATGCACGCGCTGGCCATGTGCATCTAACAAAACAAATACCACCCAACTAAAAGAGGGCAATCTTTGCAGCTAGGAGTGATTGGTAACTCTGTGTCCATTTGGCTAGGTCATAGGACCCAGCTGTTCCATCAAACATTCAACCTAGGTGTTGCTGTGGAGGGCTTTGGTAAACTCGGTTCATATCTATAAGCAGTTGATTTTAAAGACAGGAAGTTATCCTAAATGTTTAACCAACTGAAAGGTATTACGAGCAAAACAGAATTCTCTGAGGGGGAGAAAATAATTCCGCCCAAAGAATGTAGCCTTCAGAGTCTGCCAGAGAATTTGCAGCTTGCCAATCTGCCTAACAAACTTCAAATTTGCCAGCCTCCGAAAGTGGAAGTTTGTCTGTCTATGTTACTTCTCTAACATATCTTCTGTGTCACTGCCACCTGTTTATACCATCTATCTCTAGCATCTGTTACCTATCTGCCTAGTACCCATCCGTCCACCCGTCCATCCATCTGTCCATCCGGCAGCCTATGTACTTTTCTTCTTATGCTGTGGCTTTGTTTCTCTGGAGAACCCTGGCGCACTATGATCAGGAAGTACCGAAGCAATATCTATGGGGTCCCTGATGAATAAGGAGTCAATTTCAGGAAAAGCAGAGGATGACACCCTCTGCAGAGGAGGATAAACACACCCAAAGACTAGGAGACCCCAAAGAGGCTGTCAGGTATAAGAAAGAGGCTGGGGATGTCAGTGGTGGAAATAACATGTTTAGAACGCACGCATCTCTGAGTTCAATCCCCACTCTCTGAGGAAAGGCAGCAGAAGGGGGCGGAGAGAGAAAGAGAGACGTCTTGAGCACGGTGAACTAAAGATAAGCGGCCCCAGATGAGGCTGGCAGGTTTGCAGGGACTCAAGCCATTAGAGGAAGTCACTAGATGTTATTACTGTGGAAGGAAATGGCTGCATTATGATAAAAAAAAAAAAGACTAAATGAAAAGAGCTAAATTAAAGAAGAATAAGTAGCTGAAGAGTGAGGGTTGTGGTCCCTGGGGGGACAGAGCAGATACAAAGTTATGAAGCTGACCCAGGATTGAATACTGGGATTTGAGAAGAAGGTAGAAGGTGAAAGGTGTCTGGCTTGAACCAAGCAGTGGCTACGGAATGGAACAGAGCAGATAGACAGAGGGACAGAGTAAAGGCTCCAAGCTCAGAGTTTTGTCAGAGTCATTTCTAATCTACTTAGATGACTACGTGATCCCTGCCCTATGGGTTAATGGATGTTAAATCACCCTTACTCTTTGCTACAAAGCCACTGGATCTGCCCGATGAGTTCTTAAATTCTGTTGCCAAACGCTTGACCAGGGATCATTGTATCACGCTCATCAGGCAGACTTCCTTTTCTTGTTATTTCTTTTCTGGTTTTGTTATGTCTGTTAAGTTGACAATATTAACGGCCACACTGTCGGAGGAGCGGTTCTTTTTCATTGTCTTAACAGACACCTGAAAGGTCAGCTGGAAGCGCGGCATATTTCTCTTGGTTTGTAGTTTTAGTGGATTTACCTCTGTTGTTTCTGGGTGGTGGTGAGGCAAGATATTACAGGAAGGTACAGTGCACACAAATATAATCATAGAAATGTTTATAGGGAGTATATAGAAAATTGGTTAGAAATGATGCTCTCCTTGTCTGGAAAAATCACTTCACACAAATATTGTATTGCTTTATTGAACGTTTGGCAAATAGGCAGTAGTAGGCGGTTCCCTCATGGAAGGATCCTGTTAGAGCAGGGGAAAGGAGACCTATGCACACTGAGGATTTCTATCTCATTTAATTCTTCCTTTTTTGGGATGGGGGCAGTGTTTCGAGACAGGGTTTCTCTGTATAGCTCTGGCTGTCCTGGAACTCACTCTGTAGATCAGGCTGGCCTCAAATTCAGAAATCTGCCTGCCTCTGCCTCCCAAGTGCTGGGATTAAAGGTGTGCACCACCATTGCCTGGCCTGATTTTAATTCTTTATTCTTGCTTATTTAGATAGTGTGTGCTTTCGGGAAGACAGGGTGTGTGTATGTGTGTGTGTGTGTGTATGTGTGTGGAGTGTATGTGTGTGTGTTTGTGGTGTGTGTGTGTGTGTGGTGTGTATGTATGTGTGTGGTGTGTGTGTATGTGTTTGTGGTGTGTGGTGTGTGTGTGTGTGTGTGGTGTATGGTGTGTGTGTATGTATATGTGTGGTATGTGTGTATGTATGTGTTTGTGTGGTTTGTATGTATGTATGTGTTTGTGTGGTGTGTGTGTGTATGTGTGTGGTATGTGTTTGTGGTGTGTGTGGTGTGTATGTGTGTGTTTGTGTGTGTGGTGTGTGTGTGTGTGTGTGTGTGTGTGTGTAGGTCAGAGGTCAGAGGACAGTTCTTATAAATCTGTTCTTTCCCTCCAGAGCTCAAACTCAGGTCATTGGGCTTTGCAACAAGAGCCAGAAACTGGCTGGGCCATCACTAGTTTCTATGTGCCTTTAAATAAGGTTCATGTAGGCAGGACATCGAGTTTCTATTTATATTTTTATGCCTCTTAAATCTTCTTTTATCCTTCTCTCTACCAGGGCAAATCTATTGTGATGAACTAATCAGCTTTTTCCTTTCTTTCTTTCTTTTTTCTTTTTTTTTTTGGTTTTTTTGAAACAGGGTTTCTCTGTGTAGCCTTGGCTGTCCTGGAACTCACTCTGTAGACCAGGCTGACCTCGAAACTAATCAGCTATTTTTAATGGAATAATCTTAGGAGAAACAGATTATTGGAAAATAATAATTTTAAAAAACAAATTGACCCTGGTCCTATGGTGCAAGTCTGTAACTCCAGCTATTCTGGAAGCAGGAAGGCCACAAGTTCAAATCCTGTTAGAGATCTAGAATGAGATCCAGAACAGCCAGGGTAACTTAACAAGAGCCCCAAAATAAAATAAAATAAAATAAAATAAAATAACAAGGCTATCAACATAAAAACGTAAAAGTGGGCTGGGAGACAGCTCAGTAGTGTACATCCATGTGCAAGGCCTGGGGTTCAGTTCCCCAAACGACTAAACTATCAAAAGCCCAACCCCCACCCCCGCCGAACCAATAGGAGAAAGCGGTTATTCTTGTACAAAGGCTACAGACGTAAAGAGCGAGGTTTTTCTGACTTGGAATCCAGATAAGTCACCTGTCCATGTGTACAAGCTTGAAACGTTGTATACACATTCAATGAAACAGCGATAAATTCTATCATGGCACTGGTAACCCACAGTGAAGAGGAGCCTGCATCACAAGCACAGATACTTGGCTTCCAATGAGCTCTCCTTCCTCACTGACCAAACAAATACGTTTGTTAAATTTGGAATTACATGCGTGCTTTCTCCAAAGCTGTGGTGCCTTGAACTTACTCCAGGTTCAAACTGCAAATCTGATGAAGAGGGCCATGCCCACCCAGCCCGGGTCTAGAGACCACACTTCTAGCTCTGAACCTTTGCCTCTGCCGAGTGGTCTTGGTAAGTTGGTAGCTGAATCAGTTCCAGAGGCTGGGTCAGATCTAAGTCACCCTGTTAAAAGCTAATGGTGACCGTCTGAGATCTGACCACATTGGTCTCATTGGCCACCACTGGTACTCCTGCCTCAACCTGCTACTGTATCTAAAGGTGGAACTGGTGATTCTCTGATTGTATTAACCCTTTCATTGCTTAGAATCTATCTGTAAGGAAAAACTGGTCAACATTCATTCACTCCATGGATTCCAGTGGTGATCTTGTAAAACAAAAGCAGCATATGAGGGCTCAGGGGCTAAGAGCCCTGACTGCTCTTCCACAGGTCCTGAGTTCGAATCCCAGCAACCACATGGTAGCTCACAACATCTGTAGTGAGATCTGACGCCCTCTTGCAGTGTGTCTAAAGACAGCTACAGTGTACTTATTTATAATAATAAATAAATCTTTGGGCTGGAGCGAGCAAGGTTGACCGTAGCGAGCAGAGATCCTAAATTCAATTCCCAGCAACCACATGAGGGCTCACAACCATTTGTACAGCTACAATTTACTCATATACATAAAATAAATTTTAAAAAAACTTTAAAAGAGCAGCATACGATTTGTTTCTATCTTTTCATTTATTAGTTTTCAAAGCACTTAATTAGTTCCAATGGTGGTGTGGTTTTTTGTTGTTGTCGTTGTTTTACTCCTATGTTATATAAACATAGTTGAACATTTCCTATTAGTTGTAATTATTCTTCATATTGGAACTAAAACCAGCTCATCTTCAGTCACTGAAACTTTCTTCCAGATAGTTCCTGAATCTTGGCTATGACCCTAGTCGTATTGAGAACCCTCGATGTGACATGTAGTGTTGTCCGAGAGTACATCTATATAGCACAGTGCCTCGTAGAGGCTCTGTAGAACTTGCTCATTTTATACTTCTACCCTGTAGACTTTTAGCATTTCCTCTTAGCAGTATTTAAAAGGAGCATACACGTTACCAAGCAGAATTCAGCCCTGGGAGGCGAGCGTAGCTGAACCTCTGTAATCTATCGCTGTGAGACACTGACTAAGAAAATGTAAGATAATGACCCTTGATCCTTGTGAGTGATCTGTTTGTTCGGAGACAAGCTCTCACTCTGTATAGCACATGCTAGCCTGAAACTCGTAACAACCTCCTGCCTCAGCCTAAGTGCAGCTGTGAGCCACCAACTGGTGTGTGTGTGAATGATTTCATTCATTCATAATAAATGAGGAGCATAGTCAAGCTCATGTTGTCTTCTATGTTTCTATCCTTAGACTTGGAGGCTAACGTTTCTTAAACGTTTCCTTTAATAGTAAATATTGGAAATTAAAAACACTTTTAAGTTGGACGGATAATTTGTTTACTGTGCTGGGGTCTCGTGCGTGCTGCACAAGTGCTCTGTCACCGCGTTGCACTCCCCAGTCATTCTATTTTGTTTTTGTTTATTTGTATGTTTTGTTGTTGTTGTTTTTTGTTTATTTTTTGTTTTCTTGTTTTGTTTTGTTTTGTTTTTTTTGAGACGGTTTCTCTGTGTAGCCCTGGATGTTCTGGAACTCACTTTGTAGACCGGGCTAGACTCAAGCTCACCCCTGAGGTCTCACCCAGAGATCTGCCCATCTCTGCCTCTGGAGTGCTGGGATCAATGGCATGTGCCACCACTGCTGGATTCATCTAACTGGTTTTGAATAAAGACTGTGATGAATTATTTCAATACTAAGATGTGTCCGGTAAATAAATGATCTGAAAGTTAATGCCATGAGATTCCCTGGGGGGGCATCAGAAAAAATAAGAATTCAGAATAGAATAAGAATTCATAACCTACAAGGGAAAGGTCGGAAGAGCGAGTGAAGTTTTACAGTCTGTTGATTGGTGATCCCAGGACAAGAGCGGAAACAGCTTAAAGAAACAGCTTAAACCAGGCCATTCAGATAAGAATTACAGAGAACCTCCAACAATGTCACACAGTTGGCAAATGTCAGAGCCTGGAGGTCAGCCTATCCATGTGGCTTGGGCATAGATGCTAAGACATACCGTACTGAATGCCAGGTGGAGGAGAACTAGGTTAGGAATTGGGCAAAAGAAGGGAGAATTATTGAACAATAGAAGAGAAGCAATGCATGAAGACAAGGGCTGGTCTGGGTGTGTTCACTCCGTGTGAAAATCTATGAAAATGCACAATCATTAGTGTCCTCAAAGCACCGAATCTCATAACCTAAAAACACCACCGAGAGCAGACACACTATGTCAACTCTAATGCTCAGTTTACTGTATGTGTGTGAGTGTTTGCCTGTATGTACGTGTTTGTACCACATGTGTGCCCAGCATCCTAAGAAGCCAGAAGATGGAATCGGATCCCCTAGAACTGAAGCTATAGATGGTTGTTAGCCACCATACAGCTGCTGGGAATCGAACCAGGGTCACCTGCAAGGGCACCATGTCCTCTTAACTGCTGAGTCATTTATTTCTTCAGACATCTTTTCATCCATAAACAGGAGGCTAAAACACCTACCTCAATGGTTCATAGTGTAATCTATCTATATAATTATATATATATGATATTTATATATTATATACATTTATAATAAGATTAAATGATGAGTGGGAATCTGAGAACAAGAGGATATAGCTGGATGTGTCTTCATGTTATTTATATAGTAACAGACATTTATCGTGTACTGGCAGGTGTATCTGAGCCCTGAGGTCAACTTAAGAGATTTTTCTTCAAGACCCAGCCACCATGTTTTGTAAAGCGGTGTCTCTCACTGGCCTGGAACCCTTCCAGATGCCTAGGGTCCTTTCTGCCTCCACTTACCAAGCACTTGGAATACACTGAACTCCGGCCATCATGCATGACGAGCAGCAAGCACATGACTACCTGAGCTATTTCCCCAGCACCCCCCCCATTCAAAGTTTTAATAAATGCTCATTGAGATTCTTCCAGAATAAATTCCCTGGAATAGAGCTTCTGGTGGGGAAGGAACACAGTAAGCGAATTAAGGGAGCTGCGAAGAGGAAGTATAGGTAACAACAAAGACAGCAAGGCAAAGGACAGGAAGATGGAGGGGCGGGAGGAGAGATGAGGGAGGGGGTGGGGTGGCCCGGCAGGGCTGTCTGGGAAGATCCGAGGTGAATGAGCAAGTCAGAAAGTATCTGGAGGAAGGGATCTCTTTGCAGGAGCAATGGCCAGTGCCAAGATCCTGAGGGAGGAGAGTATGTCGTAGAAATATTCAAGTAACCACAAGATACCAGAACTGTGGAACAGGGGGAGCCAAGGAGGGGGAGCTAGAGCCACTCTTAGAGAGAATGTCAGCAAGACCATCTTCATCTGCCTCAAAAAGATGAGCTTCCCTTTGACCATTTATGGTGTCCACTGGGGCTGACGAGGCAGCACAGAGGGCAGAGCGTTTGCCTAGCTTGGCGTGGAGCTGCGCAGAGGGTGACATCCCCCGCAATGATGGGAGACTGAAGCAGGAGGGTGAGAGACTCAAGGTGATTTCTGGCTATATAGTGACTTCGATAATACCCTGGGGTACAGAACACTTTGCTAAACAAACAAACAAAAAAAAAATTTTTTTTTCCTGCTTTGTACATCCCAGAAAAATCAGAGGTGCCAACCGTGAAGTCGGAGGGCACTTTCTCGCTCTGGCGTTTCTCCAGCCTCTGGGATTTCCGATGCCAGTTGATACTAGTGACTCACCCTTGTAGCAGAAGGCATCTCAAAATTGAGCTTCCTGGGTAATTTGCCTTTTCCCGTTGACCACCGGAAGTGATGTTCGATGGTCATTCCAAACCGGTCCTCTAAAGGCATCCATTCCCATGACTCACATTTGAAGTGCCAGAGCCAGCCAGCCACACTGATTCACCCCCTCGCTCTGGGGGAGGAGGCCAGGAAGCAGTCAGGTTCCAATCGAGGTTTTGATTTAGCACTGCCCGATTCATTTGCTTCCACAGCCTGGCCTATCCTGCGGTCACCCTATCTCACCCTTCAGGCTGGGTATCTATGATCTGCAGAATGGCATCTTAAGGATGGCCTGACTCCCCATACTCCCAAAGAAGATTGCTGCTGGTCTCTAATCACAGCAGGAGGCACGCCCCTCAGGGGGTGTTGTGACCATGGCCGCTGACACTGAAAACAAATGCAGTCTTCTCCTTTCTAGTCATTTTTGAACTTGTCATCGAGCGATTCGATTACGTTTTACTTCACAAGTCTGGTTTGCATTATCTGTTGATGACTTTACATAGGTATTTAAACTACATTTTTAAACAAAAGCCAAAGATGGATGAGAGAAACAAAACAAATTACTTATAGCTCCCTGGGGTTTTGTTTAAACTTAGCATACAGGACTTGCCAGAAGAGGGACCAGTCGCCATTAGGTAAGAACCCAGCGCGGCCTGGCCTGCCAGGCTATACTTGGAATCCCTGGGCTCAGAGGATTGTATCAGGAGGTTCAAAGGGGGGCCGGTGTCAGCCTGGGCTACATAGGGAAACCCTGGTTTAAAAAGAGGAGGAGAGCCAGGCCTGATGGCACACACCTTTAATTCCAGGGGCAGAGGCAGGAGGATCTCTGTGAGTAAGTTGGAGGCCAGCCGTGCCTACATGTTGAGTTCTAAAACAGTAAGTGCTACATAGTGAGACCTTGTCTCCAAAGACAAAACAAAACAAAAGAAAAAAACAGGAGGAGACAATAGTTGAAAAGCACTTTCTCAGGCAGGCTGTGTGCATGTGTGTGTGTGTGTGTGTGTGTGTGTGTGTGTGTGTGTGCCTGTGTTTTGGGGGGGGCAGTGTGTGCAGGTACATGTTTGAACCTGTGGTACCTGTGGAGCCCAGACAGAGGTCATCTTCAGCTGTCATTCCTCAGGACACCATCCACCTTAGATCTTTAAAATATAATTTCCATTTTTTTTTTAATATTTACTTATGTGTGCGGAGGAGGTTCACATATGCCAAGCCGTGCACGTGGAGGTCAGAGGACAAACTGTTTTGAGCTGGTTCTTTCCTACTACCGTATGGGAGCCAGGGATTGAACTCGTGGCCATAAGGCTAGGTGGGATGCACCTGTACTTGCAGCGCTCTCTCGCTGACTCCCACGCCTTGGCTTCTGAGACAGAGTCTCTCCCTTTGCCTAAACCTCAGTGGGCAGTTAGGCTGCCCTGAGTAAGCCCCCGGCACCTGCGGTCTCCACTTCCTCGGCCCTGGGAGTACAGGTGCGTGCCACCATGCTTGGCTTCTTTGTGTAGGTTCTGGGTGTTGAACTGAGGTCATTAGGCTTAAGATGCAGGAAGTTTACCCACTGAGCCATCTCCCCAGCCCTTTTCCTGAAAGCCTGATGCAGTTTGAGAATCCACTGCAGCTACACACATCTGCAGACAGAGACAGGCATCAGCTTGAGTTGTCTTTCTGCACAGCACCTCTGTTCTGAGAAGCATCACCATGAGACAGCACAGACACTCTGTCTCAAGTGTTTTTCTTTCTTTCTTTCTTTCTTTCTTTCTTTCTTTCTTTCTTTCTTTCTTTCTTTCTTTCTTCTTCTTCTTCTTCTTCATCTTCTTCTTCTTCTTCTTCTTCTTCTTCTTCTTCTTCTTCTTCTTCTTCTTCTTCTTCTTCTCCTTCTTCTTCTTCTTCTTCTTTTTTGGTTTTTCGAGATAAGGTTTCTCTGTATAGCTCTGGCTGTCCTGGAACTCACTCTGTAGACCAGGCTGCCCTCGAACTCAAGTGTTTTTCTTCTGAGATTTTCTGAAAAATGTGTGTAACAGAGTAGACCATCTTTTTATTTTAACCCTGAAGTGTCCTGATTGGCTTTTTTTTTTTTTAATGAACATCTGTCATTCCCTTAATCTCTTACAAAAAGGACTTGAAGGGTCTGGTCAGAACTGGCCACCTCTTTCCATCTGAAGTCCCAAAATGGCAGCTGACAGGTACTGGAAAGTATTCAACAAAGACAATGAAGGACAGGTACCCACCCTCGTGGTGTGAGCCAAGCTCAGCAGCTCTGTAGCTGAGTACCTTCTGAGGAGAGCTGGCCAAGGGACCAGAGTTCTAGGGCCTAACGTCCAAGATCAAGACGCTATCGGACAGCTGACGAGATGAGTGGCAAGCAGGACCAGAGTTCTGACGTTAGCACCCAGCTAAGAGCCGGGTGCAGAAGCACACGCCCACAATCCCACTGCTGAGGAGGCAAAGGCAGGAAGAGCACTAGGACGTGCTGGCCAGCCAGTCTAGAGGAATCGGCGAGCCCCAGGTCTCAATAAGATATGCCTTCTCAAGAAACTAGGTTGAACCGGGCGGTGGTGGTACATGCCTTTAACCCCAGCACTTGGGAGGCAGAGGCAGGCGGATTTCTGAGTTCGAGGCCAGCCTGGTCTACAGCATGAGTACCAGGAAAGAAAGAAAGAAAGAAAGAAAAAGAAATTAGGTTGATTAGGACGATACCTAATACTGACCTCTGGCCCTCACATTCATGCATAGACACATACCATGCTAACATATATTAACTCGGGGCCCTAGTACTCTGACCTCACTTAACCTTAATTGTCTTCTTAAGGAATATGTCTAAATAAGTCTTGCTGCGGATTAAAGGCTTCAACACAGGAATCTGGGAGGGACACAGTTCAGGCCACAGCGCTTGAAGACTGTCACCGAACGCGTATGCAGGGCATCATCTGTGTTCCTGGAGCATGGAAAGTGCTCAGTGGCCGCCGTCCCGTGACTCTGCTCTCTGCATCACTCTGGGCTTAGGGAAGCTGCCCTTGCTGTAGCGCCAAGACAGGTCCAGCCCAGGAATGGCGGCCCTTCCTCTCAAGACAGGTCCAGCCCAGGAATCGCTGCTGCCCTTCCTTTCGCTCCGAAAGTGCCCAGTGGCCGCCATCCCAGTGACTCTGCTCTCTGCATCACTCTGGGCTTAGGGAAGCTGCCCTTGCTGTAGCGCCAAGACCGGTCCAGCCCAGCAACAGCGGCCCTTCCTCTCGCCAACGCATTTCTTCTTTTCCTATGGGTGTGGTTTCAGATCCCCTGGGCCCTCTCTTAGTTGTGAGTCTGCCTTCCCACCCTGGTGACTCAACCTGACCCTTCAGTTGGGAATGTAGAGGTTGAGGTTTGATTCCTGCTCAAAGACAGAGTCCGCTCCGTGGAGACATAGTCAGGTGGCTGCTGACATTTTGTGACATCCTGAGACCCAGGTGTGCTGCTAAGGGCTTTCTGTATACTGACGAGCTGGTTACCACGCAGCGCACTAGTGGGACACGTTGGTCTTTCCTCTCTTCAGATGAGGACACTGAAGCTTGAGAATTTTGGACTCCCCCTCCCCAAGACCAAAACTTGGTCTTGCATGAGTATTAGCCCGGGTGTGCGCAAAGGTAGAAGATGGCAGAGAGAGCACAGTCAGTCCCTGTGGGTCTATGGCCTACGTTCCCTCCCTTTTCCTCCTTCCCTCCTTCCCTCCCTCCCTCCATCCCTCCCCCTCTCTATCTCTCCCTTCCCTTTCTCTCCCCTCCCTCCTTCTTGCAGAACCTACTGTCTAATTTGTATTGTATGCTAGGTAAGCACTAACCACTGATTCAGCTCTATCTCCGGGCCTTCCCCTTCTTTAACATTTCCTCTCCAAAAAAAACTTGAAATAGCAATTGAACATGATGGTGTGCATTTTTTTTTTTTTTTTTTAGATTTATGTATTTTATGTATATGAGTACACCACCTCTCTTCAGACACACCAGAAGAGGGTACCAGACTCCATTACAGATGGATGTGAGCCACCACATGGTTGCTGGGAATTGAACTCAGGACCTCTGGAAGGGCAGCCAGTGCTCTTAACCTCTGAGCCATCTCTTCAGCTCTGGGGCTCACATCTTTAATCCCAGCATTTGAGGTGCAGAGGCAAGTGGATCTCTGTGAGTTCAAGGCTGCTCTGGTCTATGTAAGAAGTCCAGGCTAACAAGGGCTACATAGAAAGGCACTGTCAAAAACAAAATGGGGGGTAGGGGGCTGGAGAGATGGCTTAGTGGTTAAGAGCTCTGACTATTCTTCCACAGGTCCTGAGTTCAATTCCCAGCAACCTCATGGTGGCTCACAACCATCAGTAACATGGATCCGATGCCCTCTTCTGGTGTGTCTGAAGTCAGCAACAGTGTACTCATATACATGAAATAAATAAAAATCTTTTTAAAAAATGGGGAAACAGACAACAACAAATTGAAATAGGATTGTGGTCTTTGTCTTTGTGAGTCAAGGACACTCTGACTGAATCCATTTCCCTGCCTAACGGCTGATGTAAATCACTCTGGGTAACATTTTAAAGTGATTGTTCCATGACGATAGTCAAAACTGATCACATAAATAAAGCCAAGACGGTCTTGCAGGAGAGCTCTTAGGCACAAGCCACCCTTTCTGGGTCACAGATATGTTTCTGCAGCATGGACAAGGTGGTCCTGCAAGGACATGGTGGCGGCAGGTCCAAGGGCACAGATGCACATGAGGTGTGTGCTGGAAGAGCCACTATTTCTGCCACACACAGAAAGGCTAGAAGGCAAAGATGGAGCTGATGGAGGTAGAAGTCATCAGACAGAGCCAGGGGCTATGATGGGGAGATTTACAGCATGAAGTTAGAGCCAGAGTGTGTGGGACCTAAGGTAAAATTAGTAAAGAATGGTAGCAAAGGCTGGACAGTGGTGGCGCACGCCTTTAATCCCAGCACTTGGGAGGCAGAGGCAGGCAGATTTCTGAGTTCGAGGCCAGTCTGGTCTACAGAGTGAGTTCCAGGACAGCCAGGGCTATACAGAGAAACCCTCCTAAAAAAAGAATGATAATAATAAATACAAATGCAGTACTTCACAGTGCCTAGGTTGTATTTCTTTTAAATATTGCTGATAGTGTCAATAAAATGTGTCATTAATAATAATAATAATAATAATAATACACAATACTCAGCATGTATTGCTACCATTGGAATTTTCAAAATAGACAATTGGCTGACTCTTGCACATTTTTATTGGAAAAATCCATGCTGCTGCCTAGCTCAAGGCCGCCTTTTCATTGTCCTGATACTACATCCTTGCATCCATGGTCATCCACGGATGCCCAAGGAGCCAGCACAGCACCCAGACAGGAGGATGGCTCCCTCTGTCCTCAAGCTATACAACCCAAACATCTTTGACATTCTCTCCAGAGGATGTAACAGAAATAATGCTCTTGTACAAGGCCTAGGTCGGCATGCACAGAATGAGGCCTTTCTCCAGTACTTCAAATTAAGGGGCCTTTGGAACATAGGGAGGCATCACCTGGGAAAAAGTAAAAAGAAGTGAAGTGGCCAGAGTGTTGTTGATGGTGGGGACATCTGGAAGGAGAGTGAAGGCCGTGTGACTAGAGAGGACCAGACGATTAGCTTCCACAGGAAGTGGACCAGAGAGGAAGCAGAACTTTCTAATCCCCCCCCCCCCCACCTGTGTGTGTCGACACCTGGCAGACACAAGTGAAGGGGAGAGGTTTGCTTTCATTCATACTTCGGAAGACATGGCCACCACAGAAAAATCCAGCATGGCTGCTGTTTGCTGCAGAGGAAGGGAGCGAGCACCAGACGTTTGTTATATTGTCCTGGGAAGCAGAGGGAACTGGGGGCGACTCTCAAGGCCCACCCCCAACTACCCCCTTCCCTCAGTGGAAACCCCACGTTCTAAAGGTTGCACAACCTCTTATGTAAGTATGTCCGTATATAAGCCAGAGGAGGTGACATTTCACATTTAAGGCAGAAAGCTGTGTCTTTACAACAGTCTTACATTATTCCACTTTGCCAGTGATTGGGGACAGTGGGACTCCCTGGCCAAGCCGGACCGGGAAAAGGATGAACGTCATAAGCTGATTATCATTTGAAGACTGAAAGTCCTCAAAGGCATTTCCATCCCCTGAGTCAGAAATGGTTCTCTAAGGACAGATGCTAGGAAGCCTCTCTCAAGGCAGAAGTCACTGGCTCCTGCATGCAGTCTAGTGTTGGCCTCTGGAATCGAGCTGTGAACCATGTGTGGGTGTCATGTGTCTTTGTATGTGAGAGCTCTACACAAACCATCACACCACTTTAAAAAAAAAAAGCAAAACAAAAAACAAAAACAAAAAACAAAACCAAAAAGCACAAAACTCCCCAGAGAGCCAGTTCATTCACAGTATGTTTTGTTTCCCTCTCAGCACACTTACGTTATCAACTTGACAGGATTTAGAACCACCTGGGAGAAGGGCCTCTGCCATGCCTGTGGGAGAGTTCTGTTGATCGCCTTAATTGGAGTGGGAAGACCTGCCCTTTGTGGGTGGCACCGTTCCCTGCCTGGGAACCAGAAGTGTGTGCCCCATGGTGCACTGGCATTGAAACTGTAAGCTAAATGACCACCCACCCCGTAACCTCCCTCCATTTCTGCCCTGTTGTTGCTTTTGTTGGGGTATTTTATCAGAAACAGGAAAAAATAGTACTAAGCACAGTACACTGCTAAAGCATTCTTTTAGGTGTGTATGTCTGGGGTGCACTTGTATTCATGTGGACGTGGAGGCCTGAGGATAACCCTGGACAGTGCTCCTCAGAGGAACCATCCATTTTGACTTTGAGATAGGGTCTCTCTGGAGCCTGCTGAGTAGGCTCCGTTGGGTGACCAGCGAGCTCCAGCTCTCTGGAGCCTGCTGAGTAGGCTCCGTTGGGTGACCAGCGAGCTCCAGGTGTCTGCTCGTCTCCGTCTCTTCAGCGCTGGGATTACAAGTGTGTACCATTGTGTCAGCCCCCTCCTGCCCCCTTTTAAAACATGGGTTCTGGGTTTTGAACTCAGGACCTTCGGCTTGCAAGGCGATCGTTTTACTGAGTTAGCTATCTCCCTGCTCCATCAGAATTTAAGAGATTTAATTCCATTAAGAATTTAAGGGACCTCTGGTTTAATACTTTCCCTGTCACTAATGTAGGCTTATCTTTTATTTTTATTGTAAGCCAGTGACCCAAACACCGCGGCTCTAACCTGTAACCCAAGCACAGAAGAATTCCTTGAGAGGTGCTTCCAAAATACACCTGCTCACTAGATCAATACAAGAGTAGGCAAACACAGATTGGTACGATTCGCACCATGACATGTAATTCTGCTGCTCTGGGAAATGAAGTCCTGATGCATAGTGAGGTAAGAAAGCTAGCTTTGGGGCTGGAGAGATGGCTCAGCGGGTAAGAACACCGATTGCTCTTCCGAAGGTCATGTGTTCAAATCCCAGCAAACACATGGTGGCTCACAACCACCTGTAATGATATCTGATGCTCTCTTCTGGTGCTGTCTGAAGACAGCTACAGTGTACTTATAATAAATACATAATAAATAAATCTTAAAAAAAAAAAAGAAGCTAGCTTCTCCATATAGATTGTATGGGAACATCGCTGGAGTCCTTTGGCATGAAGTCTGAGGACTAGCTAGGTATGTGCAAGGAGCAGAGGTTAGCCCAGAGGGGATGTAGTGGCTGAGAAGTCAAGCAAGGGGATATCCTGCGGTGTAACGTGGAGACATTCCCTTGACCTGGGTGTAACTCACATGCATCTATTCAGGAGCGGTATATACCTTATGTTCTGTGCTTTGTGCTCAGTTCTGGTTGTAGCTCAGTTACATCCAGTCTAAAACATGGTGCACACCAAGATGTGTGTGCGCACATGTCCCATCTCCAGTAGCAAAAAAAGTGGGGGGTGGGAGCAAGGTATTAACACACAGTGCCCTCTATATAACTCCAAAATGTATAGACAGCCCCTAGAGCTCATCAGAATTTTTCAAATGACACCAAGTTACTTTTTTTTAAAAAAAAAATGTGTGTGTAAAGTGTGTGTATTGTGTGTGCGCGCGTGTTTGTGTATGTGCACATGTGGGGGCAGAGGTGGACATTAGGGGTCCTTCTGTCATCCTCCATCTTATTTCTTGAGGTGATATTTCACTGATTTGACAATTCTAACTAGCCAGCAAGCTCCAGGTATCCTCCTGCCTCAGCCTCACCCCAACCCTCCGTGTGATGACTGCAGATGAGCACCACCATGCTTGGCTTTTTACGTGGGAGCTGGAATCAAACTCAGCTCTTCATGCCTGTGTGGCCAGTGCTTTTCTGACAGCGCCATCTCCCTGCCTGTTTGTTTTGGTTCAGGAAAGTGTTCTGGTTTCAGGCACTTCAGCATCTTTGAAGGTGTAAAAGTGACTCATTGTCGAGAACATATTGGAGGTGGGCAGGATCTTGGGGGGGGGGTGCTGAGATCCTGCCTGGCATCCTGTTCTTAGAATCAAGCTTAGAACAAGGAGGTAGATGACTCCGAACGACTTAATAGGCACATGCTTCTAAAACCGTAAAGCTTGAAAGTCAATATGAGACGCTACAAGAACCTGTTTCTAAGTCCTGTCAACGCCATGTACCCTGATCAGACTGCAAAGAGTGCAGACTTACCTAATGAGATGTTGGCTTATGCACATAGACACAGACACAGTGGGGTGGGAGAGTGTTCGGTTTCCTTTTAGGGAGAGATATACATAGATAAATGGATAGATAGATAGATAGATAGATAGATAGATAGATAGATAGGATAGATGATAGATAAAATAGATAGATAGACAGATGATAGATAGATAGGCTTTTAATTTCTTTCTAATTACCTCAAGTATTCTTTGTGTGTGTGTGTGTGTGTGTGGAGTATGGTATGGTATGGTGCATGTGTGTGACTGTATGTTCTCAGAGGCCAGAGGTCGGCATTGGGTGTCCTCCTCCACATCATCCCTTTGAGACAGGGTCTCTCCCTGAACTGCAGTTCACAGATTTCAAGAGGGGTTCTTGGCTAGCTAGGCTGGTAGCCAGCCTGAAGTCCCAGCCATCCAACTGCTTCCAGCAGTGCTGGGCCATGGGCACTGGTAAAAGCATAGCCACCCATGAAGAATGTTAGGACCTGAACTCAGGCCCTCATGCACACGCATCAAACACTCTGCTTTCTTTGTTTCTGTGTCTTTGAGACAAGGTTTATACAGCCCAGGTTGGCCTTGAACCCTGGCCTAAAACTCATGGAGGTTGCCCTGACTCAGCTTTCTGAGTGCTGGGATTAGAGGTGTGAGGCCACGTGCCAGATTTCCCAGACCTCTTCCAGTACAGGGCATGCGAGCAGTATATGCTGAGGGACACTCTCAGGTCCAAGCTGAGCTTTCTCCTTACAAAGAATTATATCTCAGTGGTTCAGCATAAATCTAGCATACAGGAGAATCAAAGTGCACCTTCCAAGCCATTCATAAGTACCTCTCTCTCTCTTCCTCTCTCTCTCTCTCTCTCTCTCTCTCTCTCTCTCTCTCTCTCTCGTGTGTGTGTGTGTGTGTGTGTGTGTGTGTGTGCGTGAAAAAATTCTTGTGTTGCCTTCCTATGAGCCAATATAAAATAATGACTTTTATTTCTATGAATGAATTGATTTAAAAATCACAAAGAAGCGCAGGGGCCGCGTGCTCCACCTAGGCTTTGCTTACAGCTGCAAGCCAGTGGTGGCATTCAGTCACTGGACTCCCCGCTCTGGCATCCCTCAGCTTCCTCAGCAAACATGCCTCTGTTTGGGGGAGAAAGCACTCAAGCAAGCTCAGACAGGGTTGCAGCCCAAGATCCAGCTAATCCAACCCAACTCAGTCCCTGGTGTCACACTCCAGTGACAAAATAAACTCTAGCCTCCCGTTAAGTGGCTTGCCCAGGGACACAAGGCTGCTCACAGGCAGAGCCCACTGTCTGCATCTGTTCAGAAATCCTTTGCTCTCTCTTTTAGACCACAGTGGCCCGGGGGCTGTGCTCAGCGGTCTGAGAGTCGGAGCCACAACATCCATATGCCACTTATTTTCCACGGTGACATTTGCCTCCTGTCTCCCAGAAAGGAACAGCCTGCCACACTTGCAGCCTGTAGGCATATTATTATTATTGTTATTATTATTTTAGATTTATTTATTATTATAAATAAGGGATGGTGATGGTAATGCTAGGCTGTGTGGAATGTTGCCCACACTGAGTCACGACATAAAGCTCTTCCTGAAGGCTGGCTGGAAACTCATCAACCTCCTAGAGCCTTCTCCTTGACATTTTGAAAGACTTCTGTTGCTTCCCATCTTATCCCACTTTGTCCCCCACCCTGAGTCCTCTTTAATCCTTCTTGGTTCTGCAGACAGGAGAATGCTCAGAGCCAGTGATTACAGATGCGCTCTGTGGGCACGAGAGACCTTTCTTTCTTGTTTTGAGGTAGGGTCTTCCTATGTAGTCTAGGCCAACCTCGAACTTGTGCTTTTCCTGTCTCTGCCTCCAGAGTGGGCATGGGCCATTTTGATAGGCTAAGGCCTGGAAGCTCTGTATCCCTTCCCTGTACAGTGAAGTAAGTAATTTAACGATATTTTAGGTGACAAGGACTTCAGGGTCCTTGAAAGGATTGGTCTTGAGACTTCACAAAGAGAACAGATGCCAAGACACACAAAGCGCCTTAAAAATATAGGCAACCTCCTTCACTTCACAACTACTAAAACCTAGGATCAGGGGTGGGGGGCGCTGGGATCTTCCCAAGTTAACCACTTGACCAGCCCCTCGGCGGGGCCTAATACAGGTTCCCTTGCCCGGCTGAGTGCCTTTTCCATTACACCGGCTGCGCCTCAGTAACCCCACCTCCGAAAGTGCTAACGCAGTTCCCTCCCAGTGCCTACCCAGGAGGGGTGGGGCCCCCTCCGTGGCATGGAACAAACCGGGAAAACCACATATTCCAACTCCCAGTACACAAAGGCTGCTTGGCCGTGGGGGCGGGGAGGGAGGACCCGAGCTAAGACTCACTACTCAAGAGATTCTAGGATTCCGAGGAGAGCTTCTAGACTGCCTTCGCAGGGAGGCCACCCTACTTTGTCCCGGGGCTCCTGGGCGGTGGCGACTTGGGGGCATCCTGCTTGGAGACCTCCCTCAAATAAACGGCCTGTTCTAGCTCCAGCGTCCCACCCCCTAGCTGCCCACGGAAATCTCGGAGGGACGGTCCTTCCCTTCCCGCTTTCCCCTCCGCCCCCTAAGCGTCGAACAGTTGGGTCGATTTGGGTCATCTCCCCCCCTCTCCACTTCCAGTCTATCTCACTCCAGGCACGTTCCTTTGGTCCACAGTCCCACCCCCACCCCACCTTGGTAGGAAAACACGCTCCAAAGCTAGCCCATTAAAAGTGCACGACTTCTGCCCGACCAGCCGAAGGAGCTCCCGCAGCCTGGCATTCCTCGGATTCCAGCGCTGTGACGTCCCTGGGGACCGTGCGCCCGCAGCGGGGGAGCCCGGGCTCCTCTTTTCAGCGCCGGGCGCGCGTCCCGGAGGCTGGCGCGCGCCCTCCCCGGACGCATTCCTGGCCCGCCCAGCGAGCGCCCCGCGCACTCCCCGCCTCCAGGCCCCCAGCACTGCGGAGCGGAGCCCCGGGCGGGGGAGCGCGGCCAGCGGCGCCTGCTCGTCCCCTCCCACCCGGCCCCTTCCTCCGCCCTCCCGGCCGCTCGCGCTTCCTGGCGCTCGGGCTCTCTCCGGAGGCTCAAGTTCTGCACAACTTCTCCCCGCTGCCCAGCGCCTCGGCCGCGGGCCCGGCCAGCTAGCTGCGCTCCTCGGCTCAGCCGTCTCGTCCACAGGGGAGGTCCTCGTGGAGCATCTGGTGCCAAGTGGCCGCTGGCGGTCCCTCTGTGCGCCCCACCTCTCCGCTTGCCCCGGTCCCCTCGCGCGGGACGGCGGTGCCTAGGTTCTTGGCCCTTTCTCCTCTCCGGTGCGCCCGGCGCGGCGGCTGCTGCGTAACCCTCCCCGAGCCCCTCCTCTGCCAGCTCCTGGAAGCCAGTGGTGGAGACCCAGACTCCCTGATGGTCAACGTGCGGCACCCGGGGCACTCCGGGGCCATGTAAGCAGGTAAGCCAGCGGGGGCGGGAGCAGATCCTCGGGCAGAGCCAACTAAGGTTCGCAGCCGGGGACGCCGGGGTGCGCGGTGGGGGCGCCAGGTGGCCGGCCGCCGGGTTCTCTTCTGGTGCGGCGCTCTCTCGTCCGGAATTGAGCTGGAAGGGGAGAGTGGTCTGGGACTTGGGTTCAACCAACCCATCGCTTCTAGCTCCTGTTGTGTTTGAGAGCAGGGGAACACAGCGCAGAGCCCTAAGCTTGTCCTGTGCCTCTGTGGGCACTGGGTTTTGTGAGGGATTCCTTGTGCCCTCTTCCCAGTGCCCCAGCCGAGATACCAAACTCTCGAGTCTCTTGGCCCCAGCTCGGGTGATCCGACAGGCGCGCAGGGAAAAATTATACCTTCATCTCAGACCAGATCTCCAACTGGAACTTTGCAGGTTCTGAGGGTTAACAGCCCCTTTCCCACGTGACCCCACATCTAGTTTTTGAATCTTTGGGAATGGTTTTTCTATCTTTTTTGGAGGAATTGATGTGCGCTGTCACTACCCCCCCCCCCTCCTTCCTTCGGTTTGGGGATGTCGTGGGGGTTTTGAGTTTAGTCGGCTCACGGACTAGCTGTTACGGGGTCCTACTGGAGGCGAGTTACGTTCAGGCCGCTGCTGGATAAGTGTATGTATGGTCAGTTTCCAAAATACTTTAATTTCTTGAATTGGATTTCTTCCCTCATTCATTCCACAAACTTAGTGATGAGTCTTGCCCTGTGTTAGGAGACCACACTACAGGCGTCTGTAGCCACTCCAGGCAGCCGCGGGCGGATGGGGACATGTGCTGCGAGAGAGGGGTTCTGTGAGACTCGGGGAAGGCAAGGCCCTGGAGGAAAGGGGTTACCTTCGTCGAGGCAATGATGCTCAACTTAGGAGTGGTTGAGGGACCGCATTCCAGAGGAGGGAACAGCTTGGGCAAAGTGAGGGGCGCGGAGAGGGGCGTGCAGAGAGTCTTGGAGAGCGACCCGGTGGCTGGTGGGACATGTATGGGCAGGTTGGTGCGCTGCTGTTGGCATAGCTAGCCCCCACCCCAGCAGAAACGAAACCGGAAGTCTCTTACCCACTTCCCGTGACCAGAAGTAGCTTCCAAGGATCAAAAGCTTTCCCTTTGGACAGGGTCCCTCTCCTGGCTGTGTCTCCCACACGGTTCTGTGGGGTGACAGGTGTTTAATTGTCATTAATTGACCCATCCTTGGTTTCGTTGAAGTATCCCCGTGAGGACCATCCCACCCCACTACAGAACCTTGTCCTGAGAGAGCTTTTGACATGGGAAGAACAGTTTGTGTCTTAAGAGCGGCGGTTTCCCTTTGGTGCTGGGGACAAAACCTGGGCCGGGGGGGGGGGGGGTTCCGTTCACCAGTCAGGTGCTTGTCCCTGTCCCGTGTCCGGAACAGCTTTCTTACCTAGCAGCAGCCTCACCTGTGTGAATGTGTGGCTGGCTCGGGGAGAATCGGTTCAAGGATGTGTCTCAGTGTCTCAGAATCACTGCTTTTCAAAGCAGGTTCCGCAGTATCTTGAGGTTCTCTTTTTTCTCTCTGACCCCTTGGACACCGAAATCCTCCATCCCTGTAACCCGGGGTCCAACACATCCTCCCTGAAAAAACCTCCTCAGTGCAGTAGAGGCTGTTCACCACGGTCACCTCTCCGAGGGACTTTTTCATTGAGGCCAAGAGGCCAGATCTCCAGCCTTCAGGTATCTTAAGCTGGCAAGTAGGAGTGGTTCTTTGCAACTTGAGGGTGTTTATTCAAGGTTCTCTCCCAGCCCATCTCTGATCCCCAAAGCAAGCATTTCCAGGATGGAAGATCTGGAACGTGTGCGGGAGCTGCATGAGGGAGGTGTGTACCAAGAGGCCACTGCTCCTCACTGGTGGGTCCCAGGTCTCCTTCTGGCTTTCCTCCTCGGTGTGGTACAAACTCACAGCGCTGCTGCAGTTATTCGAGTTTGTGTATGTTATGGTCCATGATCAGCTGAAAGAGACTCACCTTGGGGAAACCTTTTAATATCGGCACACCACAAAGAATTGAGAGGAAATCAGGGTTTTCAGACGAGTCCTTCCTTGCCCCGTGGAGGAGCAGAAAGTGTAGGACCTGTAGGATTTCCCCAGCGTCTGCTTTCTTACTGGATTACGTTCTATCAGGGATACAGATATTGACCTCTTCCTAGCGAATTGAGCTCACCTGGGTTCCAGCGTCCTGTCTGTTTTTGAAGAAGAATTTGGTCACGTTCTTGCTTTTGAACTTTTCATTGCTTGGTTACCTAGTGCCGTGTGGGCTTCAAATCCATTCTGAGCCCTTGGAACTTTGCTAGGCACTTGGTTGGAGGTGAGGCAGGAGGAGAGATAAGATGAAATACTTAATTAGCCAATTAAGGAAGGGGGGAAACAGACACCAACGCTTCAGTGAGGAGGAAGTTGGTGTCTGAAATGGGCTTTTTGATCTCCCAGACTGATTAGATGGATTTAATTTTGCCCTCCTCCTAGGAAAGGTTGAGTGAATGGGCCCAGGAGTGGGCGGGGCCAATAGCTGCAACTTTGTAGTGAGCATGTGTCCATGTGTCCGTGTGTGTGTCCGTGTCCGTGTGTGTGTGTGTGTGTGTGTCCGTGTGTGTCCGTGTGTGTGTGTGTGTGTGTGTGTGTCCGTGTCCGTGTGTGTGTCCGTGTGTGTGTGTGTGTGTGTGTGTGTGTGTGTGTGAAATACAGCTAGACTTGAATTCCAACTCTGCCACTTGAGATTTCTTTTACATTTGTTTACTTTGTGTGTATGTGTGTGTGGGCACATTCGGGTCTCTTTTCCCACTCTGTGGGCCCCAGGGATCAAGCTTGTCAAGGTTGGTGGTGAGCCTCCTCACCGGCTGAGCCATCTCCTGCACAGCTCTGCTACTTTTGAGAAGTGTGACGCTGGGCTGACTTCGCAGCCTCGCAGCCTCTCTGACTGTCTGTCTGTCTTCATCTGTAAGGTGGAGCCCGGACGATACAGCTTGCCAGAGCATCTACGAGACTTCAGTGGGACGCTGTATAATGTACTGCCTGTCAGGAGGGTGCTCGTGTGTTGGCGGCCTCGTACATGGCCGTGAATATGTTCTTTGTTACTCAGCAGACTGAATTCACATGTGTGCCAACGCACACATAAAGCTTTGTCCTTGACTTTATTTTAGACTATTGGCTCACAGCAAACATGTCGGCTGGCAGCTGCATGTGGCCCTTCACACTGAAGGAGGCCCACAGTACCCCCGGCAGTAGGAAAGTTGGTCAGGAAGAAGGGAGGGAAGGCACTTCCTTTGCCAGTCCACTCTTCTCTGTGACAAGGGGCTAGTGTGCTGGGCCTTGCATTTCGAATGCTGAGATCCGGTTAATTAAAGGATGTTGGGATTTACTGCCTATCTTGAGGAAGGGTTCAGAAGTGAGCTGCTCACAAAGGCCATCTCTCAGCAGCCTTGATTTTACTTCTTTGAAGCCCCAACACAGAGTCAGCTTATGGTAGATCAAGGCCTGCCAGCCACAGGTGGTTAAATTCTGATGTTGCCTTTCGTCCAAGAAGCCTGAAGTATTTGACAAACATTAACTCACCGATCTCCCTATCAACTTCCTGGGAGGGAGCGGGCGAAGAAAGGGACTCAGGCATCCTCAGGACAGGCGTGTCCTAAGAGCAGCGACCACAATGATTTGGGTAGATTCTCCGCCCCTACCACCTGCAGAATTGCATGCTGGGGAGTGTCAGAAGGTCAAAGCCTAGAAAAATACAAGCTTGACCAAGATTCTTGCATTTGGGAAGAGAAGGGAAATTGATTCTGCCCAGACCCACAGTGCAGCGACTTTAACACACATGGTGTGCACGTTGGTTATAAAAACATAATCCTAGAACTGTTTATAATTCTGAATTAAAGGATGTTACGTGAAGCTTTTGCATGCGTGGTAAGGATAGTGGGGTCTGAGTCGGGCTATAGATGACATACATATTGATTTTTCATTTCGCAGTCCTGTCCTTTCTTTTTGGGGGGTGGGGGGTGGGGAGGAGGAAGCACAAGCTTTCTCTGTGTAGCCCGGGAACTCAAAGAGATCTGCCTCTGCGCCTGCCTCCAGAGAACTGGTATTAAAGGCATGCACCGCCATGCTGGCTTCTTTCCGTTGTTTTCTTTGTGGTTCTGTGTTTCTTACTTTCTTTTTCTGCCGTGTTTTATCTGCCACAGTCATTGGTCCGTCCGCCTTACACCTACGGTTTGATGTGTGGTCCTTTAGCTTCATCCTCGGGCAGTTCCATTCCACCCAGGTCAAGACTACATCCTGAGCTCCCTCCCTGAGGCCAATCCTGGAGGACCTTTGTGTTGTCAGAGATTCTGCATAGTAGCTGGCCATTCCACAAATGTTACTATCTGCCTGTAGGGAAGAAGGATTCCGGTGAGGACAAAAAAAACAAAAACCAACCAACCAAACAAACAAAAAAACCAGAAAGGGGTGGTGTGGTGATGGTCTAGCCTCTTACAGTTAGTAAATTACTGTTTGGTGGATGGTGGAGGATGGCTCGGCGCTTAAGAACACTTGCTGGATTGTGGAGGACCTGGGTTTAGATCTTAGTACTTTCTCATGGCTGGTGGCTCACAAGCATCTGTGATTGCCATCTTCCAGGGGTCACACACCCTCATACACCCTCTTCTGGCCTATGTGGCACCCCATCGAGATGCGCATACACACATATCAATATAAGCCAAATAAACATTAAAAAAAATACCTTTGGGTTTGTAATGTTTGAGATTTGGGTGTGTAGCTGCATTTCAGGCTTAGTCTTTCAGGGGACCACTGCCTCCCACTGCCACCACTGCCTCCCACTGCCTCCCACTGCCACCACTGCCTCCCACTGCCTACCACTGCC
>NW_022196891.1:86872980-86904049 GCF_008632895.1 Mastomys coucha
TACCACTGCCTGCCACTGCCTGCCACTGCCTCCCACTGCCACCACTGCCTCCCACTGCCTGCCACTGCCTGCCACTGCCTGCCACTGCCTACCACTGCCTACCACTGCCTACCATTGCCTACCACTGCCACCACTGCCTGGAGATCTTATTGCATGCCACCTGTGGGTTGAGACCGTTCGTGGGAGTCAAATGACCCTTTCATGAGAGTTACCTAAGGCCGTTGGAGAACACGGCTGTTTGCATCATGATTCATAACAGTAGCAAAATTACGTTTATGAAATAGCAACAAAAATAATTTTGTGTTTGGGGGTCACCAACACCACGAGGAACTAACTGTATTAGAGGGCCGCAGGGTTAAGAAGGTCGAGGAGCGCTGTCTTACAGGGTTTTAGCTCACAGAGAAATGTTCTTCATTGTTGAGAACTATTAGGGCGGCTACAGTCTATGCGAAGGTGTTTTGCTTATACGCAATGTATTTTTACATACAAAAGCTGAATTTCCACATTGCAAGTTCATGCTGGCTTTTTGTGTTTGTTTTTCATATCCCTTTCCTCCAAAGAATTGGGTATTAACCTGGGCAATAAATCTGAAACCCTAGACTGCGCTAGTCAGCTGGGGCTTTGAAACAGCCATGAAAACATGGCTATCCCGAGCCGAGCTGTCCTCTGTTCTGCATAGCCTTGGGTAAGCTTGAGCACCCCCTGTTCTGCATAGCCTTGGGTAAGCCTGAGCACCCCCTGTTCTGCATAGCCTTGGGTAAGCCTGAGCACCCCCTGTTCTGCATAGCCTTGGGTAAGCCTGAGCACCTCCTGTTCTGCATAGCCTTGGGTAAGCTTGAGCACCCCCTGTTCTGCATAGCCTTGGGTAACCTGAGCACCCCTTGTTCTGCATAGCCTTGGGTAACCTGAGCACCCCTTGTTCTGCATAGCCTTGGGTAACCTGAGCACCCCTTGTTCTGCATAGCCTTGGATAAGCCCAAGCATTTCCTTCTCCAAGCAGCACCTGCCCATTGCTGCTCTCTCGCCTCTTTCCCCAGAACAACTGCAGTTTGAGAATGAGTGAGTGAGATGCCTTCTCCTGGTCTAGCCTGATCCTGCCTGCTGCAGCCTCCCCTGGTCCTCAGGCTTGCTGGGGTTCGGGGGGGGGGGTGTCGGTCTCTTAACCTGTTCACTAAGTCATTTGAATGGTTTTGTCTGGGTACTTCAGCACTGCACAGAGGCAGGCTGGGTGCTGCTCAATGGCCACTCGTCCTCAGTGAGCCGAGGGCCAGCCGTGGATTTGGTGTTTTCGTGCATCTATCTGCTTGGCTGGCTGTCATTTCCAATTCTGGCCTCTGGCTTGCCACGGGTTTGCTAGCAGCATCTGTCCAGTGTTTTATCTTAATGTGCTGAACAGATCTCCAACGCCTGTCTCAAAGGAACCCCTTAGCACTTCTCTATCTCTGGTCCCTGCCACATCCCCTTCTTCTGATTCAGCTGCTCAAGCTGGGCACTTGGGACGCTTTCCGATTTCTTTTTAAATCTGTAGACCAGGTTGGCCTCAAACTCAAAGATCCGCCTGCCTCTGCCTCCCAAGTGCTGGGATTAAAGGCGTGTGCCATCAGCGCCTGGCTCACTGTGACATTTTTGTGTATTATTATTATTATACTTTGTGTGTAGCTGGTCTCCTGACATGCCATTCTTAGCACCGAAATGAACCCTCTCTCCACCCCCAGAGTCACAAAGCTGCGGTTATTAATTATGGCCTTTGAGGACTCTTTAACATTTTTCCAGCTCACTCTCTTTCCTTCATTGCAGAGGCCCATGGGATTGTCCTGAGGCTGTTAAGCTCTATCTTACACAGATTCTTCAACTACTCCTTAAGAACTACAACAAAGGGTTTTTAAGAACATAATTAAATGTTTTTATTTAAATTACTAAGGCCATTTGCATCTCACTGCTTTTGTTGTAAAGCTTCTGTGTCCTCTCTCAGCACTGCACTCCCCTCCCCATCCTCTCTCCGCACTGCACTCCCCTCCCCCATCCTCTCTCCACACTGTACTCCCCTCCCCCTGTCCTCCTTTCACACTGTATTCCCTAGCCCCCTATTCTCTCTACACTGTACTCCCATCCTCCCCTGGATTACTTCCCTTCTCATTTCATCCCCCTCCCAACAGTGCCCTGTCCCCTGTCTGTCTGCTTACCTCTCAGTCTCAGATAAGCCCACCTTCCCTGCCACTGCTCCCCAAGGCCTCCTAGCCACTTCCTATAAACTCGGGGTGAGAGGGGAGATGACTGAGCTCTTAAGACCACTGACTGCTCCTCCAGAGGTCCTGAGTTCAATTCCCTGCAACCACATGGTGGCTTACAACCATCTGTAATGGGATCTGATGCCCTCTTCTGGTGTGTAGGTATACATGCAGATAGAGCACTCATACATAAAATAATTAAATAAATCTTTGAAAAATAAAAAAAAATAAATTTAGTGAATGAATGCCTTTTTGAAATGTAGACATGAAGGTTAGGAGTGCATTCTGCTTTGGAATTTATTGTTTATCCTCTAACAAACAGTAATGGCTGTGGGAAAAGACATTTTGTTAACAACCATATATGAGTAAAGCCTTAAAAACATTTTAAAAGATTTTTTATTTTAATTTATTTCATGTTTCTCAGTGTTTTGCCTGCATGTTTGTATGTCTACCATATGCATGCCTGGTGCCCATGGAGATCAGAACTCCAGAAAGAACTGGAGTTACAGATGGCTGTGAGCCACCATGTGGGTGTTAGGAATTGAACCCAGGTTCTCTGCAAGAGCAGCCAGTACTGCAAACCACGGAGCCATCATTTTAGTCCCCAATTTAAAAAATTAAACAGATATCAGTGTTCCTATATACCTCTTATTTATTCATGTGTGGAAGCAAATCATACCTCTAAGATTTCATCTGAAGTTGATAATGGCATTATTCTTTTTTGCATGTTGGTGTGTATGTCTGTGCGTGTGTACATGCGTGTGTACATGCTGCATGTGTGTGCACAAGTGTGCATGTTTGTGTGTACATGTGTGCATGTTCTTGAGATGCCCAAGATTCTGTGGGAAGTTTTCCTCAGTTTCTCATCATGTGTTGAAGCAGGGATGCTCAGCTGAGTCCAGAGCTCAACAGTCCAGCTAGATCATCTTGCTCCAGGGATCCCATGCCTGCCTGTGAGGTGCTTCACCCACCCGGCATTTACATGGCTTCTAAGGATTTGAACTCAGGGCCTCGTGCTTGCTGGGCAAATGGCTTCTCAGCCTCCAGCCCTAAAGATCTGGTTCCTAACATTTCTGCCTTTGCCTGGATTCCTCAGAAGCATGACTCGGTTTCCTCTCCTTTTTAATCCCTGAAGTCTGAATAGCTGTGAGTTTTGTAGACAGCGTGGGCTGGGAACATTCGAGGATCAGCGCCAGCTGAGGTGTTTTTGCATTTTAGCTCCGAGAACCCCACATCCTTTCTGTTCCTTGTTGTCTTGCGCCACATTTGAGGTGGAAAGGGCCCTAGCATCGTCCAGTAAGCAGCTTTACATCCTGGCCTACATATATGCATGTGTGGGCACATGAATGCATGTGTGCGCACATGAATGTATGTGTGGGCACATGAATGTATGTGTGGGCACATGAATATATGTGTGGGCACATGAATGCATGTGTGCGCACATGAATGTATGTGTGGGCACATGAATGCATGTGTGCGCACATGAATGTATGTGTGGGCACATGAATGCATGTGTGCGCACATGAATGTATGTGTGGGCACATGAATGCATGTATGCGCACATGAATGTATGTGTGCGCACATGAATGTATGTATGAGCACATGTATATGTGCATGAGTGTGGAGATCAGAGGGAAATCTCCCTGTAACTCTTAAGGTACATTCTAACTTTCTGTTTGAGACAGGGTCTCTCTTCTTGTCCTACCCGGTCTGGAACTAGCTACGTAGGCCAGGCTAACCTCAAATAACAGAATCTGCCTGTCTCTGCCTACGGGGTGCTAGGATCAGAGGTGTGTGTAATTGAGCCCAGTTGTTAGTCAATGGAAGAGGGACAGGCTTGTCAACCTGCTTGTGACCAAGGCGGCTTGCTTCACTTACAGAACTCAGATAGATGGTGATGACATCCTCGATGTGTCCTCAGATCATGGGATTGGTTCTTGCTGCTGGATCTGTCCCCAGGGCAAAAGGGTGAAAGGAGATTCTGTGGTCATGGAAGTGATTGGTCACGAGTTACCTAAAAGTGTCAACTCACTGTATCAGGTCCTCTGAACACGCCCCCAGATAGACCCCTGAGGGCTTCAGATTTATATCCATCCCACTGTGCCTGGGTTTCTGTCAGGCGGCAGGTGTTTCCTGAGCTGACTCAATTATTTCCCATGCTGTTTCCTCAACCCTGCATCCTGACACCCCTAACACCTGCCTGAGCCATCTCCTGGGACCCTCAGACACCACTTTCCCTGGGCTGGGTCAGGCCTTCCTGCCCCAGTGCTCTCGGCTTTCATCCCCCCCCCGCCCCGCCCCCCTCGCTCCCCCCCCATGATTCGGGTCTTCCTTCACAGGCTCTCTCATGCCTCTCTGTGGAGGCCTCTCAGCTGCCTGGGAGCTGCCGCGTGCGTCAGTAGCTCACAATATGGTCTTCTGCTGTTGGTTACCTGTAGCTAGTGGTTCACCAGACCTGCCCACGCTGGACCCTGAATTCTCCCTGTCCTTCACTGATGGTGGTCTTCCTGTTGTGTTGTGTAAGCTGCGGTCCTGCCGTCCCGCTGCTGTGGCTGTTCATGGTTTACACTACAGAGACTTTCTAAGACAGTTCTCATACTTCCACTCTTCTACCTGAGACCTTCCTTGCTGCGTTCTGTTGCTTGGGGAATCCAGATGTGTAGAAGGGCTTAAAAGTGAAGCCCAAGGATGAGCACCAAGCATGGCGGGTGTATGGCAGTGAACATCAGTGCGGAAATGTGCTACTGTTTGGTTTCCTAAGTAGCTAGTTCATGTTAAACGCATCCCAGGAGCCGAGGGGATGGCCCAGGGAGTAAAATGCTTGCAGCACAAACATGTGAAACTGAATTTGAATCCCCAACACTCATAGGAAAAGCCAGATTTGATATTGTGCACTGGTGACCTAATGTTGGGGGTGCTGCATGGAGACCGGAGGGTCCCTAGGACTCTCTGGCCAGTCAGTCAAGACTTTGACTTAAAAATAAGGTGGAGAAAGAGACCTATTGTTAATCTCTGGCTTCTATGGGCAAGTGTACACATGTATGTGCTTGGGTACGTGCATGCAAATGAGCATACATACAAACAGGCACTCAGAGCCTACACGCACATACATACACACCAGATTGCCTCTGGTTACACACACACACACACACACACACACACACACACACACACACACACACTAGCTGGCAGGGTGATCCAGGCTCTGCTTAGCAATGGATCCTCTCTGGCTGGTCCGGCTGGCCTCAGCTTCCTGGCTCACTGTCACTCCAGACATTTCCCGTGCTTTAAAGGCTGTTGATTTGACTGGTAATTTTATTGTGTCTTTTCTCTTCACATATATTTTCTCTGTCTATTGGCTCATGTGTTGTTGATCTTTCTCTTCTGGAATAAACGTGTGTGTGTGTGTGTGTGTGTGTGTGTGTGTGTGTGTATGATTTATTAGGTGATATTGTTGGTACAGCTAGTCCAACAATGGCTATTTACCAGTTGTCAGTCCAAGAATTAAGTAGTTGTTCAGTCTGAGAGTCTGGATGCCCCAGTTGGTCTTCAGTATACACTGGAATCCTGAAAAGGTAGGGTGTAAGGCCAGCGAAAAGCGAGAGCAGGCAGGCAGAGAGAGCCAGCTTCCTTCTTCTGTGTCTTTATATAAACTTCTAGCGTAAGGTGTGGGCCAGATAAGAGGTAGATCTTCCCACCACAAAAGATCTGGATTGGAAGTGCTTCTTCCCACTTCAGATGATTTAATTAATTAAGAAAAAAATCCCTCACAGGTGCACCCCACTGCTTGGGTTTCAGTTAATTCCAGATGTGGTCAAGTTGACAACCAAGAAAATCCATTAGCCCGTGAGAGTCTTAAAACATGGAGTAGCCATTCAGCGTCCCTGCCCCTCTTCCTTCCCACACCTGGAGCATGTTCGAGCTTGGCGCACATCTGGCTGAGGACACTCCTCTACTGTGCAGTGGCTTGTGCCTCCTGTCCTCCTTGCTTTGGAATGGAGAAGTGGGGGCTCCTTGCCAGCCTCCTGGCTTCAGTTTGTTCCGAGGATCGCTAGTTGTCAGAATGGAGGAGGATGGCGTCATATTAAGTTTAATATTGAGGGGTGCGCTTGCCCGACAGCAGGGCCAATGGGGACAGCTCAGGCAAAGAGATTTCCTCTAAGCCTCCGGGAGACAGTTAGCATTCTCTCCGATGTGGGAAGATGGAGGTTCTTAGGGAGTCTTCTTCCAGGTGTTTCAGAGTGTTCATGATGGAGGTCATATTCCTAGGAGCCTCTCCGCCAGTGGAACTTCAGGAGATGAGCAGGGACAGATGTGCACATGGAAAGCAGGTGTAGGTGATAAGCAGCAGGTTTAATGGTCCTTGAGACACCCTGCAACGCCACCTTGACTTGGCACTTAACACACGCAAAGGACCTCGTCTAGCACTCTAAGTGCCTTGTTTCCCAGATCTCGACATTGCCCTGTGAACTCCGGTTATCACTGGGCTGTTTGACATCAGCTTAGAGAGGCTAAGTGACCTCTGGAGATCGTGAAAACGCTGTACAAACACCGGTTCTGTGTAACGCCACTCGGGGCAGATACTAGTTGAAGAGGTGAGTGGGGATCTGGGCAGGAATCCAGAGCTTGAGTTTGTAGACACTGACGAATGAGGTTTCTGAGTATCGTGTTAAAGGGACCAATACCACAGTAGGTAGAATAGCTTCTGTCACTGTAAAAGGTTAAGGTTTTGGACACCATGTGGCATGTGCTGACTGTTATAAAAAGGAATGGTGGGCTAACAGGGGCCTGGGAGTCTGAGATCCTGATCGGTACTGTGAATGATAGATAGTGTTTAAATTGACAAAGCGAAGGGTTGAAACAAACGTACCTAATGGCTCTTAAGGGACAAAAAGAAACCGTTACCTGGAACCATTCACCTTAGCTTTTTATTCATGGAGTGACCCTCAGGGACACCGTGACATAGTGCTCTTGCCTGCGCTAGAAGATTCCATCTTGGATTAAGGGAAGACAGTAGAACAGTGATCGATTGATTGGCATTCCTGAAAAACGAGCCGCCATCTATCTGCATAGGATCAGCTGGGCTCCTTTATGAGACTCCTGAGGTTTTCTTGTTGATGTACCCTCTAGGAGGGGTGGGAAGGCTCACAGGCCCTCACCTGGGATTCCAGAGGACCCTTCCTGCAACTTCCAGCCTGTTGTATGCGAGTCTGCCCCATTCTCACGTGGACCTGTCTCCAGAAGTACTAGAGTATACAGATCTCTGGAAGGTTAAACTTAGGGAGGAGGACGCTCATCAGGGCAGCCACGGAGAAGTTCTCCCCATCCTGGGGTACGACTTCCCAGGTGCAGTCGCTTTGGGGTTGCCTGTGCTCTGTAAGGAAACCTGGTGTACTGAACTGGCTCCCCAGGTTGGATGCTGGTGGAGTTATTCTCTAGTCTATCTCTGGTGGGTTTTGTTTGGTTGGTTTTTAAGGGAGAGGCAGATGTTTGTGTCTCCCCAGGGAACAAGTCCTTAGCATGGTCAGTAGAGCTATGACAGAGTCAAGCACGAGCCTGGCAACTGAGGCTGAGCTGAGTGGGGAGGAGCCCTCGTCTGTTTGTCTGTGTGCATCCTGGCCATGATGGTGTTGGTGGGTCTTCTCATGGGTAGGGAGATGTGCAACAGGCTGAGCCACTGGGTGGTGGAGTAGCTTGGAGGTGGATGGGAGATCCCTTGGTGGGGGAGCCAATTTTTCCGGTATGAAGTGGCGTGCCTGCTTGATGAATGCAATCTACTGTGCCAGGTGTAGACACCCTAAGAGTGGTGGATGGTTTAGAGCGGATTTTACGCTCCCCGAGAGTAGAACATAAGGGTGAGGGTGTGGGCAAGTGGCCACGCAGGCTGCCTGGCCGCTGCGAATGTGTAATGAGATGTGTAACTGAGGCTGGGACGGCTGCTCAGAGGCAACCTGCTTCTTTAAGGGAGGCACCACAAGGAAGAGAGGCACCACAATAAAGGGACGTTGTGGACCTGCGCCTGGCATCCCCGGACACAGCTTCTGAACTTTTTTTTTTTAAATATTTATTTATTATTATATGTAAGTACACTGTAGCTGTCTTCAGACACACCAGAAGAAGGCATCAGATCTCATTAAGGATGGTTGGGAGCCACCATGTGGTTGCTGGGATTTGAACTCATAACCTCTGGAAGAGCAGTGGGTGCTCTTAAACCACTGAGCCATCTCACCAGCCCCCCCCCCCTTCTGATTCGAGAAGGAAAAGTAGAAATGAGACGACGACAGTCTAGGAATTGGCTTGCTATTTCTTCCCATTTGGGGATGACCTAAGGGTAGGCTTTTGTAAAAGAGCCCTTGCTGGGCCCCAGAACCCTGGGCCCTGTGGGAAGCATGAGGTAGTAGGGAGGAAGTAAGGGAGTGTCTGTGAGAGGGATGGTGCGTGATGCCCAGTCCGCCAGGCAAGAGAAAACTCTTTCCCAGAGTGGAGAGAACCCAGCGCCGCTGAGGCCCGGGGGCTAGGGTGGAGATCCAGGGCCTTCCTGAGCATCACTGTGCTGGCCACTGTTGGGAGAAGGAGCTCACCTTGGTAGAGACCACACACAACAGCCTCTTCTGGAATGGAGTGGCCGGGGCACCTGCAGGCGAGGGCCAGGCAGGATGGTGCTTAGAAGCCCCATGTTGAATTGCTGTTCTACGAACATGCAAAGTATTTGGGCTCGGAGCCAGGTGGGCTCCAGTTCCCGGGGCCGCCCCGGACCCCGGCATCAGCTGATACACATGGCGATAGAGCAGAACGGGTAAAAATGATTAAACTTGACTTAAGGGTGGGCGTCTTCCTCCCTGGAATACGGATGTGCACATTTCTCTCCTGGGGTGTGGCCAATGGCAAGTCATCAGCTGGCTGCAGCTACGATGCAATGCCAGCCAAGGGTCTACCAAGCCCAGGAAGCTGGTGGGCACAGTGGTCCACCTTGTTCTTACGTCTTGCCGTGTAGCCGGAGCTGCCCCCCCCACGCTAAGCCCCGTGGAGGGTTGGAGATGCCAACAAGGCATTATGGGAATGCCCCAGGATGAGGAAGCTGCTGTGCTCAGGGAGAGCGTCTGCTGTTTACAAGTAGCTCATCTGGGATGCTGTGCCGCTCTGAAAGGGCAGGTGCAGCACCGTGGCTTTTCACACTTCCGTGGATCCCGGGTGACATTTTTCTTTGCTGCTGAATTCCAAAGCCATGGATATTTGCTTGGAGTGTGAGAAAAATGGACTTCTTAGAGCATTTTTCCTCAAGGTGGCTGTCCCAGCTTCACTATTTTTCTTAGGATGGTGGCCCGAGATCTTGTTAGTCAGTCATCTTGCCTGTCTTCTGTAGATGGCGTAGCGCTAACCCCGAGCGTTTATGGATTGGGAAGCCCGTTTGAGGGACATACAAATGCATCTGTAGGAGCAAGGATGGGGAGAGGGCCGGGTGCAGCTGTGGAATCTTTGGGAGCTTTATGGTTGCGGGAAGCACGGGTAATATTCCCGCAGATGTTACGGAGTGAATAAAGGTGCCTCGTGTGGGTGAAAGCAGGCATCCTGGAAGCTAGCCGTGGGCTAGCTAAGGAGAGGATTGTCTCCCTGTAAAGGGTTGGCCGGGGGAACCCTGGAGGTCCCTACAGTGATGACAGCTGCTGCTTTTGCTTGATTGCCAGGATCGGATGCTGAGACAGTTGCTGAAGGCAGCGAGCTTTGGTCTGGCTGTTTTGGGGAACCCCGCAGTACTGTGGTAACCAGCTCACCCATGTTCAGGGAACGCATTGTTACCCCTGCCCCCCAGGCTGGTTGTGAGATGCTGGCTTGTCTCGTAGCTGATTGTACATCCTGTCGAGTTGATAATGACTGTCATCTCCCTTGTGCCCCGCCCGAAGCATGGCAGTGAGGATTGTTCACATACATCTTTCTAGTTCTTGTTGAATTTCATTCAGGGTAGACGCCCATGAGCAAGATTGTTCTGAGGGTTTTGGCGATCTCCAGTCTTACAGATACAATGGGATCCAGTCATTGATCATAAAGATAAAGGTGGCCCACACACCTTTTCAGATCACTGATGGCTCTTTCAGACCTAGCAGTATTTACTTAATCACTCACATATTTATCTATTTATTTCTACACAGCGTTTTATAATGTAGAAGTAGTTTATCCCAGTAAATCGTTTCTGTGACCCCTTGCTTTCAGATATTTACAGAAGATGAGTATTTTTTGTTTGTTTTGTTTTTGTTTATTTATTTATTCTTTTGCTTCCGGGGCTGAGATTGAACCGGGAGCATTTATATGTTAGTTGGCGCCCCTACTTAGCTTCAGCCCAGCCTCCTTTGTAGCTTCCTTCATCGTAGTCGGACAGAGAAGTTGTTGAAGCCTCTGCCAGATCCTCCGAGGCAGAGCTGGCCGTTCACTAGACTGCCCGTTGTGCTGGCGGCTCCTGTTCCTTGTGCTCACGACATTTCCCATCATTTGAAACAGAAAAATCTCCTCAGCTAAAAATCTGAGGCCAAATCTTCCTGCGTCATCCAGGCTGCTCTCGGATCCCTGGACTTAAGCGGTCTTCCAGCCTGAGCCTGAGTCTGTGCTGCCACTCCTAGAAATATTTATGCTACAGGCACAATATATATAAAGTTGCTAAAAAATACTTACAAGGATAGTATCTAAGTAGGGATTAAAAATATATGTGCGTGTACATATATATATCATATATTTCGTTGACGGAAAGAAACTTATAAGATAGCATGTCATAATCTGGTGCTTGCTGGCTTGCTATATAGAGAGATCACTGATATTTCCTGATTTTTTTCTATAATTTTTTTTTCATATAAAAATCACCAGCTAGTCTATAGCTTGACATAGTTCCATGACAAGGTACTGTCATCAAAACTAGTTTTTTTTGTTTTTTGCTTTTTGTTTTGTTTTGTTTTGTTTTTTGTCCTGGTAACGAACATGGGTTTCAGCACCGTAGTGGCTGACATTTATCCCTTCTCTGTGTTACGTGAATGCCATAGTTGGGCCGAGGCCCTCAGCTTGATGATGCTCACAGTTCTGCAGTTAGCTTTGTAAGAGCCACGTAGGAGATCGCGTTCCTGGGTTGTGTTCTCTCCCGACCCACAACAGTGTGGTGCAAACCATGTCTTTTCTTATCTTTTGTTTGTTTGTGTTTTGAGACAGGATCTTGGTCAGCCTAGGCTGGGCCTCCCACTTGCTGTGTAGTAGATGACTTTAAACTTCTCATCCTCCGGCGTCTACCTCTGGCGTTCTGGGATTTCAGGCCTGGTTTGTGCAGCACCGGGGCCTGTACCTAGGGCTTCCTGCATGCTAGACAAAGCACTCTGTCAGCTGAGCTGCATCCCAGCCAGGAATCACACGTTTTGTGTAGAGCCACTATGCTGAGTTCAAGCATCCTGCTTGCTCACACCCGGTCAGGCAGAGTGTAATACATGCAGAAGTCCCAAATTACTGTCTGGAGGACCTATGCTCCCCCTTCAGCCTTTCCAGGCAGGCCACAGGGGAGTCGGATGTGTGGTTGGATGGGGGGCGAACATGGGCATGAGCAACTCCATCTTGTATTGTATTGTAATTGATTGAACTCTTTTCTTGGAGTCCAATGTTTGTGGTTTGTGTAGTTTTAACAGTTGTAAAGAAGGAGGCGTGTAAACATCGTGGACTAACTGACATTTCCTTTACTTGGAGTGTATTGCCCCTGGGGTATGGTTTCCAAAGTGGACTCTGGGTCAGAGGACAAGCTTGGTGGATCTGGTTACACGGGCAGACTGCTCCCTGGAGCACTTCAGCTGAAGGTGCCGTTCTTAATATTATTAAATGTGCAGCCTTCCCGGTACCCCGATTGCCCTGGGTTTTGCAGTGACTAATTGCTTGTGGTATCTTAAAACTAAAAGATTTAGAAAAGTTGATATTCTCTTATTTAGTTGAGAAAATTGAAGGTTATTAACTTTGTTTCCTGATTTCTGAAAATCTTTATAAAAACCTCTCATATTTTTGCTTTGGCTTTATATATTTTTCTCAGTAAGCATTTTTTTTTTTTTTTTTTTTTTTTTTTTTTTTTTTTTTTTTTTTTTTTGGTTTTTCGAGACAGGGTTTCTCTGTGTAGCCCTGGCTGTCCTGGAACTTACTCTGTAGACCAGGCTGGCCTCGAACTCAGAAATCTGCCTGCCTCTGCCTCTGCCTCCCAAGTGCTGGGATTAAAGGTGTAAGCACCACCACAGCCCAGCTGCATTTTTTTTTTTTAATCTTAATTTTTTTCTTTTTTCTTTTGGCTTTTGAGATAGCGCCTCATATATCTCAGGCTGACCTAAACTTTCTTTGTAGCCAGAGATGACCTTGAACTCCTGATCCTCTCAGCTCCACCTCTGGAGTGCTGGGTTTACAAGAGGGGACCATCACACCTGGCTCCTGGAAACACGTCTAGTCTTCACCCGTAGATTAAAGTGCAGCAGTGGGAAAGCAAGAATATCAGGGTTCTAAAGGGTAAAGGGCACATGCAAACGCATTCACGGGGGACCTCACTGCATGGTTGCGTCTTACGGTTTGCTCCTCCCCTGCCCAGCCCCGGTGGCTTTTCCATCCACAGCTTGCAGATTTGCTCTTGCTTTGTAGTTTCCACCAAGTCAGAAGCACTGCGTTGAAACCAAGAGTGGGTTTCCTACAGTGTTTGCCCGAACTGTAAATGAACTCCTTTTATTACCAACCGTGTCTGTCACTTCTTCTGTTTTACAAGTGTCACGTTGCCTGTCACTGCACCTGTCTTTGGCTTCTACTTAGAAACTGGTGTCTAGACAAACCTAGAAACCTTCCTCCGGGCAGCTCCAGGTCTCTGAAGAGGAGGCAAGAACATTTTCAGGGCAGACCACACCCTTATAGATCGGGAGAGCTGGCACTCAGTGTGTGTGTGTGTGTGTGTGTGTGTCCTTGTGTATGTGGACAACTGCTTGCATATGTGCATGCCTGTGCTCATGATAGGGGTGGAGGGAAACTGGGACTCCATGTAGCTCTTGCGCCTATGACAGAACTACAAACATCTCTCACTTCATTTCACAAAGGAGTGCCGCAGATCCTTAGAGCTAGGAATTCGTGCTCTGAGAGCTTGTGAGCTGTGTTACATCCCTGTGGGAAGCAACCTGAGTCTACTTGAACAGCAGTGGTTGCTCTCCGTTGAATGGTAACTGTGTATGTTAAATCATGGATAAGGGCTAGAGAGAGAGTTCAGGTCGATCGCTGGGAGATCTTTGGAGTTCAGTTTCTGAAGTGGATTTTAATTTTAATTTTAGTTTGTTATGGATAAGTCTTTTTGAGATTCAGTTTTTTTATTTATTTTTTTTTATTTTTCCATAACCCACAATATATTGACTGATACTCATGTGTCTGTGCATGTGTGTCTATAAGGATGCATGTTCCTGGGGACTTTTAAACCCAGGGCCTTACACACCTAAACTATATCCCTAGACCTAGAACACGTTGAGAGAATTCTTTTTGTCTTATTACCCTTCTCCTTGATTTCTGTATTTGAATTAGATTTTTAAATTTTAGTTTGAGATTATAATTACACTTCTTCCTTTCTTGTCTTCCTTCCAAACCCTCCTATATATCTTTCTCTCTCTCTCTCTCTCTCTCTCTCTCTCTCTCTCTCTTTCTCTCTGTGTGTGTGTGTGTGTGTGTGTGCACTGGCAGTGTATTGAACCCAAGGTTTTGAGACCTAAGCATATGTTCTGTTAAATTAGGCTAAGATGAAACCAGCCAGCGTGGATGTGTACCCATGGGGGAGCAGGTTGAGTTTTTGTGGAATCCCAGCCATGCCTCCCTTTGCCCTGTGGTTTAGCAAAGAGCTGGCGCTGGAGCTCCGAACCCAAGGCGTACTTCTGGTACCTAGAAGCTAGTTTGGTTTCAGGCACACGAATGAGACTGTGACTTAGTTTCCTTTGGCCTGAGATAGCCAGTCTTGTAGACTGTGATAGCTCGGATTCCTGGCTGCGTATTTCTGTGAAAATTCACTTGAGTTTCATTCTTGAAATCGCTCTAAGTCTGAAGCTGAGTTAGTGGTCAGAGCAAAGAAGAAACCTCTGTGCTTTCATCTTAGAACAAAACAAACAAAAAAACCCTACTACTTAGGGGTGGGGAAACGGTGTTATTCTTGTCCAGGAAAAGACTGAAGCAGAAAACTTAAAACAGTAAACTTAAATTTGGGTTTTGGGCCGGGCTAGTTGGTACACGCCTTTAGTCCCAGCACTGTGAGACAAAGGCAGGCAGATTTCTGAGTTCGAGGCTAGCCTGGTCTATAGAGGAAGTTCCAGGACAGCCAGGGCTGCACAGAGAGACCCTGCCTCACAAAGCAAAATCAAACAAATAAAAATTTGTTTGTGGTAATCGTTCCCTGTGACCTCTGTTCCTTATGAGAACCGAGGCCGTAATGCCTGCGGGCTCATGTGACATGGGGCTGGGGATGTGGCTGGCGTTCAGGAGGCTCTGGAGTCTTTTATCCTCAGCAGCACATCCCTGGAATATCAGCCCTTGGGGGGCTGAAGCAGGAGGCTCAGACCTTCAGGGTCACTCTCCATTGTGAACCAAACGAGCCCCTGCGCCCTCCCTCGACAACACCCCCCAACCCCCCGCAGACTTTGCCTTTAGGTTGCTTTGGCGCTTTTTGGATCATGCACTGCCCACCAGAGACAGATCTAAGGAGCAGTACAGATACTGTGTAACTCCGCAAGTGTTCTTGGCCTGTCCTGCGCTGCCTATGTGCCTTATCTCTGGCCTCTCTGGACGGTCATTTGTCTCCTTGGGGAATTGCAAGCAAGGCCTTCCCTAGGGTTTCTGGTTTCCTGATACCCACTGGGGCAGATTTCTTTAGTTTGTTTTGAGAGTTTCATAACTTATTTTGAAATAATTTGAGAAGTGCCTCTGCGTGTGTGTGTGTGTGTGTGTGTGTGTGTGTGTGTGTGTGTGTGTAATTCTGGACTGGAAGTTTTCAGTGGAAAGAGAGGATGATTGACAGGCCAGAGAAGATAGAAGCTTGGGAGGGAAGCGAGTGACTTCCCCAGAGAAAGCTTCAACTGAGAGAAGAAAAAGCTAGAGAGAAGTCCATCTGGGAAGTTTATTGTCCATCCCAGGGTACAGGTTATGTGTCCCTTACTTAAAATGTTTGGGATGAAAAGGGTTTCTCGATTGTGGAATACTTGTATAGACTTTACAAGTATTGTAACATTCCTAAAGCAAAAATCTAAAATAAAAAACATTTCAGGGGCTGGAGAGATGGCTCAGCAGGTAAGAGCACTGACTGTTCTTCCGAAGGTCCTGAGTTCAAATCCCAGCAACCACATGGTGGCTCACAACCATCTGTACAGCTACAGTGTACTCATATACATAAAATAAATAAATAGATCTTAAAAAATCCCCCCAAAACAAAGAAACAAAAAAGCATTTCAATGTAGCTGGGGGTTGGTGGCACAGAACCTTTAATCCTAGCACTCAGGCAGAAATAAGTGGGTCTCTGTGAGTTTCAGGACAGCCAGGGCTATGCAGAGAAACCATCTCATGTCCATAGAGCCAGGCTGAGGAACGCCTGTGCGTTTGTTCAGGGTTAGGAAGGATACGCAGTGATTTAGCATGCATCTTCATTTTCAAGACTTCGCCGGCTGAAGGTGATGTCCGTTACATTCAGGAGTCTGTCAGGCCAAGACAGAGAGGTCAGAGGAAGCAAGCGAGGGGTCCAGCAGCTGAGAAGCACACACGGGGATCTTTAGGAGGTTAAAGTAGAGGCATGAGGCACAAGAGGTGCACAAAGCAAAGGAGAGGATGAGGGAAGGGAGGCGGTGTGTGCCTTGGCGCTGGCCCTCCATGCTGGTCGGAGGACCCCCCTTGCCTGTGATGGCATGTTCAAATTGCCAACTTGACACAGTATAGAGTATAGGAAGAATTCTCCATTAGGGATTGTTTAGATCAGGTTGGCCTTTGGGTGTGTCTGGGCAGGGGCGAGGGGCATTGTGTTGGTTTCTGACACTAGTTGCTGTGGGTGGCACCATTCCCTAGGCTTTAGTCCCAGTCTGTGTAAGTGCAAGAACCGGGCTGGGTGGCAGGCACGCATGAATGGATTCTCCCCTGCCCTTGACTGTGAATTTGAGTGTTTCCGGTTCCACGAGGATGGACTGTACCCTGGAACTCTGAGCTAATTGGGTTTTGTCAGGGTGTTATCAGCAGAAATGAGAGGAGATCACCTCTGTGCTGGGAAGTACCTGTGCGTGTCGCCGAGTACTCATCAGGTTCCTGCCCTTCAGGGGCGATCTCACCTGAAATCAGCTCCTGGCCAGGGTCGCGTTTTTTTCAGCTCTCCTTCAGGTCTACTCCCGCCCTCCTTTCCCCGCCCAGTCTCAGCTCACCAGCGTCTGTGAGTGTAATCTCTATCATCCTCCTCCACGCTTTAGGATCGAGGGAGGGTGCTATTGCAGGTTAAGTCATTAGGAAGGCTACAGGCTATGGTGTTTATCTCCACAACTGGTCGCATTTGTCACAGTGAAACTTTTGACTGTTTGGTGTTCGGCAGCTCTGTCTCCCCTCTTCATTTTTACTTTCCCTGCCCAGTGT
This sequence comes from Mastomys coucha, assembly GCF_008632895.1. Taxonomy (NCBI): domain Eukaryota; kingdom Metazoa; phylum Chordata; class Mammalia; order Rodentia; family Muridae; genus Mastomys; species Mastomys coucha. Next base: position 86,889,822 of record NW_022196891.1, read on the forward strand.
TTAAAATAGTCCAGAGTCAGCCAACTGTGTTTCTAAGCAGCCTCCTTAACATCCCACCAATTGGCTCAGACTCAAGGAATGTGGGCTTCTTCTTTTTATTTTTTTTTTTTAAAGCTGGTTCAAGCTAAACATAATTAGGAGAGCATTTCTTCAGAACCTAGCCTAACGGACACCTTGCATATGTATTCCTTAGCTGTGATCGCGTAGCCTGGATACCTCTATCCTTCTTGTTCGTTTTCAGGACAGGTAATGGCTTGAATTAGCAGTTTGTCAGATTGGCTATTGCGTTGGAAAGCAACTGCTGTCTGAACCGTCCCGAGTTCTGCCGATACACTTTGGACTTGGGCGTCTTCCGACTAGGGACAAGACTAGCCCTCGTGGGTAATCGGATAAGACCAGCCCTCGTGGGTCACAGGTTCCTGGAGTGTACTGAAGCTACGTTTTTGATTCTTGAGGATGAATGATAGAAGATATTTTGTTCTTGTGAGGAAGTGGTTGGAGGAGCTTCTGGTTGGGGTTTTCTTGCAGACAAAATAGAAATGAGAAGAGTGTCTTGAATTGTGGTTTGGGATGAGTTTTGTAAGTAGTGGGCATTTGCTACTGACCATAGCTGTCAGTTCCCCCACTGCTGACCTGCCTGGGCAAAGCTTTCTTTACATCTGTAAGCATTTATCTCGTGTGTGTGTGTGTGTGTGTGTGTGTGTGTGTGTGTGTCTGTGTGTGTCTGTGTGTGTCTGTGTGTGTGTGCGCGCGCGTGCGCATGTGTGGCTGCACTTAATGTACACAGAGCTCAAAAGGACAACTTGAGAGGGTTGATTTACTCCTGCCATGTGGGTCTTAGGAATTGAACTCTGATCCTGAGGCTTGGTTGCAAGCTCCTTTATCCGCTGGGCCCTCTCGTTGGCCCCAGTAATCTTGTTCCTTTCACTCCTGCTTGCTGGTGCGTCTTTCCGAGCCAGGAGCTGCCATTTAGTTGCCTTAGAGCTCTTATCTGAAAGCTCCTTAGCTGGGCTTCTGTGGCTGGCCAAGGCCTTCCTGCCATTGAGGGGCTGCTGTATGCCATGAGCTCCGTGTATACACAGGCATGCATGTATGCATTACCAGAGCACCTTTTCTTCAGGCCACGAACATGCCAAGTATGTGACAGGCCTTCATCTGATGCATGACTTTTCAATACATGAAAAAAAAATGCATATTTTCTTTTTCACGTATGAACTCATGGTGTGCTAGGAATGTCCTGAATGGCAGTTTTCCTGGTCTGCCAGGCTAGTGGCCGACTTGGCTGCGTTAGCAGAAGTGGTGTGACATGTCACTGTTTTTATGTGGCAGCCACAGTGCTTGGTGCCCACATCACATCTCCTCAGCTTAGTTTTGCCACAGAAGGTGCTGGTGTGCTTGGCACGCTGGCTGATGAGTTTTCTTCACCACGTTGCCCAGGGAATGACTGTAGGCACACGTCTGCTCTTTGCACATTTACTGTGACCTAGCTCTGGGAGGGAGGTGTCTTCCTGCTCCCTCCCACAGCCTCCATTTCCAGACTCTTACAGTTCCTCCTGAGAGATGACATTTAGCCCTGTGGCCACTGTGGATTGATTTTTATTTTCAAAGCGCTAGAGATGTGTGGGTGGAGTGGTGGCGTTGTAACCCCAGTACTGGGGGAGGCGGAGGCAGGAGGATTAGAAATTCAAGGGCATCCTTGGCCACAGAGTGAATTTGAGCCATCCTAGGCTACACAAGACCTTATTGAAAAATAAAATAAAATAAACAAAAGTGGGAAAGTGTTTAGCCCCTTTAAAGAGATACTAGCCTGGGGCTTCTAGCAAGGAATGTTTGTGACATGTCTGGCCTTGGCCTGTGTGACCTGCAAGCAAAAGGAAGACAGCGACAGCATTCCAGGGACCTAGTCAGGCTTCTCTATCAGGCTCCACCAGGGATGCTCAGGGATGGAGAAGTGTGTGCGGAGCGTGTACCACAGTAGAGTGGGGACCCGAAGGGCTGCAGACTGCAAGTCACCTGCCAGCGGCCGGCTGTGGAATCCCCGGTGGCAGCTGTGGCGGTTGAGGTGGACTTGGTGAGGAATGCCACTGTCCCCCCCTGAGGTGGGACCCTTTTGTACAGAGGCTCTCGCCCTTCCTAACGCTGCCACCCTTTAATACAGTTCCTCACACTCTGGTGACCCCAAGACATAGAATTACTTTTGTCGCTGCTTCATAACGAATTCTGCTACTGTTATGAATGTAATGTGAATGAATAGCTGATACGCGGGGTGTCTGATATGTGACCCCCAAAGGGGTTGAGAGCCACAGTTGAGAATCTCTGCTTTTGCCATTTGCATTGGCTTCCAGGTGTCTAAGCACATGGGAGTGATGTTCAACAGTCTTCACTCTTGTTCTTGAATCTTCTCCACTGAAAACTGTGGGTTGTTGGTTTTTTTTTTTTTTTGAGTTAGTGTATAAAGTGATGTTTCCTTGTCACATTTTATACCTAGATAGAAGAATAGCTGCCCACACTTAGACTCCCAGTTCATTAGCCCCATCTTCCCTCCAAGTCCTCTGCTTTCATCACACACACACACACACACACACACACACACACACACACACAGGCACATATGCATGCATGCATGAATGCACACACACATACACACATGTATATACACATACATGCAGGCACACACACATGAATGCAGGCATACGTGCACACACACATTCACAGTCATGCACGCAGGAGCATGCACACATAGGCACACACACACACACACAGGCAGACACACATACACATGCACATGCACACACATACATACATGAATGCAGGCACACACAATGCACACACTCATGCATGCAGGCACACACACATGCACACCCATACACACCCATACACACACACACACACCCTCCCCCCCACACACGGTTAAATCTATGTTCGGCATAGGAGAGGAAACATACAATGTCTTTCTCTTCCCCTTACCCTCTTCTTCCCTGTCCCCTCTTTAGCTCCTTTTCAACCCTGTCCTGGCGCTGCTCTCCTGTCCTCTGTGTGCAGACTCAGAACTTCTCTCTGCCCTTACTGCCTCTTTGGCATTTCCTGTTAAGCTGGACCCGATTCCATGACTTACCATAGTCTGTTTTGAAAGCCAGGCATCTGAAAACCTCAGCATCGTTCATTGCTATTGTATTTTTATTGTTTTAGATGCAGTTTATAGAGTCAACAACAAGAGAGATGGTGCCTACAGAAAGAAGTAGCCAGTGCGTGGTGCCCTCACAGGCCTCGGTCTGCCTGTGGTGGTCCCTGTGGTGCTGCATCCTCGTAGGCCTGGCTACATTCAGCTTCTCATTGCTGTGCCACAGGGGACGGGCACACCAGGCTTCAGCCGCCCTGTTTCACTCAAGTGTTGGTGATGGGACTCAAGGCTTTGTGCTACGCAGTTGCTCAACCACTGAGCTGTCCCTCCCACACGGCTTGCATTCATAACCGGTGTCTCAGCTTTCAAAGTTACTTTTATCTGAATGGGGTGTGTGTGTGTGTGTGTGTGTTTGTATGGGTGTCTGAGTGTATGTTTATATCTGTATATGTTTGTGTATATGTTTATGTCTGTGTGTCTGTCTGGATGTATGTGTGTATATGTGTGTTTGAGTGTGTGTTTATATGTGTATGTGTCTGTGTATGTTTATATCTGTGTATCTGTGAGTGTTTAGGTGTGTGTCTTTATGTATGTGTGTGTTTATATGTGTGTATGTGTGTCTCTCTGTGTGTTTGTATGTGTTTATGTATATGTTTATGTCTGTGTATCTGTGTGTTTGTATGTGTCTGTGTGTGTATGTGTTTTTATGTATGTCTGAGTGTATGTTTATATCTGTATATGTCTGTGTATATGTTTATGTCTGTGTGTATGTATGTGTCTTTATGTATGTGTGTCTGTGTGTTTGTATGTGTCTGAGTGTGTGTTTATATGTGTATGTGTCTGTATGTTTATATCTGTGTATCTGTGACTGTTTATGTGTGTGTCTTTATGTATGTGTGTATGTTTATATGTGTGTATGTATGTCTCTGTGTGTGTTTGTGCGTGTTTATGTATGTGTATATGTTTATGTTTATGTATGTGCTTGTATGTGTGTACGTGTGTGTGTGTTTGTGTATGTGTGTGTATGTGTTTGTATGTGACTGTATGTATCTGTGTGTCAGAAGTCAATGCTAGGTGTCTTTTGTCACCCCTTATTTATTTATATTTATTTATTTGGGCAGGTCTCCCTCTAAATCTACAATTTGTTGTTTCAACAATGCTGGTGGTTGAATCCGGGACCCCCCTCTTTCCCCGCCACCCATAGCACCGGGTTACAGACGTGCACTGCTGTGCCTGTCTTGACTCTGGTGCTGGACATCCAAATTCAAGTCCTCCTGCTTGAGCCATCCCTCCAGCCTCTTATTTTGTATTTCGAACGACAGACTTCCAGGAGTAGAAGAGCTCAGGCCCCTGTGGACGTTTGTCATCTGGATAGGGTTGAAGAGTCCTCCATTTAATATGAGACTCGAGGGTTTGTACAAGCTGTGGCCTCAGCCACCCAGCAGACCTTTACACGGGATGAGCTGCATGCATGAAGAGCAGCTTGGTTATACAAATGAGCATGCCTGGGCAGGAGATGAGAGAGGTGCGGCCCTGGCTTGTGTGCCTCTCCTTCCAAACTCTCTCTGGAATGCATCTGTAACTGCAGGAGATCTCTCCAGCCTGTTAGCAGCTGTCCTGGAGGCACAGCCGGACTGCGGGATGGAGAGGGTCTGCCCAGGTGGGGATGAGGGGGAATGGCTGCCAAGTCAGAACCTGGCATGGGAGGCTGTGGAGATGCAGGCCTCATCTGTCGTTTATGTTTGGTTTTTAACTTGAAAGCACTTAAGAAAATTTCTGAAGCTATAGACTAAAACGAACATACCTAAAATATGAAACAGAATCAAGGCAGACTGAGGCCATGCTCCTGATTACACCATCTTTTTTTTTTTTTTCGGTAGCCCTGGCTGTCCTGGAACTCACTCTGTAGACCAGGCTGGCCTTGAACTCAGAAATCTGCCTGCCTCTGCCTCCCAAGTGCTGGGATTAAAGGTGTAAGCACCACCACAGCCCAGCTGCATTTTTTTTAAGGCGTGTGCCACCACTGCCCGGCTCTGACTAAGTCATCGTATGGTCTTTGCTACTCGAAGGGCATATTTGTGCAGTCATTCCTTTAGTTTCAGTTTAGCTGAAGGCAACTTTACTTAGAACCAAAAAAGATGTTTTTAGATAGCAGAGGTGGGGGACGGTGGGCCTACAATCCCAGCACTTGGGACCTGGGTGGGAGGATGCTGAGTTCAAGACTACCATGTCCTGTATAGTGAGTTAAGGCTAGCCTGGGCTTTGTTTATCAAAACCTGGGCTGAGTTTTCAGAAGCTGAAGCGGCTCTTTTCTTTTCGGACTCTCTCCCAGCCGCTCCAAACCATGCTTGTTTTAGGATAGTGGTTTTTCTGGACCACACCCACACCCGAACCCCCTGGATAATAATTTCCCTGGCTTGGTGCCAGGGACTGCATGCGGGTCCTCACGCCTGCCGGCCAACTTTTCCACCACCGAGGCACATCCCAGCCCCGAAATGTCCTAGTTGTGTTTTCAGCTATAGAGAGTAGAGGGAGGGAGAGTGGGATGGGGACGAGGGAGAAGACAGGGAGAGGAACAACTCCAGCTCACTCCCTTGCACTGGGAGGCCAGAGCTGTCTGTTCTCAGCCTTAGTTTTTGAGACCAGGTCTCTCACTGACCCTGGTGTTTGCCAGTTAGGAAACTGGCCGATCAACACACGTGCTCCAGGAACCCTCTTGGCTTTGCCCGGCTCCTGGTGTTGCAGATGCTTGCTGCCATGCTCTGACAGGACCTGGGAATTGAACTTGGGCCCTCATGCTGAAAGGATGAGGATCTGGGAGAATTTGACCAGGACGTCTCCATGAAGGGGAGGGAGCAGGGTCTGGGAACACCTGCAGAAGGCATGCCTTCCAGCCCAGGACGTGCTCTAGAAGCCAGGAGGAAACTAATGTGGCTGGCGCGCTGGGTGTGGAGTGGGGTAAGATGGGAATTCTCTTCCAGCTGTGATATGAGGGCAACCAACGGAACATGTGCGATTCTGGAAATAGGAGGATTTTCCTAATCTCCTCTTCCTCCTCCTCCTCTTCCTCCTCTTGCTCCTCCTCCTCTTCTTCTCCTCCTCCTTCTCCTCTTCCTCTTCTTCCTCCTCCTCCTCTTCCTCCTTCTTCTTTTTTTTAAGTTTTTTTTTTTTTAAATTTCTTTGTATCAGACTTAATCCAGTGTTTTCAAACATCAGTCCCTGTTCTATTTCCTTTGAATCTGTTCCCAAGGAAAGTAAATATTTACAGCCCCAGTGGTAAGGTGTGTTGCTTGGGTAAGCGTTCAGGAATAGGCGACTTCACACGCCGTTTAGCAAACCGTGTTCTGTTTTTGTTTTGCTCCACTGCTAATCAGGCAAGAATGATTTCGGCAGGAAAGTCCGTATCTGAACCAACCATCTGTCACAGGAATGCAGCACTCTGGCAGCTGTCATTGCCTGATGAACGCTCACTCGCTGGGGCTGGTCCCTTTTACCCATGTCATAGCGGAGGCAGCAGCATAGTTTGCTGGTCACTGCCTTCCTTGCAAAGGACCTTTTAAACTGTAGGCCTTGGAGGCAGAAGCAAAAAAATACGGTACAGGAAGCCCTTTCCAGCTTGGCCTTCAGTTAATAAAAGGAGGGTGAAGAAATTAGGGAGCAGCGAATGATTTACTGTTGTGTGACGGGCCTTGTCCTCTGTGCAGCGCGGTGCAGGGAGTTTACCATGAGAACCTGGGCGTGAGGGTGACGGGTGCAAATCTAGCCCTTGGGTGGGGGCCCAGTAGGCTTTCTGCCTTTATGTTTTGGAAAAGGCTCAGGAGAACCTTTTTAACCGCATGCAGAGCTTGGGTTGAGGCCCCAAAGTTTCAGCTCCTTCTTACTTCAGCCAGGCAAAGTTGTGTTTTGCCAGAGGTAACTGCCAATCACAGTGAGATGGCAGCGTGTCTCAGGAGTGGAGGAGGAACCCTCTTTTACAGGACTAAGGATGCATTGAACAGTTTCTGAACCTCATTACTTATGTGAGTTGCCCTTCATTTGTCATCTCACCCCTGGAATTGGTGTGTTCCCACGGGAGGTGCTTGATTAGCCTGGGGTCCTTGAGGGACACCATCCTGGGATGTTAGGGTGAGAAGTTGTTCTGTCCTTAGTCACTGGTATAGATGAGGAAGGAGGTGGGCGACTTGCTGACCTGAGAGACTGGAGACCAGACAGGCTTGGGGTCTGGGTGTCTTAGCATATACTGCTTATGTATACTCTGCCTTCTGGTGCCTGAGGCCAGGCTGACAGCTCCCAGATCCTGTGTCTCATTTGTGGTTCTAATCAATTCCGTTTTGATTCTGAGGGAGACATATACATACAGCCAGGTCTTCGGAGCCTTCCATTATGTGATGTTGTAGAACTGAATTATGGGGTGAAGGCTTGACCTGGGGATAAGGGACTTGATACATATAGTCTTATTTTCAGATTTGTGTTGGGGACTGAGTCAGGCCTCCATTCCCAATGCATTATAGTCACAGCTCCATGAGTTAGGGTGCAGCTCAGTTATTAGGGTGCCTGGCCAGACCTCGTGAAGACTGGAAATGTGCTCACAGCTGTATGTAGTCTTAGCACTTGGGAGATGGAGACAAGAGTTCAAGACCAGCCTGTGCTACATGATGCCCTATCTCAAAAACACTAGTTTCTCCACTAAAATTAAATTTAAAGTTCCTCTGAGGGGACTCCAAATTTGAGTAATCAGACTCTGTTTGTATACTTTACGGGGCCCACAGACATCTGAGCAGTCAGCCTGAACTCTCTACCTGGGCCACCTGACTTCTGCATGAGAATCCCACATCCACCACAGTGAACTGTCCCGACCTTAAGCCGATTACCCTCTCTACCTCCGTTTCCCTAGTGCTAGGCCGGGGCTGACAGCAGCAGCACTTATTTTATAGGGTTGTTATAACACATACAAAGGATTTAGAGCAGGCATTTGGTGGTTAGTAGGGTGCTTGGTGCAAAGTATTTGAAGTATTTGAAGGCCAGCCTTCAAATCATTTTATCCAACACCAACCAAAGGGTTACACCTGGGAGGAGAATTCTAAGCCCCTTTGGTAGTTCAGAAGTCTTCCTCAGAGGACTCATCAGTGGGCGAATGGCCCAGGGAAGTTCTCATGACCCATAGGGCTCCTTTACATAGTACCTTAAAATTAAGATCACCAAGCACACCGTGCAGAGAGGTTGAGGGCTTTTAGCCCTCCACTTCACGCCCTTAAAAGGGGGTGCTTTGTCTGGACTCGGACACCCTCAGGCTAATTCTGCCCGTGGGAGCCTGAATGTGCTTTTTGGGAGCTTTGAGATGTCTAGACACAAGGGCCCTCGGGTTCCCTCTTGGCATCACCCTTGACTAAAGAAGGAGAAGGACACACAAGGGACAATGGGGAGATGGTTCAGGGAGGAGACGCTAGATGGGACTGGAGACAATGAGGGAGCATTTACAGTCACGCTCTTACTGGCTCTAAATCCTCGGCATGTGTTCTAACAACCCTGTGAAGTAAGCGCCACTGCTGTCAACCTGGGCTTACCAGCGCGGAGACAGACATAGAGGGTAGTCGGTTAAGGTCAGGATAGGTCGTTGTGGCCAGGATAGGTCCTCGTGGTGAATGTGGGATTCTGATGCAGAAGTCGGGTGGCCCAGGTAGAGAGTTCAGGCTGACCCCACAGATGTCTGTGGGCCCCGTACAGAAGATGGCAGTCAAAGTGTGCTGACTGACTGTACAGGACCTGTCACTTAGACCCTGGTCAACTGTTGCTAGGTGGAAAGTAAGGCCAGTGATGTTAGATTTGTATTTTTAAAGAACTAATAGGAATCTGTATCTTTTGGTGAAATAATTTAGTGTTTAAGTGGTGGAATCACTTTAAAAAGTTTATAAAAATATTTACTTTTATATACATTTATGTAAGAGTTATATAAGTTTATTTAAGAGTTTCCCTACATGTATGTCTATGCGCCATGTGTGTGCCTGGTGTCCATGGAAGCCAGAAGGGGGCGCCAGACCCTCTGGACTTTGAGTTACAGACAGCTTGAGCCTCAAGGGAGGTGCTGGGAATTGAACCCAGGTCTCAGAGGAGCAAGCACTCTTAATGGCTAAGTTCTCTCTCTTGCCCCAGACCTTCAGATTTTTAGGTGAAACTGGGTCAAGTGAACCAGTGCTCTTTAGTGGGTTGCAGCTGTCTGTGTAGAGCCTGGATGGGAGGTGGCGCTAAGTGTGCGTGGAACAAATGCCTGCCTGTCTGCCTGTGCTCCTGGGTAGGCTCCGGGCAGGGTTTGGTTCTCAGCACCACACCAGGCAGCTCACATCCACGGTAACCCCAGTTCCAGGCGCTCCCACACCGTCTTCTGTCCTCCCGTAGCCACCATCACACACGTGTGCCTACAAACAAGGACATGCACACTCGTGCACACACACACAGACTGGTTTTTAAAGGTTCTGTTTGCCTTGTGTATATGGCATGTGCAGTGCACACAGGGTGTGGGAAGGAGGCCAGAGGACGACCTCAGGTGTCATCCGTCCGTCTGTCCATCCATCCGCCTTGCTTTTGAGACAAGTTCTTTTGCTGGGTTTGGCAAGGCTGCTAGCTGCTAAGCCCAGTGAGCTGCCTGCCTCTGCACTAACCATGTAGGAACTCTCAGCCTGAGTTTTTAAGGGCTGTGAAATGGAGTTAGCACGTGCAGGAAGGGAATCCCTCCAGGTGACTGTGTCTCAGTTGTTAGAGCTCATCCAACAAGCCTCAATTCAATGGTTGCTGACCCAATGTGAAATTGAAGCTGAAGTCGGGGTCTCTCTGGCTTCTGCGCTTGGCAAAATACCCTGGCTTCACAGAGCACGCTGGCTATGGCACAGATGCACTCCGTCCAGGCACTGAGAAGGCCTCTGGCTGTTTATCCAACCTAACAGGGGGGCTGCTCTGTGCTCTGGGATACATTCCTACTGCGTCTGATAGGACATTTTGAGTTGAGGCTCTGCAGACAGGAAAAAGGGCAAGTGAAGGGTTTGTCGGAGACGGAGCCACGTATGGGCGCTGACTGGAGCGTACTGAAGCTTGGCGCATTCAAGTAGCCGTATAGGGAAAGCAAGACAATGTCTTTGGAAGTTTTATTTATATTTGTGTTTTGTGACGGCATCACCAATCGGGATTATGTGGAACAAATACCCAGGAAATCTTGTAAAAAGTAGTAAGGTGTCTAAAATTCTCAAATACTGCCAAGGAACGGGACATGTGGATTTGCAGTGCAGGATTCACCAGACCTGTGCAAGGTCCCCATCAGGGCACACACACACACACACACACACACACACACACACACACACTTAGACCTGGAGACACATTTCGAAGTTCAAGGGTATTGTAAACATAGTCTTAAGGTTTTCATTCTAGGTTTAATGATTGAGACGGATGTCCTGTGCGTCAAGGTTAATTAAGGCTCCTTTAAGGTTAGGTCTGGCAGCCCTGCTGTCCTGAGCTTCGAGGTGAGGTTCACCTTACCCGCAGCCTTGCAGACAGGAGACATTCTTGCCTCCCCGCTGTGTAGCCTGGAATGCTGGGAGGGCTGGGTAGGCATGTGGGGCATTGTTAGGCAGCTGGTTAATGGTTAACCCCTGCAGTATGCCACACACACACCTAATCTTTGTTGAGAGCTACTACTCAGGGTGAATAATAGCTAGCCATTCCTTCTTTGATTAAGACCGTTTGGCCTTGCAGGGCTTACTCCCTGAAGGTTGTTTTTCTTCTTTTGCAAATAGAATTTACATAGCTCGGAGGGTTTTTATGACTCACACCTTGCAAAGAAGCCAGGTGGCATCCGGCGAATAGTGTGCTGTCTGTTAGAGACCCTCAGGATGATGGCTACGGGCTCCTTCGTGAACACAGCTGTGTAGTTACAGATCGACATGAAGGGATCTTTGTCTCGGTAGGAAACACGAGGGAAGCAGTGTTCTTGTGAGTGGACACAGCATGACACTGTTTATGGGGACTCTGGAAGGGAGAGAAAGAAAAAGGATCAGGGGCTGGGCAAAAACATGCTATGAACATTATTAACAATCTTTATAATAGGCAGGCTTGGTGAAAACTCGGTGCTTAACAGGCTTGGTGGTGGTGTGTGTAGAGCTCATGTGGACGTCAGTGACCAGTGTTGTGTCTTGAAGCCATTTACCTGGGCTTTTTGAGACAGTCTCTCACTAGCCTTGAACTCGCTGGCTCGTCAGGGAGCCCCAAGGATTCATCTGTTTCTCTGTCTCTGAGGTGATAGGCTCACACGCTACAGCACCTGATTCTTTCATGCGGGCTCTGGGGATCGAGTGAAGGTCCTTGTCCTTGGATGGCAGGCAGACGCCGTAACAACTGGGCTATCTCCCTCAGCTCCTGGTTTTATGGTTTTTAGAGGCGGAGTGTTAGTCTATAGCTGAACTGGAACTCAGTATGTAGCCCAGGCTGGACTCAAACTCAACAGCAATCTTTTCCTATCTCAGCCTCTTAGGTGCTAGAATAACATGCAAGAGCCACCCCCCTTCCCCTCCCCCCAGCTTCTTCCCAGGTTTGAGACCGACAGCTGGTACTGAGGAGTCCGCCCAGTGATCCGGGTCCTGTTCTCAGTCCTTTAGGAATGTCCCTAAGGGGCTGGCCTTTCTCATAGTTTCTGCCTGTGCAGTCTGTGCAGTCTAGGTAGAGGCACATGGCTTGCCTGAATAGGTCTGTCTCTACCTCAGGGCTTAGACTTACCCTAGGTTTTCTGTAAACCTGTTGCAAGCTGACTCTTTAGTCCCAGCTAGAATACTTCTTATTTATAAATAATAATTATTTTCTTAAAGACTTGGCTTTTTATTCGTGTGTGTGTGTGTGTTTGTGTGTGTGTGTGTGTGTGTGTGTGTGTGTGTGTGTGCGCGCCCTGTGTATGCAGATATATGTGTCCTGTGTGAGGTCAAAGGTCTACATGGAGCATCTTCCTTGATTGCCTTCCACTGTATTTCCTAGATAGGGTCTCTCATGGAATCTAGAGCTCATCGATGCTGCTGTATCACCCACTGAGGCCCCCCCCCCCAGAATCCTCCTGTCTCTGTTAGGGTTACAGCTCTGGGGTTGCAGGGTATGCTATGTACCTGGCTTTTTATGTGGGTGTTGGGACGCAGACTCAGGTCCCCGTGGCTTCATGGCAAGCAGGCCACTGCCTCCTCCTTTTACAGTTAGCTTTCTTGAGAAGGTTTAAAGAGCAGAGCCAACTATGTCCGTCCCTCGCCCTGAACACACACACACACACACACACACACACACACACACACACACTGGGTTTGGTGCAGAGAGATAACCTTGACACTCCGTAGATTTCCCTCTTATTGAAGCAGCAACCTTTCAACTGCAGAGGTACAGTTTCTCAGCTGTCGTGTGAGTTCAGACGACTACAGTGAACTCACAAGGTCACAAATAGAGTCCATTGACCTTCCCCCATAAACCTGGTTCTAGCTCTGTAAGGCTCTCATATCAGATCTAACCAACGAAAGTGGGCTGGGCCAGCCTCAGCTCATTGTCCTTGGCCTTTATGTAAAGCAGAGAGTCCCTTTCCGTATGCTAAGGCCCTACGTACAGGGCAGTGTCCCTGATGCTAGCGTAGTTAACCCAGTCCAGTTCTACTTGCTTTCACATTCAGTTGGAATGCTCTCCAGAGCTCCAGGCCTAGCATCTTACCCTGGAGGTAGGTTCTCCCCTTGATGGAGTGCAACCCCTGTTACACCTCATTCAACACAGCTTCCCCAGAGCTGAGCAGGCGCTTGTAGCTCATGATGTCTCCTGGAAGCGTCTGAGTACACATAGGTGTACTCACATAGGTGGCTCATAGGTGTACTTACATAGGTGGCTGGCTCATAGGTGTACTCACATAGGTGGCTGGCTCATAGGTGTACTCACATAGGTGGCTCATAGGTGCGCTACTCCTGACATCTAGAGAGGGGGCCAGGATGGAACTCTGGACCTTTGACCCCAAGAATCTCGCTCCTGGTTCCTGCCTCCTGATGTAGGAGATGGAAGAAGAGGGAGAGGGCAGCTTGTGTACAGCGTGGAGACTGCCAGAGGCCTTGCTTCGAGTTCTAGAAGGATCTTTTGTGGCCTTGGTTCTTAGGAACCTGTGTTTGGATTTCCAGGGGTGGGTCTATTGCTTGCATGCAAACATGATAGAAGTGTTCCCTGTCAGCACAGAAGGTGGGGTGGTGGCCACCTTCCTGATAGAGTGTCACGTAAGGGGAAGCAGACAGTGACTATTTCTTTGAATTATGGGGTGTAGCCTGGACAACTTGAATTTTCCTCCTTTCCTATCCAGTGGTGGAAGAATTGGGAAGTGGCGATGTAAATGGCTGGGTCCTAACAGCTGTTTCAAAGTCTGTGGGGAGGGGCCATTTGAGGAAGGTTCCAGGTTTTCTAACCATTTCTCACAGTCTCCCATAACAAGAAGGAGGCTGGCAGTGTATAGGATATGGTAAGCCTTTTCTGGGACCTCATCTGCCCTATGTCTGTCCTTGCTGAGGAGGCTCGGAGTCTCACCTTTGACCTGTAGCAATCAAAGAAAAGGACGTAGGCAAGCCTTTCTGAGATGGAGGGGGCCAGCTGCGTTTTGGACAGGAGCCATATATATGCATGTATGTATGTGTATGTGTGTGTGTGTGTGTGTGTGTGTGTGTGTGTGTGTGTGTGTGTATTTATATGGATATTTTCTTTATTTACATTTGAAATATATTTGGGTATTTTCTTTATTTACATTTGAAATGTTATCCCCTTTCCTGGTTTCCCTCTCTCCCAGAACCCTCCTATCCCATCCCCCCTCCCCCTGCTTCTATGAGGGTGTTCTTCCACCAACCCACCCACTCCCGCCTCCCTGCCCTCCATTCCCCTAAACTGGGGCATCTATGGAGCCTTCATAGGACCAAGAACCTCTCCTCTCACTAATGCCTGACAAGGCCATCCTCTGCTACATATGAAGCTGTGTACTCCTGGGTTAGTGGCTTAGTCCCTGGGAGCTCTAGGGGGAGGGGGAGGGGTGTCTGGTTGGTTGATATTGTTGTTCTTCCTATGGGGCTGCAAC
>NW_022196891.1:86904059-86933089 GCF_008632895.1 Mastomys coucha
AGCTTTTTATTTGCAGAAAAGACAGTTCCGGCCAGCAGTGATCAAATGCTAATCAGCTACAAGCCTGCTCCTTGCAGTGCTGGCCCTGGCTGGGAGGGAGGGAAGAACACAGAACACAGCCCGGGCTGTGACAATGTCAGACCAATTCCAAAGTGAGTTTGGTTTTTTATTTTTGTTTCTTGCCCTGTTTCTAAAGTTTATTTTTATCAAAGATATATATGGACGAGGCAGGCGATAATAGATGACCACTCTGTGCCCTCCCTGTGTTTAATAAGAACTTGGGTCTTTTGATTGCTGAGATTGATCTGTGATATCGAAGTGGGCTGAATCTTAGATGTCCTCCAGAGATCTGTGTGTCCAGGCTGTCTCCTCAACCTGTGGTGCCGTGGAGGTGGTTAGCCAAGACTGTCTTTGTAGCTAAGGGTGACTTTGAACTTCCAAGTGGCAGGATAACATAGGCCACCATGCCCAGTGTACGTGGTGCCGGGATTGGCTTTGTGCGTGCTGCTCTTACTGACCTGTATTTCCAGTCCCATTGGCAGGTGTCCCTTAAGACCTTCTCTCAGACGCCCTCCCCGCCATCCTTCTGAATAAGTTTATCTTGACTTCCCGTCAGAGACAAAGGACCTGAGGCTCCCATGTCACACACAGGGCAGACTTTTTTTTCAGATGTGTTTTTGAAGACCTTAGGTCATCCCGTCTGTGGGATCCAAGGTAAGCAGGTTCCTTCTCTGCGTGATGTCTGAGAGGCCTGTGGCAAGTGGATTTATTCTGTGTGCCCTCACTTCTTAGGAGGCTGTAGACCACACAGGTTACAGCTCTTCCTGTGGAAACCAGTTGTCCTGGTCACTTTGTATTGGAAGGGTTGTCTTCCAGTATATATGTATTGGCTAGAAGGGGAGAGGCCTCTCTGCAGCTTTCCTCTCTGTTGAGGAAAGGGGGTCACTGAAGGTGGCGAACTCTCTGTCATCTCTCAGTCTGAGATGTTCCTTTGTACGTTTGAGTTTTCTGTCCTCCGAATGTTCTGTGGATGGACGCAGTGATGTGTCTCTTCCTACCATCTTTATAAACAATCCACTCTTTTTTTAACAAAACAAAAAATGTTTTGCTTGCCTGTAATCCCAGCACTCAGGAAGCAGAGTTGGGTGGACCTCTGGTCTGCAAATCAAGTTCTAGGACAACCAGGGCTACACAGAGAGACCCTTTCTTGAAACATGCCCAACCTCCCCCCCCAAAAAAGTAAACAAAAAATATTTCTAAGCATTGAATCTGTCAATGCTAGGGTTGAAATCGTGTGTTGCAACACCTTTTTGAGCCTTGTTTTCAGCATTCTTTTGAGTGAGTGTCTTCCTAAGGAAGTTGTCAGTTGGATTCTGTCATGAGCTCGGGACCTGGATCCTTTTGTTTTCATTAGTATGAAGAGGAAAGCTCGGGTGGATTTTCTTCTTAAGTGTGCGTCGCTCACCCATCTCCAGATAACTGAGAATTCTACTTTAAAGACTTACACACAGAGAAGTGGCCCATCGACTACTCCGACACGGGAGTGCGGTAGAGGGAAGGGTTTGCTGATTTCCCACTTTATTCATTTCAAAGGTATCGTCATTGATGTGTTGGAGCGGCGAGTCACGTCAGAACATACCACACTAGGCCCAAACAGTTCCACGTGTAAGAGGTTTAATTGAGAGGGGGTGGGGGTAGTGGCGCGGAAAGAGGGGGGGGGGAGAGAGAGAGCGCTGGAGGAATGTTCCCATGTGTATATATATATGGGTTGTGACATAGCAGCCACAGGTAAAGGTGGGAGATGAGCCCAATGGATTCTGGGAATATGGTGGCTGTTGCCCTGGCAACAGGTCTGTGGACCCGCCCATGTATCGCCACAGGCTTTGGATGTCCAGATGCTAACCGTCATACTGCCATGTACGCTTCAGTAAAAGTGTGCTTAATTTTTAAAAAGGGGAGCCTGGGGATGCCGCTCAGTTGGTAGACTGCTTGCCTAGCATGCACAGAGCTCTGGACCTACCCTCAGTGTTGCTGCATGTGGCCATGCTTTGCATTCAAAAGGTGGAGGCAGGCACCAGACCACCCCCTCAGCTACTTTTAGGGAGTTTGAGGCCAGCCTAGTTGACATGAGAAGCTGTCTCAAGGAGAGACAAAGGCTGTTGCTTATGCTGTGAGATCCACTGATGTGTGTGGACACAAGTAAAAGACAGATTTGCTCTCCAAGTGTGAATCACACGGTCGTGTTTGAAGGCGGAGTTTGGCAAGTCGGATGGGCGTGGCTTCGCAGCCCTGACATTTGCTCTGCTCCTCATACTCCAGTGATGCTGGAGGCAGGCGAAAGCATCTCTAGGAAAGCTGTCCCTCAAGACGTTCCCCTCAGCTTCTGGGAGATGCACACACTCATGTGGCCATTGGCCGGGTCATCTCTACTGCCTGCACCTACCTCCTTCAGCCACCTCCAAGAAGGCTGTCTCTACCCGCCGGCCCGTTAGCATCTAAGCCACTGCTTAACCTGCCTTCTAAAGCGCTTCGACTTCTTGTCCTGATTTAGACGCCAACACTAAGTCAGCGAGTGTCTCCCTGTTGCTCTTCTGCTCAGATGTTAGTGCTAAATTCATCTTCTCTAAGTCCAGCCTGGCAGCTTTTGGGATCTGCCATCACGTGATTCTCCTCGCCATGCTCCGTGTCTCTCCTCCTTCCCTTTGTGTAGCTGGGTGTGAATTTCTCAGGAATCAGTGATGTGATGATGTACCTTGGAAAACAGACAACTTAATGGACTTTGTGGAAATAACGGAGCTGACTAGTGGAGAACAGAGACGGTGAATCTGCGGCCAGTTGTGAAGGAGACACGGTTGATTATCAGTTTGGGATTAACAACCTTAAACGGCATAAAAGCAACTTAAAATGTCAGCATGCAGGATGTAAGTGGGCAGGTTTGAACTCTCGGAGCAACAGGATGCTAGTCCTGGCTCTGAGCTGTTGCAACTCGCACTGAGTGTTAGGGTTCACAAGCTCTTGGGGGGCCATCAGGGTGGTGCCAGCCTGCAGGTCAGTAACAGGCTTAGCGGTCCTTCGAGGCTGGAGGCAGCTGTGGCATGAGTTCCTGTGTGCAGCAGTAAGTGCAGATCCTTGGAGGTTGAGGCAGGAAGTAATCTGTCTGCAGTTGCAGGGTGAGTCCTGGTGGCTTGCTGAAGAGAGCACCTGGTCATAAAAGAATCTGGTGCAGGGAGCTTCCCACAAGTCCCTGGCGGGACCTGAAGGCACTTCCCCTACTCCAGTGAGTAATCTCACTGGGAACCCAACACCAACATCTTCAGGTTTCTTCCCCTGAGTAGGGGCATGCATGTGTGTGTGTCTGCGCTCGTGTGCACATGTGCATGTGCTTATGTGTGTGTGTGTTTGTGCGTGTGTGTGTGCGCGTGCATGCATGCGCGCAGTCAGCTCTCTGTTGCTCCTTTGTATGTGGGGCTTGACACTGCTGGCTTTCAGGAGGCTCCATATTAGGGGAACAGAGCTAGCCCTAAAAGTAGATCTGAAGAAATTAAGATGCTACAGAGAATCTGAGCAAAGGGCAGAAGTGACTGCAGGGGAAGGAGCCTGGCGTGTGCAGATCCCAGGTCAGCATCCCACACACCGTGATGTGCCGGCTGGAGGCTGAAAGCTTGCCGTTCCAGCACCGAAGCGCCTTGGACTTGGACATGTTTTTGCTTTATTTTTCACTGCTGACTCTCAGGATTGATCTGGGCTCACTGCTGGGGAGGACGAGAGCTCTGGGAGGTTTTTGTTGTGTGAAGAGAGGAGAAAGAGTACACGTGAAGCCTTGGGCTCATGCCTGGGAAACGCCACTCGTGCACAGAAGGCCTCAGGTCAGCTGCAGCCTCTGCTCAGCTCTTTCCCTTTGTTCTTCTCTGACCCTGAGCTGTCGAACAACCTGGATCCTATCGTTCCAAAACTCGATACTTGGGGGACCTCCGAAGAGTCCATTTCGTTAAAATGGTGCCATTCGCAGGGCGGTGATGGCGCACGCCTTTAATCCCAGCACTTGGGAGGCAGAGGCAGGCGGATTTCTGAGTTCAAGGCTAGCCTGGTCTACAGAGTGAGTTCTAGGACAGCCAGGGCTACTCAGAGAAACCCTGTCTCAAAAAACCAAAAAAAAAAAACCTAAAAACAAAAAAAATGGTGGCATTCATGCCAGCTTCGTGCTGACAGGCACTCAGTGCATTTGCCTCTGAGCAAATTACTTTATCGTAGGAAGGTAGATAGAGGCCTTCCTGCAGGTAGGTAGACAGCTTCCCACAGACAGCTTGAGCTCCATCACCAGCTAGGGTCTTACGCCAGGTCAGGACTTAGACCTTTTCGATGTCGCTGTGTGTCTGGGAAGTGAGGGTGGCAGGACAAGGTTGATGTATTAGGATAGCCAGTGCAGAGTCTGGAGTTGGAGAAGCGCTGCAGAAAATGGCAGCTGTAACCGCTGGTAGAATTAGGGTGCGGCTCGAGCATTTAGTAATTATACCTTCCCACCGTCCACCACCTTACTGACCACAATGACACCAGTGACCGCAGATGTATGTATCTTAGGGCTTGACACTTCAAGTATGGAAGGCAACTCAGTCAATCCCATTTGGGGCTCAGGTTAGAGTGGAGGCCCTGCATGTTTGCTGGCACACCAGCCGGCTGGCTGGCCGTCTCCATTATGGTGCTGAAAAGTTGAGAAAGCAAGGCCCAGTCAGCTGCATCCTGGACTTCCATCGGGGTCCAAGCGTCTGGCGGCTCGTCTCTCTTCATCCATTCTCCACAGTTCCACAAAGAAGAGTTGACCACCTCTTGTTCCTAAGGACTAGCTGTTGGAGGTTAGCCCGAGATGTTCTCAGCTTGAATACGGCTCTCTTCATAGACTCCACAAGTGTTCTGTGAAGCCGGGGCGGGGGGTGGGGGTGGGGGTCCTTTGTTGAGGAGCTGCCTGGCTGCTTCCGTCTTTGGGGTGCTTAGGATAAAGCTGTAACACATGGTCAGCACTCCTTCACGGAGGTGAAAGTTTATGCTCTCCTCTTCCCTTCCACCACCCTTGCAGTCCTCTGTTCCGCCACTGAGCATCCAGCTTTTCTGTTCCCTGTGAGCTCCTGTGTCTTTGCTGCAAAGCCAAGCGAGTGTGGTGCCCAGCCGTGGCTTCACTCGGCTGACAGGCGCTTCGGCTTCTCTCGCCTTCTCCCTTGCTTGGCTGTTCTTGAACAGCTAAATTCCCACCCACCCCCTTGCTCTACGAATTCCTCCTCTGTAACTCGTCCTCTCCCCATGTGATCGCCCTCACCTTCATTGGCCCTGAGCACTGCCCTTATGGAGCCCCGTGGCTTCCTGTTGCCATCCGAGCTGTGAGGCCTGACACTTCCCTGCGAAGTTATCCAAACAATTCTTCTATTCTCAAGTCCTTCCCTGCCCACCACCTACTCACTTCCCGCCCCAAACCAAACAATACCTGCTTCTCTGAAAGCCAGGCTTCCAGAAGGGAGGGAGAAGTTGGGGCAAAATTCTGCACCCCAAACTCAGCTTATTTCCCATCACTTTAACACATGACACAGAAACAATGACAGGCCCAAACAATACAGGATGGGAGTGAAGATGGAGGGGCGCAAAGGTCCCTTCTGCTCACTGGGCCAGGCTTTTGCCCTCTGAACACTGAAGTGTGGCCCTTCTGAAAGTCTCCCGTTTCACCGGATGTGGTGGAATCTCTCATGTGTGTGCTTTGCTTTCCCCCACTGATTTGAAATGAATTGTCAATGAGAAAAAAAAAAGGTGGAAATATCTTCATTTTTTGCTACTTAAACCCAGCCAGCTCCAAAGTTCAAGCTACTGACCTCAAGTAAGAGAGTCACTCTTAATTAATTAAATAGCCCTAGCTAGACATCCCACAAGTTGGCTCTGTTTTCTGTTGACTGAGAACCCCACCTCTGTGTGTTAGGTTATGAAGGTAACTTGTCTCATCTTAGCATGTGACCCAGGAGGTCCTTAAGGGGGTAGGGAACTTAGCTGAAAGGGAGGGAGGGAGAGGGAGTGTTTACACTAGAGTATGTGAAGTTCAAGTGAGACAGGTACCATGCACCCTCTTGGTTTACTTTTGCGTGTGTGGAGGCATGTGGTGCTTGTGTGTGAAGGACACAGGTCAACTTAAGGTAATACCTCTAGAAACCCTCTGCCTGGTTTAGAAAGACAGAGCCATCACTGGGACTTGAGGCTTCCTGGTAAGGCTAGAGGGGCTAGTGAGCTCCAGGGATCCTCCTGTCTCTGTCTCTGATTCCAATCCCCCAATCAAAGCCAGGTCCTCAAGTTCTCTGAGTCACCTCTCCAGTCACGGGTCCCCCAGGTATATTTTTTAAAATGAGAAGCTTGGAGGAACTCTATGAGCAGTAGCCGATTTGGAGCAGCAGGAGAGAACGTGTGTGTCTGTTTTCCCAGACTTTTTTTTAACCCTGTGAAGGTTGTCACGGGGTTGGGCTGCCCAGCTAAGGTCACCTTGAAGCCCACCCCACAACGCTGGCTGACTTATCACGCAGACTCAGAATCTGCTTGCCAACCCAACATCAAGCCACTGTACTGTAGAGGGCTAGATGGCTTCAGCAAGGCCGCAGTGTTGGATTAAATGAAGCGGTTTCTAAGAGTGGGAGAGCAAGTGCCCCTCCATCTTCACTCACGTCCTGTATTGTTTGGGCTTGCCATTGTTTCTGTGTCGTGTGTTAAAGTGGTGGGAAATAAGCTGAGTTTGGGGTGCAGAATTTTGCCCCAACTTCTCCCTCCTGGAAGCTTCATTTCCTCCATGAGCCACAATCTTTGCTATCACCTTTTTTTTTACTTTATCCCCGTGGAGTGGCTCTCAACCTTGTTTGACCTTTACTTTCCCTCCCCTGCCCTCACCTCCGAGTGTGCCAGGCCCTATCTCTGCCATCCAGTGAACCCGCCCTGCCTCGCTTTTACTCCTCTCTGGCATTTTACTCAACCTGCTACGGAGAGAGAGATGGGTCTTCCAGTTCTTTGGAAAAGCACAGGGTCCTGCACTGCGTAAGTAGATTTTGAGAAAACGGAGGGTGACCATCAGGATGTTGCTGAGGGTCTCAACGTGGAAGCAGTGCCTTACCTTCTCAGAGTTTCTCCGGAGGAAAGGGGTGCCAGAGGACTTGAGGGCTCCTCACACCCAGCACGTAGGCCGGACGCCATGCGTGTGTTTATGGCAGTGTCTGTGCACTTTGGAAGCTGCTTGTGACCATGACGGAGGATGTGACGACGTAGGTACCCCTTCTTAGGGCTGAAAGTCCCCTTCACTGAAACTTTCCTCCTGTGTTACACAGTCACACTTCAGCCCGTGAAGAGGAAAAGATCAGAATTCGAACTTGGTTCTTTTAACTCCAAGTTCCGTCCCTTCCTTTTCTTCGCACCGAAGTACCTAAGAAAGCAAGGTGTTCAGTTATTTTCGCAGCGACGAAGTAGATAGAAGCCGTGGCATCTTCTTTTGGGAGACAAGATCTCACGTAGCCAGGACGTGTCTTAAACTCACTGTGTAGCTGTGGACGACTTCGATACTGGGATCCTCCCGTCTCTACAGATGTCATGCCGGGATCATGGACAGGTGCCTCCATGTCCACTGCATGCAGAAGTTGTGCAGGCCCACTGGCCTGACATCTCTGTGTCTTTGTTAGGTGTGAACACCTGGGACAAGAGGTCCTAGGTCAACAGCTTCGGTCCCATTCAGAGCCAGTGAAGGCTCAGCAGTGTTCCCCAGGAGCGTAGGCAAGCATGGATTTAGTATGGGGACAGCGGTAGACAAACATGCTTGTTATACGGGAAATGTTAACACAGTAAAAAGCTGTCTAGCTGGGGTCACCTCAGCTGTAACCTTTGACTTTGGCAAATTAGGAAACAGTTTAGGAATGTGTACAAAGCCGCTTTGACCTGATAAACTTGGTACACAGTTTCTCTAAGAGAGCCAGGGCGGCGGGGGTAGATAGAGAGAGAATGAAAATTCCTCAAGTGTTGGTGGTTTTAATCAGTTCAGATTTTGAAAAGGAATACGGGAAGCCTGGCTTTAACTGCCAGCTTGACACACCCCCAGAACCACGGGGAAGAGTCACAATGAAGGATTGTCTAGATCAGGTTAGCCTTAGGGTATGTCTGCGGTGGATTGCCTTCATGGGGGTGCCAGGCCTTGAACTCAGGTCCTCATGCTTATACAGCAAGCACCTTATTGAGCAGCCTGCCCAGCTCAGAAGTTTTCTGTACCTAAGTGTTCAGTGTTAAACACTTCAAAACTGAAGTCGTTGACCTTTGCCCTCTCGTTCTGTGTGTTTACACCCAGCAATGACAGAGGTGTCAGACCAGTGGACCGGCATAACTCCCTACCTGCAGAGGCCCAACCTTACCCTGCACTGGTCCAGGCAGCTGGGTAGTCTTCTTTTGCGGTCATCTGTGGTGTTAGGAATGGGATGCTCACAGATTCTTACAGCATGACATCTACCGCCCTAGAAGGTGGCAGACAGGCTTGCTTCGTCCCTGGTGTCGCTGAGAATGGTATAGAACACAGGTTGTCCCACGTTTTCCTACTGCAGTGGTATGCGTTGTGTGCGAGAAAAGGGGCAGTAGTGACAGGGCCATGGTGCATGTGTGTGCAGCGTCTCTGTTTACCCCACTGATTGACAGCGGGTTGCATCAGCGGGGATTGCACAGCCTCTAACAGCTGACACCAGTTTATACCTGTTTGCATTTTTTCTCCCTGTGATTCAGCCTCTTGCCTCCGGGGCTGGGGCCGGGACTGTGGTGTAACATTTCAGAACCTACTTGACGAGCGATCCCGGGTCGGACCTGAAACCCACCTTGCCGCAAGCTGGACTCCTCAGAATCTGTACTTGCTAATTTTGCTCCCTTCTGATAAACACATTAATGTAAGAGATGTTTCTGTCCCATAACCATTGGCTTGGCGAAAGTAGCTCGGTTGTACGGAGCAGTCCATGTGTTTCCTGCAGTACGCATTGGAATAATAACCGTAACAATGGTCATGTACAGTGATCGTGGCTGGAGAGATGGCTCAGTGGTTAAGGGCATTGACTGCTCTTCCCAAGGTCCGAGTTCAAATCGCAGCAACCATTTGGTGGCTCACAACCATCTGTACAGCTACAGTGTCCTCATATGCATGTGCAGTGATCGTGTTTACTGCTAGGAATTGACACACAAGCTTAACACAGTTAACAGTGTGAAACTGGGAGTGGGTCCAGAACCCCAAACTTCCTTAGTGTAAACGTTAAATAGATAGTGGGAGTTCATATACAAAGCTTGGCTGCATGCACTGAATGCATGCACATGTGCATGGGTAGGTGCATATTCACATGTGGGTATATGCATGTGTGTGTATACATGTGATATACATGTGTGTGGAGCCTCAGATGTGTTCCCTCAGGAGCCACCTAGCTTGTTTTTGAGACAGGGCCTTTCACTGGGACCTGGGGCTTGACAGGCTGGGCTGGCTGGCCAGTGGTCCCCAGAGGTCCTCTTGTCTCTGCCCCTCCAGGGCTGGTAGTAGAGGCATGTAACCACATCCCCTAGCTTTTTGTGCGAGTTGTGGGAATCCACTTGAGGTCTTTAGGCTTTCCTGGCAAGCACTTTGCCTACTAAGCTGTCTCCCCAGCCTCTCTTGCACAAAACCAGTAAATATATTGTACTTTAGTTTTAGGCTATAGAGAGTAGGTGTATATAAAACTAATTAGTTTTATGTTTATGCTTAGGTCTCATTCCAAAATATTTAATTCTGTACATGCAACTATTTTTTAAAAAAAAAAATTCTGGAAATCTGAAACCTGATTGAAAGGAATCCCTAGCCTGACTGACTACCCTGTGATTGTGACAAGAGTCTGTGTGGTACACACAAGTATCCCTGTGTAAGAAATGAAGGGAGGGAGGGGGCTCATAGGTAGCTTGTGTGTACAAATGACTTCCTTAAGTTGACAAGTGAGCATGCTCATGAAGTTCGGCCCTGGGCACTCAGACCCAGAGAGGGACAGACAGAGAGAGACCCAGAGAGAGACAGACAGAGAGAGACCCAGAGAGAGACAGAGACAGAGAGAGAGAGAGAGAGAGAGAGAGAGAGAGAGAGAGAGAGAGAGAGAGGCTCTTAGTTGGCAGAACAGCTTGGCCATCCATTGGAGTTTGGATAGGAAGTAACAGAGCTCTGGGCCAGGGAGGGAGTTGAGCCCAGGACAGGAAGGAAACGGGAAAGGGAGGTGTGGAAGATTGCTGAGGGAGGTCAGGGGCACTGCCTTCGCCAGGAGCCTGCCTGCCCGCTGCCTGTGCTTTTGTCCCTTCAGCGCATGCCTCCAGAGGCTGGATAGATAGATGTGCCGCCTCCAGAGGCTGGATAGATAGATGTGCCGCCTCCAGAGGCTGGATAGTTAGATGTGCCGCCTCCAGAGGCTGGATAGATAGATGTGCCGCCTTCAGGCAAGTTCCTTTGCTTTCTCAGTGTGCCTGGGCTGCTGGACCTCTCCAGTCACTATGGTGGTTGTGCCTTTGAAGTTAGGCTTGAAGTTCTGATGACAGGCTTGGATTCTCCCGCCCTTCCTCAGAGTGACAGGCTTACAGTAGACGGAAAGCCATCTAGGTAAGATGCTCGAGTTGGGAAGGGTGCTCCTGATGGAGACCCAGGGCTGTACCAGGTTCCCAGCTGTAGGGTCCTCCTCCACAGTGTCTCAGCATGTTCACTGTGAATGAGCAAGACTAGGTGGTGCACGGCATCGTGGGTTCCTGGAATGTGGGAGCTTGCTCTTGTTTTTATGTCCCAGCTTCAGATCTCTCTCTGGTGTAAGAACACCAGGTCAGAGAAAGCGCTGGGTTCTGAGCTTGTGAATGCCCGAGTCCCTGGGCAGTCACAAGCAGATGCTTGCCCAGTCTGTAAGTTGCATCCCCACAGAGGGATCTGCCTCCGTTGATCTGCTCGGTAAATAGGGTTTGCTCCTTATTGCCTGTTCAGCATTCTGATGATTCTGGGGATCCCCATTCTGGTTTCCAGCTGTCATTAGCTGGGACATTTCAGTATCCGTACTGTAGTTATTGGCACAGGCAACAGCCAGGATCCGAGTGGAAAACCTACAGATCTTCCTCCTTCTCTCAAAAAAGGATGCTGGGGTCCTGGGGCACCCAGCTTGGCAGGAAGAGAGAGATGGGTCTTTTGAGAAATGTAAGAGGATCAGGTGCCCTGCCACAGCTGTGAAACCAAGGCCATTCTGTGTCGTATGTGCTGGTGGCTGTCTGGGCAGTGTCTCCGCTATGTTTTAAATGTTATCCTCTTGTGTGTAGGGGTGGGGTGCGGGCTCAGATGACAGCTTGTTGGGAGTCAGGCTCTCTCCTGGGTGGGTCTGCGGGAGCTCAGGTCATTGAGCTCGGCAGCAAGCACCTTACCCACGGAGCGCTGGGTTTTAAAGTGAGATGAATACTGATGTCAGCTTGATCTGCCGAAATGTAGGGACTGCTGTTTGAGACAAAGACATCCTGTGTGGTCCTGATCGGCCATAAACTCACAATCCCCCTGCCTCAGCCTCTGGAGTACTGGGGTTACAAGAGCGTGTCACTGTGCCTGACTGCAATTTTGCTTTGGAAGGAAGGGCAAACAGAAAAGTTTATGTTGGAAGGAAAATGCTGGGCTCCTTTGTTTAAAAAAAAAAAAAAACCTCCATCCTTTTACTACGGAAAAATGTAGACATAGGAAAAATTCCAGAGAATGGTGTGACCCTTGACATATCATATTTTCCTGTGCTCCGACGTCTGTGGACTTATGGGCAGTATGCCTTCACTTGAGCACCCACAGAACTCCTTTGCCTCAATTTTATCTGTTTGCCTATCACCCCCACCCCCATATAAGTGAAAATAAGTAAGTAAGTAAGTAAGTAAGTAAGAAAGAAAGAAAGAAAGAAAGAAAGAAAGAAAGAAGCTAACTTCTGGAGACAGGGTTTCATCATGTACCTCAGGCTAGGCTTGAGCTTATTTGGCATCCTCCTGCCACAGCGTAGGGTGTTGGAATTACAGGTATGTACTACCGTGCCTGGCTTTACCCTGTGATTTTTGGGGGGGGGGGCGTGGGGAGGCGTTTGAGACAGGGTTTCTGCCTCTCCGGAGCCTTTTCATGTTACTTTAGCCACGGATGGAACTTCTTTCATTTTATCTGTTTCCTGCCTTCTCTCAGAGATATCGAGACAGATATTGTTAATGTTTTTGAGAGAGGGTCTCCTTGTGTATCATCACACAGGCTGGCCTCGAACTCCTGATGCTCCTGCCTTGGTGTTGTGTGCCCCCATGATGTAGTCACAGCGTATGCCAGCCAGATGGCACGGGATTGGGCATTGTCTTGTTTGCTGTAGGGTAGTTTTGGAGGGTGCTTTCGGTACCATAGAGTGTTTGTTTCTGTGATTTATCACTTTCCTTGAGATTTGAATTCCTGGGTTTGTGAGTCTGCAGTAGTCTCTTGAGAAGCCGCTGGGGACCAACCATGCTGGGGACCATGCTGGGAAGCGAGGTGGGGAGAGCACCTGGGGCTCTGTTAAGCTAGGAAGTGAAGTGCGGGGAAGATGTGACTTCCTTGGACACGGTTTTATGGTACCTGCTGGGCAGGGGACTCTGTGGCTCCTTCTTGTGGGCTTGGTCTTTTCTAAGAAGGCTGGTGTAGCCCACTTCTCACACAAGAAATTGTCAATTGTGGCCCTCCACTGTCCCTCCACTGTATCCCCCTACTACTGTGTCCCCACACCACTGTGTTCCCACACCATTGTGTCCCCACACCACAGTGTCCCCCTACCACTGTGTCCCCACACCACTGTGTCTCCCCCACTCTGTCCCCCACAGTGATCCCCTACCACTGTATCCCCACACTCTTTCCCCCTCCACTGTGTCCCTCCACTGTCTATCCCACTGTCCCCTCACAGTGTCCCCACACCACTGTATCCTCCCACTGTGTCCCCCCACCACTGTGTCCTCCCACTGTGCCCTCCCCCCAGTGTCCCCTACTATTGTGTCCCCCCCACCTCCCCCCTACTGTGTCAACAAGAAAGTCACTTTTCTCTTATTTCAAACATGGCTTGAGAAAAGTCTTGAAAGGTCATTTACATGGCTACAACTACACAGGAAAGTTGAAAACTGTTTGTGGACAAATTTTCATCTTTCCACTGAATATTTGGAAGGAGCTGGAATCCTAAAGTCCTTTGATGTCTGTCACGTGTGTTTTCTTTAGCAACCGAAGAACTTGAGTTTTAGATCTTACAAGGAGGTTTTGTTAAAAGTGACTTGTTTTGAGTCCCATGAAATTCAAACATTCATCATTCCAGCTCCTGGGGAGCCCAAGAAAACAGTGAGACACCGTCCCATTAAAGTACGCCGAGGAAAGAGTCAGGTTTCCACCAAACCAAGCCTGGCTCTATTAGATGTTCTTTAAGAGGCGATGAGAGAGGACAGCTTAAGTCCCTCTCAAAGCTCCGTCCACTTCCTACAGTGATTTCCCCTAGAACATGACAGCAGTGTGTGACAGTCAAGCTGTGTCCCCACAGGTTTGTCCACAGGCTGGGCGAGTCATTTCAGTTGCATAGCTCTGTGAGGTGTGCTTGGGAGTCTTAAGGCTGTGGACTGCTGGAGAAATCCCAGGGGCTATTGGTAAACACCAAGCGAGCAAGCAAGCCTCCTAGAGACGTTCAGAACTCACTCTTAAGGGGGCGGGGCCGAGTGGGGCGGGGCTGGGGTGTAAATACGTATCACATAGTATCACATAGTATGGGAAATGAGAAGAAACTGTGCTCATGTGTAAGGCTTCATTTCCCTAAAGACTGCTGGCTATTCAGCAAAGAGCTGTATCTGGTTGACACTAAGGAGCTCTCTCTACTTACTGCCCCACTAAGGATTCATGGGATCAACCAAGTGTAGGGTTAGAAGCTGTTGTGTGTGTGTGTGTGTGCGCGCGTGCATGTGTGTGTGCACGAGTATGTGTGCGCGTGCATGCGCGTGCGTGTGTGTACGTGTGTGCGTGTGCATGTGGGTATGCGAGTGTGTGTGTGTTTGTGTGTAACTTTGAAGAACTTTTGTTGATAGCTTTATTATTATTAAAAACAAGACTGTGACATACTGGAAACCATATATTAAGAGTTGGAGGCGGAAGCTTCCGTATTAGAGCTTTGGGGAGGGTAATGGGCTCCCGGGCAGAGGACCGAGTCCACTCTTAAGCTTCTTGGCGCTCTCTGCCTCTGTATCCTGTGCTATAAAAGGCCTAGAAAGTGTGTTTACAGTGCAATACCCTAATGAATTGCCAAGGGTCCACTAAAAGTGCACCTGCAAATCCTTTTGCAGAGTCCTTGTGTGAAGTGTGCCATCTCTCTCTGAGAAGGCCTCACCCTCAGCAGAAGGATCTCACAAAAGCCAGGAAGGGAAGATAAGAGAGGAGAGAGGGCAATTTCTTTTGGAAACACGAGTCCCATCTTTTCTTTACCCCAGAGCATCAATGAACCAAATAACCCCTTTCTGCTCCTCACAACAGGAACCTCTCTCAGGGCCCCAAAGCCAGACCCATAAGGTGCCAAATTCCTCCCATGGGCAGGTCCTAGAACCCCATGCAGGCTCCTGAGTCTAAGCATGCAACCCTTTGCCTGCTGGGCTCCTGCTGTGTGCAGAGCTACCCTTGATGGCAGGAGACCACAACCCTGAATCCCACACCCATCTTTCCCTTCAGGAGTCCAAGCGGGGGAGTGGAGTTCTTGAGAGAAGACTGCTGTGCTGTAAGCTTAAAGCCCAAAGTTCTTGACATGGAGTTTCCTTTTGGAACATAAGGACCACTGGAGACACTAGATTCTGTGCCAATGGTCCTGAGTAAAATGTGTGTGTGTGTGTGTGTGTGTGTGTCTGTCTGTCCCAGAGTCGTCTTTCCCCCAATTTTAATAGCTCTTAAAAAACCATTTATGCCTGAGGTGTCAGAGTCATGGGATAACCATTGGTGCTGGGTGGGGTGGGGGGAGCCCAGGGCTCAGCTTACATCCTGTTAAACTTTGACACTGTTAAACTTTTTTAAGGTAGTAAAGTGCCTGTGTGCAAACTATGTGACTGATGTGTGTGTGTGTGTGTGTGTGTGTGTGTGTGTGTATGTGTGTTGAACTTAGCATACTGTGAGAGCAACCATGAGGGAACATGTGCAGCCTACTGCGTAGTGGCTTTATAAGTGCTTTTATGGTGGCCAGAGTTGATATTGAGCCCAGGCCTGGGGCGAAGGCAAGCCTTGGCACCTTGGGAACTCATCCACAGCTCAACCAACCAGCAGCCTCCTGCATCAGCACCCGCCCTCTTTTCCTCTTTCCTCTTCTCTCCCCTCCCTTCCTTCCTTCTTTTCCCTCTTTTCCCTGACTCTTTGAGATAGAGCCTGGCTATTAGCCCATGCTGGCTATGAACTCACTATCTACAGCAGGCTTGTCTCCAGTGCTGCGGTCCCAGGCTTGTGGCCCCTCTGCCGCTCGCTCAGTCTGCAGTGTCTCTGCTGACACAGGCTCCCTCCTCTTTCCTTTGCGTCGCATCTCCTCCCCCCCGCCCCCCCCCCGTTTTATCAGTTCTGCCTTTTCCAGGATGCTCCGAGGAATGCAAGAGGCTATCAGAGTGTTCTGAACTCTGATACTGCTTGTCTTGGAGAAATCAGGAGCCAGCCCTGTTACTTTTACTGTTAAGTAAAACAGTTGCCTTGGTATCTCGAGCCCCCCTTCCACAGCCTGCATCAGGGCACTGGAGGGTTTCTGGGATCATAGCTAACTAAACAGATGTTTTTAAGTGATTTTTTTAAGTCTTTCATTTTTAATTTTATTAAGATTTATTTTGCTTTAGGTTTAGCTTTTGGAGTTGTCAGTTTTTTGAGTGTCACTGTGTAGCCCTGACTGGCCTGAAAGCTAATAAATATGCAGACTAGGCTGGTCTCAAACTTACAGAGAGCCACCCCGTATCTAACTCCTGAATTCGGGATTAAAGACCTATTTTACTTCATTTTTAATTATGTGTGTGTGTGTGTGTGTGTGTGTGTGTGTGTGTGTATGTGCGCACGCGCGTGCACGTGTGAGTACAGTGTGTGTACCTCTAGAAGGCAGAAGGCATCAGATCCCCTGGAGCTGGAGTTTCAAGTGCTTAGCTTCCCGGTGCGGATGCTGGGGAATTGAACTCTGGTCCTTTGAGACTGGTATATGCTCGGAACTGCTGGGTCATCTCTCCAGCACCCCGGGAAGCAGCGTTCCTTTTCTTAAATGACTTTAGTGTGTAGAGTAGTTTTTTTGGTTCCTAGCAAAACTGAGCAGAAAGTAAGCATTCCCCTCCCCCTGGCTCTGAGTCTGCACCTAAGATCCTCAAGCCTCCATGGCAAACACTTTCCCCACAGAGGCACCTCCCCAGCCCCCACCGCGTTCTTAAAAATAAGTGAGTTAATTAAAAGGTTACTTTTAATAAGATAAAAATAGTTCCTTTTTTTTTAAAAGAACCATTTAAATAGAGCACTCTGATCTTGCCTCTCTTTCTTAGCGCACATCTCAGTGTTAATTGTGATGGATTACATAAAGGCCATTTTCATGCAAGTGTCTGCTACACTTTGAGCAGATTCTCTCCCCACTTCCCTCAGTTCCCCTTTGTCCCCTCCCCCAGCAGCTCAGCAGCCCCTCCCATGTCTCCCGAGAGTTTTCTGTGTGATTATCTCCAGGTGCCTTCATTTGCCTACAGTGTAACTTTGTTCTCCTTTGAGAAGATAAATTTCATTTGCGTTATCGGTTTCCTGATGTTAGACACCGAGGTCGGTCAGCCCCGAAACTCAGCTGTTAGTGAATAGCAAGATGAGCAAGAAGAGTCTCTGGGACGTGTCTACTTAGCGCTCTCAGGCCAAATGCCCAGGGGTCATAGATACGGCTGCGTCATACGGAGAATCGATCTATTAGTTTCTTAAAGAAATTTCCACACTGACCTCTATAGTGTCCAAATTAGTGTATGTTCATTCCCATTGCCAGTGTGCTGGGGTTCCTCCCCCTGCTTGGTATTCCTTCCTTCTTGTATGTGTATATGGTCCTCATGGGTACACAATGCAGCAAGCACTCTTACACACCGAACCCTCTCTCTAGCCCAGTGGTTCTCAACTGTCCTAATGCTTCGACCCCTTAGAGTTTCTCATGTTGTGGTGACCCCCAACTATAAAATTATTTTGTTGCTATGTCATATCTGTACTTTTGCTACTGGTATGGGCTGCAGTGTAAATATTTTTGGAGATAGGGTTTTGCCAAGGGGCGGGGGTTGAGACCCATAGGTTGAGAACCACCGGTCTGGCCCTTTGCTTTCCTAATGACTCATTCTGAGTGTGCCAAGATGGAGCCTCAATGTTAGGGTTTTCCCCTTCATTCTTTCCCCCTTTCTGCATTTTGTTTTGTCTTTCGAGACAGTTTTTATTGGGAAAATTGAAAGTGTCATAGACACAGTCCTTTGTATGTGACTTTCAGTTCTGAGTTGTATGTTTTTATGAAGCCCCAGAGAGCCACCCCGGGGAAGCCGGGCAAGGGGCCCCGAGCCAGCCTATGGCATGGAAAAGGTGTGTGAGCGATGTTTCCTCAAGAGCTGAAGAGTTGGAGGCTCATTCACTGCCCATAGAACGCTAGCACAGAGTGGCGTTCAAGCTCTCGCACCGTGTCACTAAGGTGTAGGGTCACTTGGGACGGACCAGGTGTTACACCTAGACCAGGTTTGGTCAGGATGGCTTGCAGTTCCTTCTAGAAGCACTGCTTTGTGGCTCCACGCTGCAGGGAGCGGGTGTTACGAGCTTCTCATGGCGGTGAACAGTGTATGTGGAGGAGAGAGAAATGCATTTCTAGCTTTGGGTGGCTGGGGTTTCCGTCGGAGTGTGCTGATTAGTCCCTTAAATAAGCTCAGATGATGTTGCTTACAGAGACTCCTCCCCCCAGCAAACCAGAAAGCCTGAGGTATGAGTACACCATCGACACGGAGCGGTGCCTTTTCTCTGTCCACTTTTTGTTGTGAAAGTATTTAGGTTCTGAATGCTGTCGCTCACCCCGAATTGCTGTCCACAGTGTTCCAGCTCTGCACCCATGTATATGTACACATGTGTGTACACCACGTGTCTGTGTGTGTGTGTGTGTGTATATACACACCATTTAAAAATCACAGGTGGGCGGGAGAGATGGCTCAGCATTTAAGAACACTGACTGCTCTTCCAGAGGTCCTGAGTTCAGTTCCCAGCACCCACATGGTGGCTCATAACCATCTGTAATGGGATCTGATGCCCTCTTCTAGTGTGTCTGAAGACAGTTACAGTGTACTCATATCAATAAACATTTAAATCTTTTAAAAAACCCACAGGCATTATGATATTTAAGAGGTTTTTTTTTTCCTTTATTTTATATGAACAGGAGTTTTGACTTGGTGTGTGTCTGTGTACCGTGAGTCTACAGTGCCCACAGAAACCAGAAAAGGGCCGGTTTACCCAGACTGTAGTTACAGCTGGTTGTTATCCACCATGTGAGTGCTGGGAACTGAACCCTGCTCATCTGCAAGAGCAGCCAGTGCTGTTAACTGCTGAGCCATGCCTCCAGCCTGAATCCTGACATTTTTACTCATAACAGAGCTCCTGATGTCTTGTAGCCTCTCTCTCCTACATAACGCCAACTCCACCCTCCGAAATCATGGCGAGTTGAGGCTGGGGGGATGACTCAGGGAAGAGTTGGCCTTCATGCTTACAGACTGGTCTAATGCCCAGACCCGGGTGAAAAGATCAGTGGTCCACCCGGGAGGATCCCTGGGCTTGCTGGCCCAGTTGGCTTAAGCAACCCTGAGCCCCATAGTCAGAGAGAAAACTTGTCTCAAACCAAAACTAAGGTAGAGAGTGACGGAGGAAGGTGCCTGACATTGCCTTCTGACCTTCAGAGTAAGTGGACATCCATGCATGCACACACATGAACACTACACACACACACACACACTATACACACAGTAAACCACAAGAAAACTAACAATGATTTGCAAATATTCCGTCATTTCTCTTTTTTTATTTCAAATTTCCCTAATTGCCTCCTATCTTTCCTAAAATTCCCCAACCCCACTGTCACACTGGATTTAATCAAGAACAACGAGTGATGTGGTATCATTTTTTAAAAAGTAACTTGCTTTATTTTACTTTATGTGCCTGATGTGAGGGTATCAGAATCCCCTGCAACTGGCTGTTAGAGCTCTGAGCCGCCATGTGGGTGCTGGGAATTGAACTCAGGTCCTCTGGGAGAGCAGCCAGTGCTGCTAACCACTGAGCCATCTTTTCAGTTCTAGCATATCATCTTTTATTTCTCCTAATCTCTCCACTTTCGGCCTGGGAGGCAGCTTCCCATCTGATACTTGTTTTTAGTTGTCAACTCTTGGGAGGTTCAGACCGGTTTTCTTGCAGTTATTGTTGAGACCTTATGTTGCAAATCAAAAAATCAGGATCGTTAAAAAAAAAAAAAAGTGAAATGGCTATTTCCTTGGGTCTGTGATGTCATGTTGCTCATTAGCTTTGACATGTCCGAAGTCTGTTTTTGAGGTCGTCCCCAAGGCGGTTGGAAAGTGGTTCGAGAGATGTAGACTTCTGTCTCTCCTCAGCAGAAGCCCAGGGTTAAGGACTGCTGGACTGACCCTGGAGCCCGGGGTTAAGGACTGCTGGACTGACCCTGTTCGCTGTGTGTGCGTTCTGTCCCTTGTAAGAACTGCGGTCATCCGCACACTCGGCTGGGGAGTCGATGGTTATTTCACCATCTGCGTATTGTGTCATGCTGGAGAATATGCGGAGAGATTGCTTTTGATGGGATACCAAGCCAGCCACATTCTTTCATAGGTGTTTAAGGGAGACACACCCAAATGTAAAAGTGCCTGGCCTGGGAAGAGAAATGCAGCTGGTGTCTACAGAGCAAACTTTTCTGTCTGTTTGAGACTTTCTTAATGTAGGCATCTTAGCCTGCCTGTCCTGTGCTTCAGTAAGTAGAAGGAATTCGTCAGTAAACACTTAAGGATGTTCTGACTTCCCCTCTTCTTCTCCCCCCTCCCCCTGCTTTGGGTGTGTCCCTCCATATTTTCTGTCCCTATCAGGAGATCAGACTGGCGTGGCTTGGTAGTAAACATGACACTCTGCCAACACAGAGTGGTTTAGAAATGTTAATCTATTTTACCAAGCCAGCATTTCTAGCCGTATGTATTTTAAGCTCTCATAGAACATGTACCTGCCATGCTCAGGAATGTGCCGGGGGCAAGTATCAAAGCCTGTTTTGGTGTGTTGTAGGGTTATACCCTGACAACCTTCAGGAGGCCTGGGGTTCTGGCAGGGAGCAGCGTATAAATATCACAGACAGCTCATTTATCCATCAGCCGATTCCTGCAGGTGCCAGTGGCTCCCATTTGCCCATTCGGGAGTGAGTGGCACTCAGGGGCAGTGCTCTGTCAGGATGGATGAAGGAAGGGCTTAAGCCTGCATGCACCCGCCTGAGGTAACATAGCTATCAGCCTAGCCCTCCTCCGGGCCTCCTGGGAGCAGGCAGCTGGATGGGAAAGCTCAGTGCGTGCTGTTGGCTTTTCTGAAAGACATTTCTTGCCCTCCCCCGCCCCCCAACAAGAACACCGCTGGCTCAGGGTGGAAAGGTAAAGCCGCTGTGCTTGGTGTTTGATGTTTGTGTTTCGGGACATCAGAGTGTCGGTCTCATTTCTGGTGGGCTAACCGATCTGGAGTCGGCGACAGGACTTTCGCACCGAGTCATCTGTAAAGGGTCGGAACCACATTTGGGTGGTTCCACACAGCTGTCTAAATATTTATGGAGAAAAAGGACACGGAGGAGGATTTTTGAAGTACATTAAAGAACTTACATATCTTAGGGACTAGGGGTACAGCTCACAGGGAGAATGTGCGCTTAGCAGGAGCAAGGCCCTGGGTTTGATCCTCAGCACCAGAATAGAGGTGGCAGTGAGGATCCTGTATTGTAAATTAAGGAGTAGAAAGTATCGTGTTAAGTGTAAGCTACCCTTTGCATCATCCATGTAAGTAAACAGCTACAAAGTAAGTTATTAAAAGGTAAACACGGTTATGAAACTTAGTGTTGTAGGGCAGAAACAAGGTAAAAACTTTATTTGATTGAGGTTTCAGGGTCGCCACGTTGCTTTTTCACTTGTACAGCCATTTTCTATTACGTGCATTTATTTACTGTAATTGCGTTCATGTGCTCATGTGCATGACAGGGCATGCATGCGGAGGTCAGAGGGCGGCTTGTCGGAGCCAGCTCTCTCCTTCTGCTCTGTGGGCTCTGGGGATTGAATTCAGGTTGTCAGGCTTTGTCACAATCACCTTTCCCACCGAGCCACCTCGCCAGCCCCTCCTCAGTACAAAAGCATAGTGAAGTGTATCTCATGTGGTTCCTCATGAAGTTAAACAAGAGAATATTCAGAGCAGTTCAAAGTCTTCCAGGTACTGCTCCTCGTGCAGAGAGTGGATGGTGGTGTAAATGGGAGTGGGGATGGAGTGCCCTGGAGTCTGGAGAGGCTGTGTATCTCTCATGGGTTTCTTCTGGCTAAGCAGCTCTTATTCCTGGGTCTTCTCAAATGTCACCCTGATGAGAGAGGGTGAGATGCATGGTCTCTAACAAGGAACCCGTGAGCGTTAGGACTCCAAGGTGCTTGAATCTGATTCTCCATCTGCCTGGGTGCTTGTGTGCGTGCACATATGTGTACACGTGTGTGTGTGTGTGTGTGTGTGTGTGGGAGGTATATCACTGACAGCTCCCCATACAGAGTGCGTGATCAGACTCTCTGTTTCCTCCACAGCTGCCCTGCAGAGAGCCTGGTGGGCATGGACACCTTCTTCCATTCCTTAGTGTGACCTCCCCAACACCAAACTACTAAGGCCATCTCAGGGGTGCCTGTGCCAAGAGAGGAAGGCGGTGTCCCCAGGCCGGAGAGCCATGCCTTTCGGCCTGAAGCTCCGCAGGACTCGGCGCTACAATGTCCTGAGCAAGAACTGCTTTGTTACCCGGATCCGCCTACTGGACAGCAGTGTCATCGAGTGCACGCTGTCGGTGGAGAGCACCGGGCAGGAATGCCTGGAGGCCGTGGCTCAGAGACTGGAACTGAGGGAGGTGAGTCGAGCATGCGTCCCCCGTGTGTTGTGGGGACAGGGAGGGGGTGCTCTTCAGAGGAACCAGCTATCTGCTTAACGTGCTGGCACCTGCTGTGTTTTTAGCCTAAGCGTGTGTTTAAAAGAACTTGCCCTTCTTAGTGTGGGCGTGGCCAGGAGAAGCCCCAGCAGCCCAGGAGACCACTGATGCGCTCAGAGGAAGGGGACTGCAGCTAGGTGGGCAAGTGGGCGTCCTCTAGGTTCCCTTGTGAGATTTTTAGGGAGAGGTAAGGATGAGAGACTCTCCTCACCAAAGCTGGCTTTTTTTTTTCTTCTTCTTTAAAACAGTTGAGTGGGCAGTTGGCATTCGGGTTTGATGGCTGCGTCACAGGGAGAAACCGCCCACATTCCGGATGGCTGCAGCTGCCTTTGTTTGTTTCTCTGTTTCCCCCCTCAGAAAGATGAGGAGCAAATAACACTTAAAGTGAGAGGCACCCAGAGACGTTGAGAAAGCATTTTTTTTTTAATTCTTTAGTTCACACGTGCATTTGTGTGACCACGGAGACTGGAGGACAACCTTGGGTGTCACCCTCAGGAGTCTGTCCACCTCCTTTGAGACAGCCTCTCCCTAAGTCAGGGGCTCATTGAATTGTCTAGTCTCTGCCCCTGAATTCCCAAGCCCTGGGGACTCTAAGCATGCCATACCCGGGGTGTTTATGTGGGTTCTGGGACTCGAACTCACGGTCCTCTGCTTGAATGGGAAGCACTTACAGCTGTCGCTGTCTTCCCAGCACTGCGGGAGAGCTGGTAAGATTGGCACTTGTTCCTCTGGGCTTCACGCATACCATTGTTTGTGTTGTCTGGTTATTTGAGACAGGGTTTCACGGAGAGACCCAGGGAGACCTCCCAGCCAGCAGTCCATACCCGGCAGGAGGTCACTATTGGAAGGAACTTGGTGCCATGTGCTGCTGTTGTGGCAAGGGAAGCTCACTGTTTGCAACTTCCGGGCATTCAGGACCAGAATCTTTTGTAAGGGGCCCACACTTGTGTATTTTGAGTCTTGATGGCTACGTGACGTGTTGGCTGGTGGGCGGCCCTAGTTGAATCATAGCCTACCCTGAGATTCAGACATCCCCAAGCATCAGGAATCACTCAGACCCCTGGGATCTCACTGGGGTCCACGGCACAGAAGAGGCTGAAGGTCACTCTCCTCTCCTGGGCTCCAACCCCTCTTCTCTTTACACTTCTGTAGGGTACCCATTGCTCTCTGGGGCCTCCCCTCTTCTCCTTACACTTCTTCTGTAGGGTACCCGTTGTTCTCTGGGCCTCCCCTCTTCTCCTTCACCTCTTCTGTAGGGTACCCGTTGTCCATTTGGGTCTCTTGTTCCTGAACACCTCCGTTCTGGCCGCCCTTTGTGTTCAGACTCTGGCTTCAGCGTTAGAGTGGGCCGTGTGCTCATTCATTCCCACGTGCAGCCAGAGACTGTCCTCACAGGACGAGTAGAGCCGGGCCTGCCCACAGCAGAGCAGCCTGAGAAAGGCCCTGCCTTGCTGATGGCAGATGGCTGGCCACCTTTGCTTGGTGGTGCATTTGGGGGTATACATACTTAAACATATCTCAGTTCATGTTTAAAAAATGATCTATCACTGGAAAGGTAGTGAAGTGATTTTTTGAGCATTCCTACGTTACGTTAAATTAACAAGTCATTCATAGGCATTAGGATCATTATAATATGCAGGTCAATATCTATAAGCACAGGTAGATTTGTTATCTTGGATTTGCTTCTGATTAGGATTCTGGAGCTTATTTGCTGAGTGGCTGTGGAGAAATGACAGGAGCTCTCAGGGCCTCTGAGTCCTGGTCTGGGCAGAGGGAGTGGTGCAGCTTACGTAGTCCTGTTGCCCATCTGAAGTCATTCTGTCCGGAAGTCTAGGGCGCTGTGCCCCTTTATCCACAATTGCTCACACTTGAATGTCTTTAAATACTGAGTGACTCCCTTAGGAATTGATGGACACCTGTGATCAGGAGGTTCCAGCCTCTCACCTGGTACCAGGTAAAGACTGAATGCCACCTTCACTAAAGCAAACCACAAAGTAGGGCTACCATGGTGCCTGCCCTTAGTGGGTGCGCGGACTCCTGCAGACCTCGGGTAAAAGCCTGCCTGAAAGGAGATTAGGGTGCTAGAGGGGAGGCTCAGTGGGTGAAGTGCTTGTTGCATGGGGGTGAGGATCTGGCTTCAGGTCTCCAACACTCACAT
Source organism: Mastomys coucha (assembly GCF_008632895.1). NCBI lineage: Eukaryota > Metazoa > Chordata > Mammalia > Rodentia > Muridae > Mastomys > Mastomys coucha. The sequence continues at coordinate 86,928,459 of NW_022196891.1, forward strand.
AAAAGTGTGTCCAGTATGTCAGTGTGTGCCTGTAAACCAGACTAGGGTATAGAGACAGATGGGTGAGCCCCCAGGGCTCCGTGGCCTGCAGTCTAGCTGAAGCTGAACAACAGATGCAGGGAGAGATTTTTTCAAAAGTAATGCTCTTGAAGACACTGTTTGATAGGTTAGCCTCTGGCCTCCATATGCACTGCTTGTGTGTGCATGCACATGTGTGTGCGTGCATGGCATAGGATGGACGGACACACACACACACACACACACACACACACACACACACACACACTCTCTCACACACACGACCTTTGTACTTTCAATCTGGCCCTGAAGGCTGGCTAGGCATTCATGTAGAAAAGATAACAGGCCTTTCTTAGCACAGGGGCTGGATTTTCAGAGGAGGAAGTCAAGAGCAGCTGCCCATGCTGTGTTGGGTGTGTGTGTGTGTGTGTGTGTGTGTGTGTGTGTGTGTGTGTGTGTGTGTGAAGGCATCTCTCCTGACCAGCAAAAGGTCAAAGGGCAACCCCCCACGATCCTACAACTACCTCTTCAGCTAGGATAAAGGGAGCAGTTCAGGGGCTCCCGTCAAGTGTGCATTGTTGTGTGATTGACAGCTCAGTGCTAAGGTGGGGTTCAGCTTTCACATGGCTCTGTGCTGACTAGCACTCAAGGAGTTTGTCACCTCCGAGCAAATCACTTTCTCTTCGGGTCTCCCACTTTCATCATGTGACAGATAACAGTGGCAGCAAGACCCCTCCCTTTCTACTTCAGCTCCCCTGAATTAGAGGAGCTAGAGCAAACTCTGCATATGCCTCCAGCGGGACAGGCTTCCACACAAAGTTGGAAGTAGGAGGGGATAAACACAGGGTTTCCCCCTCAAACTGTAGCCTTGTGTTTTGTGGGTACCTGGTGCCTAATTTAGTCTCTCTCTCTTTTGCGAATTTATATTTCACCCAAGCTATTTGTCATTCTTGCTAATTAATTAATCTTCCACAGTTGTCTATTTTCCAAATGTGTAAGGGCTTTAGAGACACAGGGACTTGACATTCCTTTCCATCAAAGAAAGGTGAGCTCACGTTACAGGCGGGTCTGTGGTTTGATTGACATTAATCTATCGGCACTTGGTAAGGACTGTGACCTCCTGTTTGATTGACAGGAAAACCTCATTCCCCATCAGTGGAATCTGTCTCTCTTCTGTTTTCTGCTTAACCATAGCCAGGGGGTTAAAGTGATCAGCACAGAGGCTGGTGAGATGGCTTCTACTTTACTTTCTGTTGCTGTGGTGAAACCCTGACTGAAAGTAACTTGGAGAGGAGAGGGTGTATTTCATATTACACTTTATGGTCCACCATCTGGGATAGCCATCATCTGGGATAGCCAAGGCAGGAACCTAGAGTCAGGGACTGAAGCAGAGGCCACGACAGAGTGCTGCTTCCTGGCTTGCTCTCCGTGACTTGCTCTCCGTGGCTTGTTCAGCCTGTTTTCTTATATGACCTAGGACCACCAGTCCAGGAGAGGCACTGCCCACAGTGGGTTGATCATTAAGGAAATGCCCCCAGGGGCCAAGCCGATGGAAACAGTTTCTCAGTTAAGTTCCCAGCTCTGTTTAAGGTTGTGTCAAGTTAAAAAAAAAATAACTAAAAGAAATGGCTCACTGGGTAAAGGCGCCTGCTGCCGAGCCTGACTGATGACCGCCTGGGACATCAGTTTGATCCCTGGGACATGGTAGGAGAGAACTGACGATTGCAAATTGTCTCCCGCCTTTCACCTTGCACACCACAGCGCATAGACAGCATAGTATGCTTGGGTGTGCATTTGAGTGTGCACAGGCACACATGCACAGAGAGGGAGGGAGAGAGTGGGGAGGGAGGGAGGGAGAGACAGAACAAATAAATATAAAACATTTTGAGTAATAATCTTCTGAGAGTAGGGGCGGATTTCTGGTCTTTGAATTCTGTGTTGATTTTTTGTCTTGCGAAGATTATAACTGGAAATCTTAGCCAGCTTCGTGCCCGGCCTCCACTGTAATGATAAGTGAGCCTTCATTTAAGTACGAACAGAGGCGGTTATTGCTCAGCCTTCCCTCTTTAAGTCCTCCTGCTGGGTGTGTGCTCTGCAAGAGGCACAATGCCTTGGGAGAAGGTTTTCTCGGCTCTGGTCATGAGGGCTTCATGGTTCCTCATTACAAGTACAGCTTGTTTCCCTATACTTCCATGAAGACGTTGGCTATGAGAATGAGGGTGGTCCCTTGTTAGTTAGATGTGGTCTAGAATCCCTAGAACGACCGAGTGCCGAGCCTGGTGCATACAAGATGGTGGTCTTGCAGTTCTCCAGCTGTGGGGGGGATAGCGTGACTTATTTTCCAGAGTCACTAGACTGTGTTATGAGGACCTGCTCAGAGCCTGCTTTATGGCTGTGTCTGAAGTATTCCTCGTGCCCCAGAGAAGCCGTCAGTGCTTGTACGTAATTCCTTTCTTCTCTGAGGTGGAACCACACCGGCTCTGCTTCTTGATTGACAGCTGAAATACTGGGTGAGGCGGGCAGCCTGTTAGAGCTTAATACACGATATTCTAAACTTTTGCTTCTGGCTGATTACCTCCTCAGAATGCCTGCATTAAGATCAAGGCTTTAATCCCTTGTAATTGCCAGGCCCGCCATGTGCAACCCTCACAGATGGCATTAAAGCCATGCTATGGCTCACAAAACTAGAGCAACCGAACCCTCAACAATCTTCCGCCATGAATAGTCAGTGTGTGCAGTTACACATCATCTCATTATAAACGAATGGAGGAAGGGTGGAGCCGTAGCTCAGGGGTAGGCTGCTCGCCCGCCGTGTGCGAGGTCCAGGACTCGCTCCCCAGCACGACAATAGGAAGGAGTCCTATCAGCAACAGAAGAACAACTCAGGAAAGGGCTTCCTTGGGCTCCTGTTGGAAAGGTTTGAGTTCATACGTCATGGCGGACGGCATGCCAGCACCAGCGACGGCCAAGCAGAGAGCAGTCAGGAAGTGAGGCAGGCCAGTAAAACGTCAAGGCCCACCCCCAGTGACCTATGCCTTCCATCCACCGAGCTTCCACAACTTTCCCAAAGGCAGTGCCATCAGCTGAGGACCAGGTGTTCACACGCACGAGCTGATGGAGACATTGCATACTCAGGTCACAGACAAGCTGACTTCCACCCTGCAGGGTTTTGTTCCCTGGGATCTTTCCACAGCCGTTCCTGTGAACACTGACTCTGGTACACACCCGTCTGCCGCTGCAAACACTAGCTGACACTTTAGTACATACAGACATGGACGCTTCTGTTAAGATGCTAAACTCCAGATAAATCCAGGAAGTGCTCCCGTGGAACTGCCATCCTCCTGTGGCTCTCCCTATTCCGTCCCGTCTTAGCTGCTTTTAAGTAACCGACTGACTCAGAGATACAATTCCTCTTTCTGGGAACCCGTTTTTACTGCCTAACTTGAGGCATCAGAGCTGTGGGTTCAACACTAAAATACAACCGATATGTATGCCCAGTTATCGCCAGGGTCAGCCAGGTCTGGCTTCCGTTTGGTGCGTTAGACAGGAAGCTGAAGGTCTGGGCTTTTCCTCAGGGGAATGAGGTCCCTCTGGTCATGGAAGAGGTGGTTTCTGCTTGGAGTCCTCTGCCACATTTCATATAATCTGTGGTGGCGTTTAGTGGTGAAACCTGGGGAACCAAACGGGGCTGAACTTGAAGCTGGGTGTGCACGGCTGGGCTCGGCGGGAGAGGCAGCCCTTGCACGGAGCACGGGGGGGGGGGGGGGGGGGGGGGGCGTTGCTTGGTACACAGTTAGCTGCAGTGAGATAGCTTCTGATTTCATTTACTGTGATACAACTTGTAGAGACAGGGCCAAATAAGCCTGTGCTGTACCATACATATCTCAAGTGAGAGCATTATAAGAAGCTGGGCGCAGCGTCTTTCCACGCCGGCGTGGAAGCAGCCAGAGAGGTGGGTGGGGACAGAGGGGGCTTCTTTGGGTACAGCTTAAGAAACCAGTCTGAAGCTGGAAATCTCACCAATGGGCCCTCCTTCCTACAGGATCCCAGAGCCCAACATTTTAAATTAGAGCGTCAGAGAAGGCACCTTCAAGAACAGCGTATTCCATCCACACCAGGAGCCCCCATCTTCCGAAACCTTTTACATTTTTTTATTAGCATGTACAGGGTGATAGGATTCATAGTGACCTTCTTTGGTGTGTGGTGTACTTCAGCTGTGTGCACAGTCTCCCCCACCTTCTCCTGTCCCCTGCTCTCGCTCCTACCACACGCCCAATGCTGGGGTTATGTGTGGGAGACCCCACCCAGCTTGTCCTGGTGGTGGGATGGGACCCAGGGCCTTGCACACAGCGGACAAGTACCCAACCAACTCGTTACAACCACAGTGCCTGCATATCATTGTGTATGTACATACACATATATGTATACTCACATGTATGTGTATGTATGTACACACATGGGCGTACACATCCTGAAGTACATGCATACATGGTCTAGGAGTCACAGATGAAAAACAAAGTGACATTTGTCTTTCTGGGTCAGGTTTATCTTGCTTGATATGCTCTCCGGTTCCATCTGGTTTCTGAAAGAGAAATTTTTTTTTTTTTTTTTTT
>NW_022196891.1:86933174-86947252 GCF_008632895.1 Mastomys coucha
CCCGTTTATCCGTTTATCTGTTGATCCTACACCTTGCCTGGAGTGAGGGAAGTGTGCCACCATCAGCATCTCTGTAGAGGGCTGGCTTGCATCTCTGTGGCTGTATCCCAGTTCATTTCCCTGCTTTGAGGAACCTTGGTGCTGGTTTTCGTTGGGACATCTCCACCATCCGTGTGTTATGGCCTCCCCTCCCCCCTTCCAGCAGTGTTTCCACCATCCTCCTTTCAGTGGGGATGCTTGCGAAGCCCAGTGTAGTTCGGATTTGTATCTCTGTGGCAGCAAGACGGTGTCGAGCGTTCTCCCTTGATCTGCGGACTGTCTGAGTTTCGTCTGTTCATAAATGCCTGTTCATTTCATTTGCCTCTTTATTAGAGGGCCCTGTTTCTTGAGTAGTTTTATAACTGTTTCATTGGATGATTGCACGGTGAATCACTGGGAACTACTTTGTACTGTTTGGAAAAAGGCTGTATTTCAGCGGCGGCGGCGGCAAATGCTTACGCCACAAGTCCAGTTTCCATTAGAGGTGATTTGCTCGCGTGTGCGTTCATCTGTGTGTGTGTGTGTGTGTTGTGCAGGAGCATGTGTTCTATAAGATGTCCCTTCATAGTGTCCTCACCCCTACTCCCCCCCCCCGCCCCCATGTCACCTCAGTGGGTGGGAATGGAAAGAAGGGGAGTGCTGCAAGGTGTCAGTAAGACAAACTTTAATTTCGGGCTCAGTCTTCTTGCAGACAACCTGGGTCGGATTCCAAGCGCCCACTTGGTGGTTTACAATCTTTTGTCACTCTGGTTCCAGAGGGTCTGATGCCCCCTCTTCTGGCCTTGGAGGGCATCAGGCCCACATAGACACACATGCAGGCAAAACAATTAAAACTTTAAACAAAAAAAAGAATCCTCCCCAAATCACTGAGTTGTTCCTGTGGTTATTGATGTCCTTCATAATTTGAATATTAAAACTTTGAGGGACTGCCGGGCGGTGGTGGCGCACGCCTTTAATCCTAGCACTTGGGAGGCAGAGGCAGGTGGATTTCCGAGTTCGAGACCAGCCTGGTCTACAGAGTGAGTTCCAGGACAGCCGGGGCTACAGAGAGAAACCCTGTCTCGAAAAACCAAAAAAAAAAAAAAAAAAAAAAAACCCAAAAAAACTTTGAGGGACTATTATGATTCGGATGAAGCATTAGAATATGGCACAGATGTCGACACTGCTTGTGGGGGAAGGAGAGGTTAGTCCGCTCCACAGGACTGAGGCCGAGTTCACAGAGGGGCTCCTACACCTCTAGAAATCACTGTATAGTGAGGCAAGGCTTAAGTACTTACTTCAGCTTCTATCTGTAAACATTCTCAGCTCCCCCAAACACACAGAGGAACTGTCGTATGGCCTTTTCTCCAGTGCAGGGGTTGGCATGATGAGGAAGGGCCTGAGACCCTTTCCAGGCAGGTGCTGAGTGAAGCAGAGGACCTGGCCTGGATTTAGCCCGTGTCTCATGTCTCTGATTCCTGGCGGCTGCATCAGCAGTACACAGCTGCTCCTCCAGTGTCCCAGAAGTGCCTAGGACAAGACTTTCAGAGGGTTGCAGAACCTCTTCCTGCTTTGTGGTTATTTTTTCTTGTCTTTTTAAGGCCTTCCTATTATCTGTAGTTAATCCAGCTTCCATTAGCCGTTTCTTAGGTTGCTGATACTAGCCTGACTCCCTTTCCTTTCTTGTTTGTTTCGGTGTGTGGTTTTATTGTTATTGTTTGTGACGGAATCTCTCCTAGCCTAGGCTGGCCTACATCTCTTAGGTAGCTGGGCATTATCTCGAACTGATCCTGTTGCCCTCACCTCCCAAGGGCTGGGCTTCCAGGCACGTGCCATCACACCTGGTTTGTTCTGTTCTTTGTTCTTTTGAGGTAGGATATTGCTTTGTAGCCTAGGTTGACCTTAAACTCATGATCCTCTCTCCTCAGCCTCTCGAGTGCCAGGATTAGAGGTGTGAACCACTGGCCTGCCTTCTCTGCCTTTGTGTGTATTTAAGGTGTGTGCGTGTGGTAAGAGCATGCACACATATGTATCTTTTTCTCGGTTGCTCTCCAGTTTATTATTTCTTACTAACTGGGGTCCGTCAGTTTGTCCAGGCTGGCTGGCTTCCCCAGCACTGGGATTACCGCTGTATGCCACCATGTCTGGGTACCAGGGCTCCAAACCAAGGTCCTCGCGCTTGCTTAGTCAGCACTTTACAGGCAGAGCCACCTCCCAGTTCCTCCACTCCAATCTGGCAGTGTTTTCTAATTCTGTGGTCCGTAGAATCATCACCAGCTTTCTGTTACTGTATGTGGTCACCTGAAGCGATCAATTTACGAAGGGGGAAAAGCTGACTTCAGAGCGTGCTTTCTGTTGGTCATTTGTTGGCTGCTTTGCTCTTTGCTTGCGACAAGGCAGCCGTACCACGCCAGAAGTGTACAGAGGTGCAAACCAAGGCATGCCCCAGTCAGAAGGCAAGTGGGAGAAAGGGGGCTCGGGGTCCTATGGTCTCCTCTCAGGGTGTATCCCTACCAGGCCCCGGGAACCTGGGGACTAAGGCTTTAGCACTTGAGCCTCTGGGAGGTGGGGTTTCTAGCCCTGAACCATGAAAATATTGGTGCTATAAAGAGTCAGTGAAAACGAGTCAGGTGATCTGCCTTGTGATGTGCTTTCTGTGGGCCATGGGTGTGGGTGGCAGATGTCAGCTGCTCAGTGTTCCCGGCAGCCAGTGGATAAGAATTGTGCTCACTCCATCTTGAAGGGAAAGCTCTAGGAGTCTAGGCCTTCCTTTGTGTATGGAGTCACTGAGAGAGAGAGAGGGAGAAAGAAAGAGAGAGAGAGAGAGAGAGAGGGAGGGAGAGGGAGAGGGAGAGGGAGAGGGAGGGAGAGAAGAAGGAGGGAGAGAGAGGAGGGAGAGAGAGAAGGAGGGAGAGAGAGAAGGAGGGAGAGAGAGGAGGGAGAGAAAAGGAGGGAGAGAGAGAAGGAGGGATGGAGGGAGGGAAGGAGGGAGAAAGAGGGGGAGAGAAGGAGGGAGAGGGAAAGAGAGAGAGAAGGAGGGAGAGAGGAAGGGAGGGATGGAGGGAGGTAGAGAGAGAGAGCTTGAGGCAGATGAGCCTCAGAGCTCTTCTGTGCAGGGACCTGTAGACCTCAATTATGCCATCTCTCATGTTGGAAACACAGACTGACTCACAGAAGTCAGGACATACACAGCTGGGGGAGAGTGGACTCAATCAGCTCTGTCTGAGTTGATAGAGACATCACTGAGCGCCTAGTAACTTCAGAAGGTGTAGACCCAAACCTGCCCTTCGGAGCACCTTGGAGGATGCAACCACTTCAACCCAGCTGAGAAAACCATCTCCGTCAGCCTTTGCGCTCCAGCTTTCATAGGCCAGGGGCATGCTGGGAAAGCAGGACGGAGGCTTCCCTGGGGATTTCTGTAGGGATTGTTCTGTGGTGACTGGAGGGGTAGCCAGCTGCGGTGAGGACAGAGAAAGAATGCCTTTGGAAATTAAACCTGGAGAATAAACACATTCTCCTGAAGGCAGATCTCCAGGTGTGCCGTAAGCCAGCTGTAATGGAACACAAAGGCATCTTCAGAAGTGGGCGTGTGTGTGTGTGTGTGTGTGTGTGTGTGTGTGTGTGTGTGTGTGTGTGTGATCTGCTTGCACTAATCCTTAAATCTTAGCACATGTTCAAATAAAGACAGGATTGGGTGCGTGAGGGTACGTGTCTCAATCATTCAGCATGCTGTTCATAGCTGAGCTGGTTGAGGCTTCACGTTTTAGGGTGATAATCACACTTTCATCTACCAAATGCCAACGTCATCTCCCAAGACCCACCTGTGGCTTTGGGGGCAGCTGTGGAGAGGAGAGCCTTCCATCCTCAAAGCTTGGTATGGGAAAAATTTATCACAACTCATGTATAATAGAACAGTACAGAGCACTGCTTTTTAACGTACCGATTAAGGTACAAGCAGCACATGTCTTTTTGGTTAAAACCTGATAGATTGTGAGAAGTTTCTGCGTTGGTGAAGTTTGCAGCTGGCAGGGCTTGTCTTCAGAACCAAATAAGAAGTGACTCTATGGTAGATGCCATGTGTCAGATCAGACAGGAATTTAGGAAAGAAGTCAGCCCCCTGGCTGGGGAGACAGCTCAGCTGGCTAAGTGCTTCCTTCCAAGCACAAGGACCAGAGTTCAACCACTAGCCCCCGAGCCAGGTGTGCTGAGGAACACTTGGGATCCCAGAACTGGAGATTCGAGACCGGGGGCTTCCCGGGGCTCACTGGCCAGCCTGCCTAGTCCATCAGTGAACCCCAGGTCTCTGTGAGAAATCTTGTGAGACAAACAGAGGTGGCAGGCTCCAGAGGATGGACACCAGGGCTGACCTCAGGCTCTGTGCCTGGGTGCTCATGTTCTCCTGTACAGTCAGCCCTGTCCCCAGTCTGCCCCAGCCCCTCGTCTGACACAGGCGTACGGGGACCCACATGCACAGGCAGCACGGTCGTTTGGAATACTGCTTCTTTCTGTAGGTGGCTGTATCGGGGGGTGTGATCTCTTCCAGCTTGTCCCACGCTGGCAAATAGAAGAAGCTGGGTCTTTGCATGTAGGCCCAGGACCTCGGGCTTCTGACAACACAGCTGGGGGAGGTTTGTTTTCCGTGTGGTCTCCAACTGTCGTGGGAAGCGCAGACTGACGGGATTTCACCCTTTTATCTAGACGCACTACTTTGGTCTTTGGTTTCTCAGCAAGAGCCAGCAGGCGAGATGGGTGGAGCTGGAGAAGCCGCTGAAGAAACATCTGGACAAGTTTGCCAACGAGCCTCTGCTGTTCTTCGGAGTCATGTTCTATGTGCCAAATGTGTCACGGCTTCAGCAGGAGGCCACAAGGTAGGTATATTCCCCCTTGAGTTCTCCATAAGGGTGTGGGTAGCCAGGAGGTTTCTGGTGAAGTGGAGGCATTGTGTGTGAGGGAGCAGAGTGGGCGGCGGAGCCGCAGGTTGTCTGCCCGTTGCCATGCGACAGTATTTCGGTTCAATTGATGTAGCTAATGGCCGGCATTTTCTGTAGCCCTGGTAAGAAAGGTAAGTTTTGTGTCTAGCAGCAAAGAAGTATGGGTTGGGGATGGTCAAATGGGCGTGCTAGAATTTAGTAAAAGCTAACCACCTAATACTGTTTTGTATACCCCAACCCAACCACCCCAAATTCCGCTGGACTCTGAACTTAAGTAATCACGTGGTTCTAAAGATGGAAGTAAACCTGGGGAGGAAGATTCGGAGAGGGTGAGAGTTTTGATCACATGGGTTACGTAAGCAGGAACAGGAAGTCAACACCTTAGTGGAGACTCGGGTTGGCTGTGCCGTCTCGTGGCCTCGAAGGAACTGAAAATGTCCATCAAGTTCAGATGGCTTACGATTCCCTGAGCAAAAAACGAGAACGCTTTGCTGGTGTCAGTGCGGTGTACATGGTGGCGAGAGATGAGATGTTGCCTTGGCATCGCCTGTCAAGGGGACGTTTCTGGAGGAGCAGGAGCAGCCCAGGAGCACTTTTTCTTTTTTTAAAAAACTTGCTTAGATTTGGGCGTTAGGAATGCTTCTGACATGCTTAGAGGAGGCAGAGTGTGCGCCGTCAATTTTCACCTTGTGGGTTCCGGGATTATAAAGTTCTCAAATGATGAGATAGTTGAAGATTTTGTTTCTGTTTGTCTCTTCCTCCTCCTCTCCTCCTCTCCTCCTCTCCTCCTCTTCCTCCTCCTCTTCCTCCTTCTTCCTTCCCCTCCCCCTCCCACTCCCTTTTCTTAATGAATATCCCTTGCTGGTAGCTGTGGATATGGCTTAGTAAAGTGCCTGCCCCCAAGCATGGGGAGCTGAGTTGGCACCCAGAACCCACGTGAAAGCTTCAGGCAGCATCAGGGACCTAGAAACTCCAGTCCTGGGAGAAGGAACAGTGGAGACAGGTGATCCGGGGGTTCATCAGCTAGCCCTGAGGTCGATGATGGAAAGTGTGGCTTTCTGCGGTTACTTTGAGATCGTCCTATCTCTCCCACTGGAGATGATGCTCGACGGGTGAATCTCTTCATAGTGAGGAAGCCTGATGAGAGACCTCCAATGCTGGAGAAAACGTTGGACATGTCAGGCCCAAGGTTGAGGTGACACCCGAATGAGATCAGAAAAAGGTCTCAGAAGGAGGGCTGCCAGGGGGCTTAAGTCTTACGAAAGCACGGGGGGGGGGGCAGCATGTAATTGACAGCAGTGAATCCTGGTGCTGGACAGGGCAAACAGGAGAGGCCCTGGGGTTCCCTCGTCAGCCAGCCTAGCAGGAAGCGTGAACTCCAGGTATCAAAGGGAGAAAACACGGAATTATAAAATCAAAGGAGGGAAAAAATAAACGACCCAGTGTGATTCCAGACATGTGCAGGGACAAGCTGGCAGCAGCTAGGCCGCTCCTAGACAGATGGGGGATGAGTCATGAAGCCATAGGAGTTAAGAGAGATTAAGAAGCCGGGAACTTTCAGCCTCACTCTCAACTGGAAGATGTGTTCTGTGGGCTTTGAGGATGTTAGCTCCTTGGGTCCCGCTGGGACCCTCCACACTTCTTTCCAGGCTACACTTCTTCTCTCCCATCTTGGCTAGGTTTCTCTCAGCAGGGGTTCCTGCCTGCTGGGCACCTTCTCCCTTTATATCTTCCCGAATCAAAGGAACGATTCTCTGCAGCGTATTTGCATAGCGACGAGATTCATCGTCAACACATGGTTTTCATATTTGTCTGGGCCCAGAAGGTGAAAAAGATGGTTTGTAAGCCAGGAGGTGGAAGAGTTCTTGACTGGGCAACTTAAGAATTGCCAGGGGCAGCTGGAGAGCTGCAGGCCCGGCTGGCAAGCTTGGAATTGATGTCTGGGCCTTTCCCCAAGTCTTCTTTGATAAAGAAGCCCCCTTCACTGTTTCAACACTAAGAACACACTTTTAAAGCAGAAGGTGTAGGGGATTGAGGGGGCTGGGGGCGTAATTCAGTTGGCAAAGTGCCTGCCACACGAGTGTAAGGACCTGAGTTCAACTCCCAGCATTTATGCAAAACACAAGACAAGGCATGTGCTGCCACACAAGTGTGAGGACCTGGGTTCAATTCCCAGCATTTATGTAAAACACAAGACAAGACATGTGCTACATTTAATCTGGGGGCGGGGTGGGGTGGGGGAGAGGGCAGATCCTTGCAGGTCTCTGTCCCATCAGCCCTAGCTTTTGAAATGGCAAGCCTCAGGTCCCAGAGAGGGTCTGTGTCTTTAGCAGCATATGCCCTTGTGCCTGGATGTCCCCCCTGAACTCTGGAGACTGAACTGTGTCTCCAAGCCTCCCCTAAAGCTCGCATCATCCTTCCTTGGTTGGAAATCCTACCGCTATCCGCTATCCGATGAGATGTTCTGGCCTGTCTCGTGTGCACTCTGAGTCTACACGCCAGCGTTCAGAGCGTCTCTCGTGGAAGCTTTATTACGACTATGTTTCCATCTTCCTTTACACTTTATTTTCTGTTCCTCAGTTCTTTTACCGTTTTATAATGTCATCTGATGAAGGCTTTTTTTTTTTTAAAAAAAGATTTATTTTTAATCATGTATCTGTGTGTGGATCTGTGCACTGGCATGCAGGTGCCCACAGAGGCCACAAGGGGGTGTTTCATCTCCTGGAGGTGGAGTTCACAGGTGGCGGAGCCCCCAGTGGGAGTGCTGGAAACCAAACTCACATACTTGGGAGGGTAGCAAATGCTCTTCCCTGCTGAGCCATGCCTCCAGCCCAGGCCCCTGATGGAGTTTTAAAGTTTCCCAAGGGCTTGGAAGTAGAGACTCCACATGCATTCGCCTTGGCTGATAGACTTGGCAGTGCCATCACTCCTGTCTGCTCCTATTGCAATGGGCACTGCCCCCCTGGTTCTTGAGAACAACGTTGTTTCTAACCCCACACAGCATGTCAAGGTTCAGCGGACGCTGGAGTGGCCTCTTATTCTTTGTGAAGTCAGCGCAATGAGATAAGAGAAGACGGTTGTCTGTAAGAAGTGGAAGTCGCCATCTTGGGCAGGCAGCTTTGCTTTCCCGAGGGGGAGTCTCTTGTGGTATCCGGGCTTCTGAACTCAGGCTCTTTTACAGACTGAGCATGCACTCTGGCACCACGCCATACCCCCGGCCTGTGCTCCTTTACTTGTCTACTTTCATAAAGTATCCATTCCATGTTAGACACCCCGCTCTCTTGGCAGTTGGAATGTAGGAAAGGGCAGCTCTCAGTGCCTGACCACCAAAGAGCTGTAAGTCCAGGCTGGCTTTTATTTCATTTCCATGTGTCTGATGGATTGAAGGTTTATTTGAATTGTTTTTAAAAGCTTGTGTTGCTGACCCCACCTTACTTCCCGGAAAAGGTTCTGTCGCAGATCCTAGCATCCAGGGAGTCCAGCAGGGGCTCTCATAACCAAGGTTGGCATCGTGGGGGTGCCTCCTGTAGAGCCTGGGTCACATGGCCGATGCTCAGCAAGGCCCCGGAACTGGGCTTTATGCTCTGTGCTGCCATCTTGAAATCTTTGACTGCCGGGCCCTACATTTTCACTTTACACCAGACTGCACTGAAGGAGCCTGAGCACAGACGCCATTTTCTTCCCTGGCTGCTGTCCCTGCTCTGCTCTGTGGCTCTTCGGATGGGTGGATCTGAGTCTACTACTATGAATGCGATCAAAAGAAAAATGCGCTGTACAAAACCCAGTGGACCGAAAGCTTTTATGCAAATAGACATGTGCCTCCGGTCACCATCTCTGCTCCTGGCTCTGATCCTGGCTGGAAGGCATTGAGGTGGGCCACAGCCGATGACCGTGTCTCCGTTCTCAACTGTAATTCCCGCATGTTAAACAGAACACTGAAGTTCACACCCTCGCTCCAGCCAGCCATGTGCCTGCCTAAGCCACAGGGTCACAGACAGAACTGCTGCTGCTGGCTTCCTCTTCTCCCAGATAAAAGCTACAGTCTTCACGGTGTGCAGGTTGGGTAGCTAGCGGTTTACTTAACCTGCTGTGGTAAAAAAACGCAGAGGTGGAGGCAAGCTCACTGGAGTTAGACTTGGACCACGAAGGGCGGTTTCCGAGTCCTGTGTGTCTGAGGGACAGATGAAATGATCTTTAGTAATAAGTAATTTGGTACAATGTATTTTTTTATTGATGGGGGGGGGAAATCAATGTTTCGAAAGCAAAGAACTCAGAAACCTCACTCCAGTTTCAAAGGGGTCTCCATGTGCAGTGTTTCTATGTGTTTGCCTGTGTATGAGTTCACATGTATCTGCAGGTACATGTGTGTATATGAGTGTGCATACACGTGGAGAGCCGAGTCTCTTAGATTGCTTTCCACTTGTTCATTGAAACAGAATCCAGAGCTGGCCAATGTGACTGATGACTACTTTGAATAACCACCTTGTTCCAGGTGTCCCCTACTCTGCCTTCCGAATGCCGGAATGAGAGGCATCTGTGCCCACCCGTCATGTGTGTGGGTCCTGGGATCTGACCCTTGTCCCCCTGGTGGGATGCTGCATGTATTCTAAGCACTGAGCTATTTCCTCGGCCCAATCTGTACTCCTTTACCTGGGTGTTTTATTCCTACTCGTAAAGCAGTTTACAAAAACAGTACAGTATGCCTCAAATCTTTCCCTTTGAAAACAAATAACAATTTGATTATAGCGCATTAAATCCTAGGTTATTATGTATTTATCGGCCTGTTAACTGGAACATCTTTATAAAAAAAAAATAAAAAATAATGTGCTTTTCTGAGAGCTATCGTGAAAACTAGCTGAAAACTAATCTCTCAAGCAAACCTTTTAATTATTATTATTATTATTATTATTATTATTATTATCATTATTATTCTGAGTCCCTTGACTTTCAAAGACGTGCCGTGCATTCTTTGACTCCAAAGGGCCTTCAGTGTTAACACTGCAAGGCTGAGAAGGTCTCACTGTCTGACTAGAGAGATAGCAAGGACTTGAGGTAGCGAGCAGGCTAGGAATATCTGTACTGTATTTGTCTTAAAACTTGACATGATGACCCACCACCATAGCACTTACCCTTAGCGAAGGGGCAGAGAGGAGAGAGACAGGAGCCCTGGGAAGAGATGCTCCATCATGTCCAGGCATGACAGCTGTGCTTGATGGAGGTTTAAAAGACTTTCACTCCTTGTAAAGAATTCTTTGGATCTGTAGGAGAGCCATTATAATGGGGGGGGGGGGTATGGTGTGTTGATTGTAGAAAGAACTTCCCAAAAATTTCAGGATGGTGGAGGTTCGGGGAGTCCATTCCTTAGGGTCTTGTGTTCTTTTTGTCTTAGGAGGGCAGGACACTGGGATATTGAATTGGAGTAGAGACGGAGGGGAGGAGGAGCGAAGGGGAGGTCGGCTGTGCCCACCCCGTAAAGGAACAGTAGCAGGGTTGTGCCAGACCTGGAAAGTGTAGACTTCAAGGGGGACTTCCAGTTCTGAGAAGTTATGGAGCTTCGCATCTGTGGCTGGATCCATGCGATCACCAGGACCCATGATGCTCTTGCATTTCCATGCAAGGTGTTGTGCTGTGTGTCACAGAGGGGCCTGATGAGATGGGTGTGGGTGTTTAATTTTATACGTAGAGCTTTAATACCTAACAAATGGGCATCTGGGTCGTTAAATCAAGAGTATCTTTCATATTTACTTTGAAACTGGTTACAGCCTTTTTGTGTATGTGGTGTGCTTGCGGGGTGGGGATTCTCAGAGGACACCTGTGGAGTCAGTTGCACCTTTACATGGGTTCCAAGAGTGGGGCTCAGGCCTCCGGGCTTGTATGGCAAGCATCTCTACCCCCCAACCCCAGCCATCCTGTCACCCCTCTTTCTTACCCCTTGGCCAGAGCAGAATGTCTGTCCACACTTCTCCTCCTCAGAGATGACCAGCTGAGCTTAGCAAGGCCCATTCTGATGGACAAGGCCAGTTCTGTCAGATCAGAGCAAGACACTTTATAGGCAGGCGGATGCCATCTTGGCTAGCCTCGTTCCTGTCCCCTGGAGTTACGGTGGCAGTTATTCCTTCCCACGGCCTCCTGGGCCCTGTAGGCATTTCATTTATGCCTCTGCTCATAGTGGCACTTTGCACACAATAGGAAAGTCGCACCAACCACATCTCCTCCCTGACCCATTTGCTTCCATGCAGTTACGTGACCATCTGTCTTGACGCTTTAACTGCCTCCAAGAGGTTAGAGCTTGAGCTGAGCTGTGCAAGCGTTTCCCTTCCAATCCTCCTTTGAAGACCTTGATTGTGTAGAAGCATCACTTAAGGGCCAGTCTGTAGGTCCATGTGCTATCTGTGGAGAGTCGAGGCTCAAATATTTCAGAATTCTTCTGTATTCTGTCAGTGTCTGTTTCATCTCTGACTACCCATGAAGTTTATTTGTAATGAGGACCGTATGTTATTTTTTTTCTCATCACTGATCAAAACTCATGACAAGAAGTATTTTCAGGGAAAAAACAAAACACATTTATTCCGGCTTACGGTTTGAAGGGACACAGTCCTTTGTGGTGAGGGAGGGATGTGAGCAGGCAGCTGTGAGGAAGTGGGAATGTGAGGTCGAGACCCCTTCCTTTCAGGAAGAGGAAGTGGGAGGGGAGGAAGAGGTGGAGTCAGACTATAAACCTCAAGGCTCTGTCCCGCAGGGACCTGCTTCCTCCCGCCAAGCCCTACTTCCCTAAGGAGCCACAATCCCCAACATCAGCACGACCAGACCAGCTGGAGACCCTGCGAGCAAGCCCACAACCCTGTGGGAACGTGCCGCATCAAATGATAACGGGGACCAACCATGTTATGTCTGTCTTCCCCACACACCTTCCAAATCCTGAGTTCCCATAGCCTGTTTGGATCAGTGCCCCCATAGGTGGCAGAGTGCTTTATTTACAGAACCAGAGCGACAAAGGGACACCGATCTGCCACATTGCCACTTATGACAGAAGCCTGGCCTTTTGGCTAGCCCTGGAATGTTTTTTTTTTTTTTTTAAGGAGAAGCAGGCCGCGGGTAGGATTTATTTCAACTCCCTGAGAGCCTTTGCCAGCTCCGGGCTCTCCTTCCCGAGACCGCTTAGACAAACCGCAGAATTGCTGGCATGGGAGGGATGAGCTTTGTCAAAGAGAAGGAAGTAGCTTAGACAGCGACAGGGAACGGGCGCTCCTTTGAAGGAGCCTTTTATAGAGTGGGCATTGTGCACTACTGGGAACCAGGATGGGCTTTAGTTTGAATTTATCAGTCATCTCCAGCCTTGGGCACATAGTGCCAGGCTTTCAGATGACACCGAGGCCTTCGGAAGAACAGGAAAGGGAGACATAGGAAGTAAGTTGTGTCAAGTTACCAGGTGTGTCTGGGGAAACCTGAAAGAGCCCAGGCCGAGCCATCAGAGGGACGTGCGACAGCTCCCTGCTGCAGATAGCCCCCAACCGGCTCCAGGTCAGCTGCAGTCTGCTTGCGGCTGGAGGGAACTGGAGGATGCTCTAGACAGAGCTCTTTCCCAAGGTCAGGCAGAGTGCAGCACAGCTGACTTAAAATTAGCCAAAATCAAGCCTGACGCTTGATACTGGGAAATCACGGAGATGAAATAATCTTGGGAAAAGGTGCTTTAAAGGAGCAAGCACATTTTTTTTTTTTTTTTTTTTTTTTTTGGAGACTGGAAACAATGTTACTAGGGTGAAGACAGTATAGCTCATCTAAGTTAAACTTGAAGTTTTCTTGGCTGGAGTCCCTGAAATAAGTGATCTGCTGTGGAAAGATGGAGGCGATTGTTGTGGCTCTGATGGGACAGCTGATGAAGGTTACTTAGCTTCCAGAATTCTCACGTCTGTTTCAAACGATTACTGGAGTCAGCAAAGAACTATTTCGGTTTAAAGTTCAAGGAAAATGAAGCAAACCGCAGAACCAAAAACAACGGCTACAACAGACGCCCTAGGCCCTGGAAGCCCGGAGACCTCTGCCTTGGGTGCTTATTTCCCATCAGGCCCCATACTCTCCTCAGAGTTTCTTGTGAGTGCACACAGTCAGTCAGGAAACACTATGAATGTTGTAAGCGCACTGTGTCAGAAACACAGACGGGGTCTGGGGGATGGCTCAGTGGGTATGAGTGCTCGTTACGCAGTCATGAGGCCTTTGAACCCCAGCAATGGGGGTGGGGGTGGAGTCAGGCAGCTCCTGTGAGAGCTCCTGTTCAGGAAGAGACCCTGGCACAAGG
The DNA here is from genome assembly GCF_008632895.1 of Mastomys coucha. Classification (NCBI taxonomy): domain Eukaryota; kingdom Metazoa; phylum Chordata; class Mammalia; order Rodentia; family Muridae; genus Mastomys; species Mastomys coucha. The sequence goes on from NW_022196891.1 coordinate 86,946,420, forward strand.
CAGTGACTGGCAGAGCAATGAAGACTCCTGACAATCCTGTTCGGGCCTCTGCATGTGCTTGCCGGGGTCCACGTATGGACACATTCACATACATGCACTGTATATGCAAACATATACCATGCACACACTAGCAAAAAGGAAACAGAGGGGCATATTTATGCCATATTTCTGTAATATTCATGTATTGAACAACAACCTCCTAAGCTATGTGTAGCCCATTGGCCACAGTTTGTCAGTCACCCAACTTCCTTGGTAACTGGCCCTTGATAGTCAAAGGCTTTTATTCTAATTACTGACATTAGCTTTCAGATAACATACTTCACCACCACCCCCACATACACACACATACACACACACACACACACACACACACACAAACACACACACACACATCCATATATGCCAGTTCTCAGAGGCCTTCCTTTTTGGAGGCAGCAGAGACCTGATAAATATGAGAGAGTCATAGAAGGCTATAGCGTAAGATACTAAGAACACAGTAGGAGAGCTGATGGGGGAGAGGTGCAGGCAGCATTGAGGGCCGAAAGCCACAGGGGAGGCAGCGTCAGGACTGAAAACCATAGAGGCATTGATAGGATCATCAAGCCTAGGTGCGGCCTAGAAGGACCGGTCGGGCAGTGTGGTCACGCTCAGCTAAAGCGGGCGCGGAGGACAGTTAGGAGTCCTGGCTGGGTCCTGAATACCTTGGTGGCCAGTGGTGCTATTGTTGTAGCAGTGGTGAGTGTGGCTTTTATGTGGTCCGCATCAAGGTGTGACACCACCATTGGTCTGATGTCTTCCAGAAGTCTTTGGCCCTGTTTTTTTTTTTTTTTTTT